>NW_022990652.1:0-522425 GCF_902827175.1 Gymnodraco acuticeps | reverse complement strand
TTTAGTGTGTGTGGGCGCATTTTAGGGGAAAAAAGTAATCAGAGGAGGAGAAGCTCGAGGGGTATCAGTGAGAGGATTAAACACTGAACTAATACAACTCGATGCAGAGCCGTTGTTAGCCCTTTATTAAGAAGGATGCATGTTTGTTTTCAAAAGGACGGGCCCATTGTGTATGTGTGCGCTTGCAGGAAGTGCTTATGAGGCAAGCAGGATGTGCAGGAAGTGTTTGGCTTGGCGGAGCTGCCAGCTAGGTTGCTGCTCTGAGGATTGCTGATGCCGGGGGGTATCCAATGCAAAGATTCCCTTCTTTTGTCCACCACAAAGAACACACGCACTAAAAAAAGGAATCCAGTAAAGTCAGCTGGGATGGAGACGAAGCACACAAGCCGTGAAGTGGACCAGGCTGTCATCTAATTGAGCCATCCATCAGTTTTTTATTCTGCTGCGAGGAAACGCAGGATCCTGGTCACTTATGAAAACGTGGGAGTGTGACAGACAAGCCACACTTATTACATAACACGTCCCCGCTGCACACAGTTGCAGTGTCAAAATAGGACAGGATGAAAGAGA
Organism: Gymnodraco acuticeps; assembly: GCF_902827175.1. Lineage (NCBI taxonomy): Eukaryota > Metazoa > Chordata > Actinopteri > Perciformes > Bathydraconidae > Gymnodraco > Gymnodraco acuticeps. The sequence continues at coordinate 521,855 of NW_022990652.1, read as the reverse complement.
AGGGTATGTCAGGACAGAGGGCTTATCAGAGGTGAACTCAAGCGGTGTTGTGTCAAATGGAGGGTTTTTAATACTTGTACTGCAATAGTCACGAGGTGCAACCACATAATGCCTTTTATAACTTAATCTGACTGCAATTATTATTTTTGTATTATATAGGAAAAATATAGTTCTATATGTATATTTTTATCTGGCATGGGACTCTGTTATTCCCTTTTTGTTCTCATTTTCATAATTTGTATCTGTATATTTGTGTCCTTCTTTGAAGGTGAATAGAAAACAATACAAAACTGGTCACAAAAATACATCTAAAATACAATTTGCATTGTGTAAGAGTCGAGAAAAGAAACAACTTAACATTAGACACTTGAAAATAAATGGAAGCACAACAGGGAGAGTGATCCATCTTCCATCATGTGTCACAGGAGTAGAAAAGAGAAAGGATAAGAATTTAAGTAAATACAGATAAAATGGGCAAAAGACGAGACCGGAGGAAAGGAGTTTTTATCGGTGCAAATTCAACCTCTCTTAAAATTCTCTGCAATATATCCTCCGCCTGTGCTCGCGTTCCCGCCCGTCCCGTATCTTCTGTGTTGACAGCTGATGGGACGAGCCCTTTCCGTCAGGATTAGATTTAGCATTACAGCTCTTATACATTACACATGACCTTATCCTTATAGCTACCTCTGACTTCAATGTCGCTACAGATTTCCCCTCACTCTCCGGGGCCCACTACTCCACTCACCAACCACATACATTATAGATATACATCCTGTCCTCATAGATCCCTGAGGGAAGCACTTCATACAGGAACAGACAACCACTTATAGACACAAGTCTCCGTTGACTCACATGTTGCATTTAAAAATAAAAGTTATCGTCTGATTTGTCTTCCATGTTTTTTGCCAAGTTGCAATTTCCCTGAACCGTTCTGAGATCTAACATCTGCTTTCACACTTCACAACATGTGTTTGATACTTGGTGCCAACCACTTTAAGGAAGAAAAAAAAGTGTGAAAATGTCCTTTTAATCAATCTTAAGGTGTACGTAAACAACACGTTGAGAAAAAGATGGTGTTAAAAAGATTAAAGCTGTGAAAGTTATAAAACTGTACAGCAACAACCAATGAATCTGTCTAATGTTTTTTTAATTTTTACCAACCAGATTCGTCAGGCCATATGACCTCGTCACCCCTGGGCTCACCCACATCCCACAGAGGAATGCACCCGTCTCTATTAAGCCCGTCCATGGGGCACTCGGGCTCCCTGCACTCTCCCATCAGCTCGCTGGGTTCGCCCATGAACGGCTTGACATCACCCTTCTCCGTCATCAGCTCACCGATGGGCCCCCACTCCATGAACTCGCCTGGTATGGGATACGGCCCCAGCCTTAGCCCCCAGGTAAGGCCTGTCACAGACTCGCAGATAAGTGCATATACAAACTTGTAAAAAGTGTGTTTTATTACAGTTGCTTAGTTAGACACATGTTTTGTCTCAATTTGCGTACTTTAGTTTAGTTTATTTATTTTTTCCGAGTGTGTAAAACCAAAGAAAATACAAATGAAACAAAAGATGATGCAGACATGATACAGTACTATACAAATGAATGCGATAACAAAACGAAATATTTAATTAATAATTGAATAATCTGTAGTATCATTGTCTGATATCAATAAACAACAAAACTTTAGCTAATTACACGTCGGAAAAGGGGTCGGAAGAAGTTTACACTTATTTAATCCGACCCCTTCTCCCTTTTTTTTTTTAAATGTTTTAATATATGTATAAAATAATACTACTTTACTTACTTTTGCTATTTCAAGTGCATTACTGCGTTCCAATGGGAAGTATGCCAAAATGCAGTGCATTATGAGAACCTGGATGGGACACTTATTTATTTTGAATGTGTGGAAAGCTCAACATTTCTTACACTCAACAATTCCCATTTCACCATAATGGAAGCAGCTGGAATGCCGTGATTGCATTGCTAGATAGCCAGTTAGCTAGATAGCCAGTTAGCTAACAGTGGTTTTCACTTCCGATGAGAGCACAGTAGCTCTGTGCAATTTGAGATTACACTGCCGAGTCAAATTGTACGCTGCACAAGCATATGCAGTTCAAGTCAAGTACAATCTACTAACACTTCAGTATTGAGAGATAAAAGTGTGTTTGTGTACATTTCTTGTAAAGCTAAATGTAAGGCAAGGCAAGTTTATTTATATAGCACTTTTCAACACAAGGCAATTCAAGGTGCTTTACAAAAAATGAAAGACATTAAGAAAATGGCATTTAAAATCAGTCATTAAAAAGAAAAGCTAATAAAATAAACATTAAAAGAAAAAATACATGGATAAAAGTTACAGTGCAGTTTAAGATGTGAATAGTTCAATTAAAAGCAGCGACAAAAAGAAAAGTCTTCAGCCTGGATGATTTAAAAGTAGTCAGGAGTTGCAGCGGAACCTGCAGGTTTCTGGGAGTTTGTTCCAGATATTTGGAGCATAATAACTGAACGCTGCTTTACCATGTTTAGTTCTGACTCTGGGGACAGAAAGCTGACCAGTCCCTGAAGACCTGAGAGATCTAAGAAATGTAGGCTAACATGCTAACACGCACTAATGTTTTTTTACTTCAGTTCGTTGGACACTTGAGAGTTGTTGATGTCTGATGTGTTCGAATTTAATTCGTCTGGCGGATTTCCCCTGCTTCCTTTTCTTAATGCTAAACTAAGCTAAGCTTATCATCTCCTTGCTGTAGCCTCATTTTATCTTGACCAGAAAAAGAATGCTCCCTAATATGGTGATAACATTTATAAAATTCATAGAAAATATATTTAGTGCCTTACATTTCAAGCTACATTGAGAAACAAACATAACGTTTACAGTACATTCAGCAGACTGTACGATGGTTTCATAAGGTCTTGCAGTGTTTTCACACAGATATAAAGATGCCCTATAAACTAACCAGTAAAAAACTGTTGAATTGTATCACTTACACACTGTATTCACATGTCTCAGTAGTGCAAATTACAGTCATACACACACACACACACACACACATACACACACACACACACACACATACAGTATGATTTTCCTAAGCCAGGCCCTAGCAGACAGAGGCCCCACTTTGACCCCAATGCCACAGTTAATCAAGGCCTATTCAACTGGGATTGCACAGTACTTTACTCTGTCACTCTTTCTCCTATATCTCTGCTCTATTTGTCAGTCTCTCCAGCCATTTTTTGAGCTCGTCTCTATCCTTTCATTCTGCTTCTCTCTGGCTGTCCTATTTCTTCTTTTCATGTTTTCTTATTCCTTGTCTGTTTCACACCATCTCCATTTCCTGTATCTCTGTCTTTGCCGTTTTTTTTGTTCCATCAATAATCCTTTGGCATTAAAAAAAACACACACACACAATTAAGACATCAAAGCCAGAAGTGGCCCAGTTTCCGTCTGGAGCCATATCTGAAATTGAAATTGTTTCCCCCCTAAAATTCAGTGGCTGCCCTTTTTTTGGTTTGTGAATAATTGTGTTTCTAGTGTGTCGGCAAACGTGATGCTATTTAGGATGGGCTCTCTTTGCTATTGTTGGGCTTATCGCCGAAGTGTCCCACATGTAATGGAGTTAAGGCCGGATTAGGGGCCAGAATCTTTCATTGCTAGAAAGCCTCCCCCCCCTTCGGCAGCCCCCTCTTTTTTCACATTTTTCAATTCCAACACCTTGATCTGCGCTGCTGTTTCTGTCCCGGAGCGGCACACTTGGTATGCAGGTTGGATATTTAGGTAGCAAACGTTACAGTTGTCTGTCTGTCTTATTTGAATAATCTATACCGGGAGCTTAACTGATTCTTTTACTAGTACTAATGTTAAATATGTAGAAATTACGGGCATCATGACGACAAGTATTACACGCTTTACAGAAGATGTGCTTTCCTCTTTGTAGTATTTAAACGTACTGCAGCTTGGCCAATCCTGTCATTTCTACCAGCTGTATAAAGAGCAGGAAACAGCTGCTTCTACCAGTTTTAACACTGTATGTACAGTAATTACAGCATGTATTTGACTTATGTTATGGGTCATGTCTGGTTTCCAGTCCTCTACAGTGCTGTGTTGTATTTTACTTGCTGATTTTTGATGTGACTAATATAGGGCAGCCTAAGATCATGAAATGAAAGGGCGAGGTAACGAAAAATGATACTACTTCTGATGCGTTCATTTTGTTTCAATAGTAAGACAATATAATCAACAATCAACATCGGCACCTCAGTGGTTTCCCCGACTCAGACTGCAAGGAATCTGGGTGTGACCCTAGATAACAACCTGTCCTTCACTGCAAACATCGCTGCTACAACCCGTTGCTGCAGATACACGCTTTACAACATCAGGAAGATACGTCCCCAGCTGACTCAGAAAGCGACTCAGGTTCTGGTCCAGGCTCTCGTCATCTCACGCCTAGACTACTGCAACTCCCTCCTGGCTGGTCTACCTGCATGTGCTATCCGACCTCTGCAGCTCATCCAGAATGCAGCGGCTCGTCTGGTCTTCAACCTTCCTAAATTCTCCCACACCACTCCGCTCCTCCGCTCCCTTCACTGGCTTCCGGTAACTGCTAGAATCCACTTCAAGACACTGGTACTTGCTTACCATGCTGCGAATGGATCTGGTCCTTCGTACATCCAGGACATGGTTAAACCGTACACCCCAGCGCGTGCACTACGCTCTGCATCAGCCAAACGACTCGTTGCGCCCTCGCTGCGAGGGGGACCCAAGTTCCCATCGGCGAAACACGTGGGTTTGCTATCCTGGCTCCAAGATGGTGGAATGAGCTCCCCATTGACATCAGGACGGCAGATAGCTTGCACATCTTCCGGCGCAAACTGAAAACTCATCTCTTTCGACTCCACTTCGAGCGTTAGAACTATTAACTTTTATTCTAATAAAGGACTGGCTTACCTAAAGCCAGTGGAGTAGCACTTGAAATGTTTGGCTCTATGAAACCTGATGTACTTATATGATTCTGTTTTCTTCAAGGTTGTGTCTTCCTGGTCGAATGCACTTATTGTAAGTCGCTTTGGATAAAAGCGTCAGCTAAATGCAATGTAATGTAATGTAATGTAATAATCTTTTGAGAAGTACAAACATGGCTTTCATCAACCCTTCTCACAGCAAGGGGTTATAGTTGGAACGGGTAAGATTAGGGTGTGGAAATGAGCACCTCCCTTTTTTTTAAGGCTTACCACCCGTTTCAATGTGCCAGTTTGCGGTAAAGTAGTCAAATTAAACCACCATATTTTTTCAGTAATGACTGTATTGTGTGACTATAGCAGGAAGTATTACAAGTACTAATAGCAATTTATGGTCAGTATTTTACAGAAAGACACTTCGACATGTGGACTGCACATTAACAAGTGGCAATATAGTAGTTTGGCTAACTTTGTTTTATCTGAAACACCTCCCTTTAAGTCCCCCTATTTACCATGTATAGCAGTAAGCAGTACAACAATATAAGAATAAAACACAGTTGAGGTTATTCCACCTAAACTCTAGTGCCGTATGAGTGCTAGTGTTGAACATTTCAAGTACAACTCAGCTACAAATCTGACAGGTACTCATGTTTGAGGATTTGAGCCGTTAAGCGTGAACGTTTGCATAACTGAGACCATCGAAGCTGCTCACGATTGCTCGGTGAAGGCGGGGTACGGCAGTTTGATGTGGCTGATGCGGCTCAGAGGTCAAAGCCGGTGTCAGGGCCCTGTGGTCGCGAGGCGCAGCACTTGTGAGGAGACGTGATCTGAGTCAGACGGCGAATGCCACTTGCTCTTAACACTCGGCTGACTTGCTGTTTTCATGAGCAGTTGACTGGAACGGGATCACAGCATAGCCTCCTCCCCACTCAACCACCCAGAGGCTATTACAAGTTCCCCGTCTATGCTAAGAACACACACACTTAAACGCATAAGCATGGACACACTTACTGACTGTCAACTCTTTTATGTGACCACACATTTTACAAATTACATACTTTTAATTCTTCCTATTCAAGGTCATTCGCATAGCTCATAGAAGATCGAAATCATCACACTATTGTTATTTTTCCTGTTTACTTCGTTCTTACTGCCTTTCTTAGCCTTTCTTATTAAGGCAAGGTTAATTTATATTCTCCCATTGGAGGAAGTTGTCTTGGTAGACCTAGTTTACCATCAACTACAATCATCAGCGTCTACTGTTTGAATAAAACTCAACTCTAAGATTGTAATATAATCCAGGTAGAAAAGTTATTCAACCACTCTGGTTCTGGTTAAAACATGTGCATTTCGAATGGTAATCGGTGAAAACAATGAGCTTTAACTATCCCCTACATCAAAGACGTAAATGACAACATGATGGAAGCTGAAGATGGGATGAACAAAACTCCTATTCTTACTGGAATATTACATCCTCAGTCAGCCAAACCACATGTAAAGGGAGAGACGGTCCTTTATCATCTGCCAGTTCTTACATCTCAAACAACGGTACTTCCCCTTGAGCTCTTTCCCCAACATCCAGACACACTGACATGCTGTGGTTGCATACTAAGTGTGTGTTGTCGAGTCTGTGTGTCCTGGCTATATATATTGTTGAAAATCAGATCTGCATTGTTCTGAGGAGGGTCACACACATGTTTCAACACAACAGCTTTGTCTGCAATGCATTTTGTCTTTATTTAGGTGGTTTGCCGTTATTAGGTTTGTCGTTTCTGCCCCGGGGAACTTATCACGGGTGTGGTGCCAGGCCACCAATAGGATCAGTCCCATCAGTGGTCGAATCTGTGGTCTTGAACTCCTTGAAGACACAGACGATCATTCGATCACAGGCAACACAACTCTTCAAGCAGCTGGAAGAGATTACACTCAGGGTCGAGACACATTCTACCCTCCCGGTGACAATGGTTAGAGTTGTCTGGCTGTTGTTTTCTGCGGAAAATAAAAGGGTTCCGTATCTTGGAACCACTGTGACTCCTTCAATCTGTACCCCTCTGGCTTTTTCGCTATCCCATAGAAACGTTCCGGTGAACACTAAACCAACGACAAGTCTCTAGTGTCTCGCAAAAGGCTAAAGAAATACATATACTGTATGAAGCAAAGACACAGAAAAACATTAATGTGAAAAAGGTGTGAATGTTTTACAAGGAATTGAACACGGCCTTAATAAGTTATAAATGAGCGGCGTTGGTGATGTCATGAGCCCGTTTTGGGTACCTCGTATTTAGGCGAGGGTCGCTAGGAGACTGAAGCACAACACACTCAAGAGAAAGAGAGGAGAAGAGGGGGGGAGCGTTGTGGACCTCAGCCCCTTCCTGTGTGCGAGTAATAAAGGTCCATTCCGCTGCTCTGGTCTTTGATGGACCTCGCTGTAGTCACTCTGCATGACATCATGGTTGCATGGCTCTAATGGCCGCACAAAGGGGCTGTGTGTAGCGTCCCAGGAGAACAGTTAAGGCTCTCTAACGTCAATCAACCCTAAAATGGATGGGGGGGGGGGGGGGCATAATTTGTTTTAGCCAAAGCTGTCTCCAGGTAGCAATTACAAGCCGTTTTAGAGACCATTTTTTCCCCCAGCAATGGTAGCTCACTGATGTGTAACTAATGTGCAGAATACATTTAGTTGTGTCCCTTAGTTCTTAGTTTACTGTAGAGAAAACATCAGAAAATGTTCCTGTTGGTAAAAATGAACTCTATCAAATTGTTTCCCATTTCCCATACTGTTGTTGCTATTAATGCAAATGTCCTGCATCTGTTTCGTATTAAAACTGTTCCAGGAGTCCAGGGATCAAATTCTCTTTTCTTTCCCTAGAGGGCTTTTCTTCTGAAACATGTGCAGGATGTTTTGCTTTGGTAGATGACGCTGACAGTCGTAAAAGTACAGAAAGTAGAGTCAGTGAACAAGAACATAACCGTATATCCTGTAAAAGCAGAACACTTGCTGAAACCTAGTGGTAATGTAGTGGAAATTGAAAAACCTAGGAACGCACCATGGAGCTGCTAAAGCAAAGGTACTTTCCAATGGCTTTTTTAACCGTTACTTGTTCTCACAGACCATAGGCCATCATTTAAGAACTGACAGTCTGAGGGTGATAGCACTGGAGTCTGTCTGTGTGTTCTGACTTGATGGGGGCCACACAGGAGACGAGCCATTTAGGAGACGGCAGCTATAAGGAATCCAAACAGTAACATTAGGCTTTAGTTTCAGAAAGACGCCTCCTAATGCCGGCTCTAGACGTTGCGGTTTAAAGGCCTCAGGGGCACGCATTTATTTTAGAGTTTCAGATAATCCCTATAGGGTTTTAATTGCATCTGGTGGTGTGATCTTACAGCAACTCAACAGTGGACTGCGGACAGACATGTATGCTGTGGCATGTCAGTGAACTATAACTTTATGACTAATTCTACTTTTAACACACCTGTAAAACCTGTAGCTGTGCTAAAGAAAGTTGGTCTCAGAAGAATGTATGTCTTTACATAGGGTTTGTAAAGACAGGAGGAGGCAAACCTCTTTTTATCAACATTTTAAAAAATAACATTGGTGAACGATAATAAATGCACTGACAAGACCGACTGACTATTTTTAAACCATGTTCATACAATAGATAAAATAATGGGTACACATTAACAAAGGGGTGCAGTGATGACTTAATATTGTTTTACGTCCTGTAAGTTAGAATCGCAAGGGGTTCCTGTACAAAAAATAATTCGATTTTTCAATTGGCATTTGGAATTTAGCAGAAAATAAGATCTTTGGAAAATACACGTTTATGGAACTTACATGTTCATTCAGACGCCTATTCTCCCAAAATGAAAACAAATTTTCTAACTTTCGAAGGTAAATGCAACTTAACGTCAACACCGCCAAGCTAACTTTTGCGTGACGATGTTAAGTAGTTTCATTTAGCTTCTTCGGACATTCACAAGTGTCAAGTCATTTCAGGCATCTGCCCAAAACAAGTAAAACAAAACATTGATTTGACACCACACTATATTACGTCTGCCAGAATTTGTGTGAATCAGCCCCCCCCCTTATTTTTTATTTTAAGATCACTTTCTCATTGGATAACACTGATTAATACTAAAGCATTCATCAATACACCAGATTAGTTTGTTAGTGGTCAAGAAAAATACCAATGAACCAATGCCAGCGTTACATGCTAATGTGGTATAAATCTTGAAATGCTGAACGAAATTATAGTGGATTTATCAGTCTTTATCTGCTGGAAAGTGGACAGTAGATAACCAAATGACTTGAAGAAGGTAATCAATCTAAATGTAACTTCCTGCTGGATTGTGTGCTATTTGGCAAAAATAAATGGCACTCTGTTAATTTCCATGTAGCGTACAAGACGACGCTAGTATGAGGAATGACTTGATGGTAATGGACGCGCTTGAAAATGAATCACTGGATGGTCGTTTTGACACTAAAAATACTTCTTGATCCATCACTTAGTGATATGTTGGACACATTTCAAGGACTTGCTGGAGGATATACCAGAGGGCAGTGGAAACAGTAGTGGAATACTCACAGGTTGATTTACAGTTGGAAAATGGAAATATTAATCGCTTATTTGACAAAGGAAATGGATGGTCAGTTAATTGCGGGAGGATTTGTAATGTACAATGGAAACACTTTAATGAATCCCTGTATGACAGGCAGATGACATATATGAGCATTACCACATCCACATACAACAGTTTTGAACTTATGAACCAGGTTTTCCCACATGGCAGTGACGATAATAAAATGCGTACTTTCCCATACCCTTTCTTACTAAACACTAAACCAGATGGATGAAAATGCCATTGAATGAAGTGAAACCACATTTTGGAAAACAGGTTAGGATTTTTGCACAAAATATGTCAATCGCAACATGTAAATATCTGAAAGGTCATTTTAAACATGAAGTTAGACAGACTGAAAGGTAACCCATTGATTGATCAGTTATGATGATTTTTTTTATGAAAATAGAATGATGTATTGATGTGTCATTTGGTTACTACATGGACTTTTGAAATAGTTAACCAATAAATGTATGCTACAAATTGGAAACTGACAAAGTCATCAAGTTTGATTGACATTTTTCAAAACTAATCTTTAAAACCAATCCAAACAGGTTAGGGTAAAAGTAAATATTGTGATTTATATCTGAAAGAAGCAAAGGAAAGAGATTGTCACAATTCAAACACTCAATGAAACATTTATATAGTGAGGAGGATAAAAAACAGACATAGGAGAAGTCTGGAGTGAAAGGAGAGAGACTCCAGGGTTTTAAGAGCTGCTGTGTCAGTGGTAGGAGCAGCACTGTTTCCAATAATAATATTAAAAAAACACCCTTATGCTCATCCACTCTCACACAAAGCCAAAAGGACACAGTAGTAAACATGCATGCATGCACACATGAAATCCAAAACATAATAAGCAGGCACACACGTATAACTCGAGAAATAAAAATACACTATGCATACCAGAGACCATACCCCTATGTGCACACATATGGATGCCAAAAACACTAAGATAAACACACACACACACACACACAGACACACACCACACACACACACACACACACACACACACACACACACACACACACACACACACACACACACACACACACACAGAGATACGGCTGAGGTGAGACAACAGCTGAAAGTCACTCCTCGTATTCCCACTCCACTGCTGCATGGCTCACTGCCTTTCATAGCAATGATACTCTTAATATCCTTTTTTCACTGTAACAAAAGTTTCTTACAAAACCCACACGCACTCACGCACAAGCGCCAGCAGTGCTTTGGATGATTCCTGTTATCTGTTGCGGCGCAGCATGGGGCGAGTGTTGGAAACCTCCGAGCTGTCTAGAATAATGTCTGCTTCCTCCGAATTCTACCCACCGGGAGAGAAAAGCGTTTTATTAGAGCTGACTGGCAATCATCTCAGAGCTACTCTACAATAGGGCAGACCTCGAAAGGATTTGATATGTTGTCACTGAAGACTTTATTAATGGTTAATAAGTAGTTTATGTATCCACTTACAGATCATTAATAAGCCATTCAAAATGCATGCTTTTTTTGGTAGCTACAGGTTGTGGTCCACATGTAAGGGAAGTATCTCTTTTGTTTCATTTTAGCCTCTCTTAAATGTATCCAAAAGAAACCTCTATCAACACCAAAACAGTTTATTAATGGTCTGCAATATTAGCATTTCAAAAATAGACTTTTAAGGATGATTGGTTTATGTAAAAAGCCAGCTCAAAACTTTAAAGTGCTATTTAATTAAACATGACAGGCTTATTGTCGACCTGTAATAATTGTTGACCATCAATAAAGGTTTGTGTAATGACCTATCTAGGAAGTTTACTTTATTCTGTTGCAAACATTACAATTTAATATTACTCTAACTTTGAAAAGATACCAGAGATTTTAAGATACATTTTTTGTGGGCAAAACATCTTACTAATTATTATCATGAACATTTGAGGATTCATTTATTCTTCTAATATATAGTCCCATTGAGATCATTTTCCAAATTGTATTCTTACTTTGACAACAATAATAATGTGTATTTAAAAAAAAAGGTGCAGTTAAAATGACATCTCGAAGTCATACCATTTTAGCTGAAGAGGTGTCAGTCAGCAACGTGGTGGTATAATATATTGGTATTTTGGACAGTAATTCCATGTATTTGTGATGTACACGGATAATGTTTAAGGTTTCCTATTGGAGTGTTTGACCTAAATAACACTAGTGAGCTATTATCTTACAAGTTGATCATTGTTTTATTAATCTCACGCAATGTGCACATACAACATAAGCTCTGTTTGTTGACAATAAAACACATCAAGCACAGGGCCCCTTTAATATTATAGCGCCTCACATCCATTTTCATTTCCGTTTCCTTCCCTTGAGTGCGACTTCCAAATGTGTCACATGTACAACCTATTTGCAGACGACCCCTAATTGTACCTACAAATAACTAAACTATTGTTTGTGGTGATTCTTGCTTGTTTGTAAGCTATGTCCGTTCAAACAGGTGTCTTTCAAACTCGTTACAGTTCTGTAATGGATCCCAAAGGGTGTCTTACTCTGAATATACCCAAAGGGCTGCAGAAGAGCGTCCCCATTAACACTCCCCCTGTTTGGAAACCTGATCCCTAAACTCTGCTCATACGTGTCCGGATAAGACTTGCCACCCCGTATGAGGCGAAAGTTTTCCCTCATTCCTCCCATACTCAGCGGCTTCCTCTAAGATAAGTTTGCTTTTGGAAGGAAGTGATTGTCACAAGGTGTCAGAGGTCGAAGGTGACGGGGTTATCATGTAGTCGCATCGTGACCCGATCCCTGTCCTCGCCTCTCAGAGGGCAGCTGGTGAGGTGTCAACACAAGATTTGTATCCTGTCCACTCGCACCTCCTCGCACTTCACATTCAAGCTCTGGAAATTCTTCCTCACCACAAATTATAATTATTAATTGCTGTGACGGTAAAGTAGAGCATTCTATTCCTAGCCGTGTTGTGCCTTCGCATAATAGAAAGCCTCTGAAGGAATTCTGGGAGGGCACTTGGAAAGAATATAACTTTTCTCCGCGTTTAAAAAAAGGTGCCCTTGAACTGGAAAGCAAGCAAGTGAAGTTCCACATGAGGGCTCTCGCTGTGCATTGAGGAGTGATGTGCTAGGATTTGATGTCTCCTTTTGAAGTGTCTTTATGAGGAAAGTCTGTGCTCTGACTCTCTGAATCAAGCTAAGCCCGTTTTAGGCAGAGGCCTCCACTGTCTCTGCGGTCCTCTCTACTTTTCTCCTCTGTTCACTCGAGGGACGACTCCTTTCTCTCCGTTTCACCACCATGTGTGTTGTCACAGAATACTAATGGACCTGCTCTGCTGCCAGGATTGTTCTTTCTATTTAAGAGAATTAGGATTTACTAAGACACCTAAGCCCAGTTAATTCCCAGTAGCAATTGATATGCTTTTAGTGAGATTATATCTATTACTTCGATCTCATTATCTATCTCAATCTACTAGTTATCTATTCATTATGATAGTTTGCTGATTGACGTCTATTAAGGTTTTGTAATGAAACACCTTGTTTTTTAGTTGTTGTTGTAACCTATGGTTTTACTATAAATGAGTGATACAAATATAAATCAATTAATTTATGGACAGGAATTGAAAAGCAGCCATATATTATTATATAATATTTTTTGTTAGAATATGCTGGTTCCAGTTTCTCAAATATGAGTAGTTTCTGCTTTTTGAATCTCTTATCTTACAGTTTATTAAATATCTTAGGGTTTTTGGACTAAACCCAAAAAAGGCTTATTGTTTTCTGAGTTCTAAAGAAACTAAAACATGTGTTCTTTCATTAATGCAGTGCTGCTCAGAGAATATAAATACAGTATGCTATATAAACTATATATATCTCACTTTAAGCATTCTATTCAGAGTGAATCCATTTATCAATGCACCCACTCACAACGTCTGAAAACTGTTATCTTTACCATCAGCCCTTCAGGGCTACCATGCCCTCCGAGGGAGAATTTCTTAATCGCCTTTTTACATGTCTGACAATTGCGGCCTTGCGCAGACGCCAGCAGGTGGCACAGGACACATAATCACATGTATCAATTCTGTGTGGAATCTGACACCCGCGAGCAGACACAGAGTCCCACTGTACTGCATGTACCAATCGAATGTCCTCCACAACATGTTGCGTAACACCCGCAGCACATGAATATGTTATTCAGCTGGAGCGTGTTGTACAGTGTACTGCAGGGAATCTTATGTCCTACATTTCCAGTGCTTGATGATAAATGCCCCTCGTTTGTTTCCCTCCCTCAGTGTGAAACAGTTTCTTCTCCTCCTCAACATACAGTATATAGTCAGAGGATTGTCTTGAGGTTTCCCAAGACAATGAGGCTGTACACACAGCTGCCATGTCTCCCTGTCAAGGATCACATGTATGTGTTGGAGGGGAGGGCACATGTATTCTATTTCCAATCCCAGTCATGATCCACTCTAATCCCCCCTGCCTTGACTCCATTGCCATGGGGCAGAAGAGAAAGAAAAGCCCCCCCCAAAGCATGCCCACCCCACTGTGGGGAGCCATGTATCTGAGATTGAGTTGCAGGTTTACTGAAAATAGATTGTGAGCGGAAGAGTATTTTCTGTCAGGCAGACAAGAGGGGTTTGATAGAGACGATAGCAGCAAAAGGAGACAGCTCTGTTAGCGCTGCACGGGGAAAAGACTAGACTCAGACGTTTAACTGAGGTAAGAACGTGTGTGTGTGTGTGTGTGTGTGTGTGTGTGTGTGTGTGTGTGTGTGTGTGATGTGTGTGTGTGTGTGTGTGTGTGTGTGTGTGTGTGTGTGTGTGTGGTGTGTGTGTGGTGTGTGTGTGTGGTGTGTGTGTGTGTGTGTGGTGTGTGTGTGTGTGTGTGTGTGTGTGTGTGGTGTGTGTGTGTGTGTGTGTGTGTGTGTGGTGTGTGTGTGTGTGGTGTGTGTGTGTGTGTGTGTGTGTGTGTGTGTGTGTGTGTGTGTGTGTGTGTGTGTGTGTGTGTGTGTGTGTGTGTGTGTGTGTGTGTGTGTGTGTGTGTGTGTGTGTGTGTGTGTGTGTGTGTGTGTGTGTGTGTGTGGTGACAGTTTACTTATTTAGGTTCTTTGGGGTGCCAGTCAGGACTACCGGTCACATAAACACCGGTTGTTACACTGTGTGTCATCGTGCAGATATGTGGGTGTGTGCACATGATGCCAAAGCTCATTCCAAACAAACGATGCAGCTTTTCTTTTCGGGTGCTTTTGTTACTTGGCGAAGCTTCCACAAATCTTCCTATTCCTTGTGAGAAAGAAAGGCTTTTTTAGCACAAGACAGTATTTTGCAAACATATATTAATATTAATAATGTATGGTAGTTTAACTGACACATTTAGTATCACTACAATATAAACTTTGGTCACTTGTTAGATTTTCTCCAAAGGATTATCTTTTTTCCTTTGGAATTAATGACATCGTAAAGTACCACTGAATACAATCCCCAAAATATTTGTTCCCTAAGCTTTGTATTCGTGTGTTGCATTACATTCAGTGTGTATTTGTACAAACCTGGTAAAGAGCAGACCTGGTGTGGGTGTCAGGTTTGAATTGGACATTTTCATGTAGCGGAGGGCTTACCTTAACCCTTTTGATCCCACCATTGGATCCATCAGTCAAATGCATCCAAACCCACATAAGCTTTATATTCGGAATTCTGGTCAGTTTTTGAAGTCAAGTTCCCGTGACAGCACATAATGTCATGCTGAATTACGTGGGAAATGTACAAAACGATGCAGAAGACATCTAGAAGTTTCTTTTTGATGAGAAAGCGCCATGGCTTGGAATATTTCAAACACTGTAACCACTGTGTATCTCAGCTTCAAGCAACAATGTATATGCTGATATTTTGTCAGAGTAAGGTGAAATGAAAAACCAGGAGCCACATTTCCCCAGTGTATGGTGTGCACGAATGTGTGCATGCACAGCCATGTGGCTTCTGTTTAGGTGAATGCATATGTGTATGTACTGCATAAACAGTAAATGCTTCTCTGTGGCTTTGGAGGATCTGTGTCACGTAAATAAGGAATGACTCAACCAAAGATGCGGATGAATTGCATTGTGGGAAAGTGTAGAATCCAGCATTGTCGGGAGCTTGACTGGATTTGGATCTCCGACTTTAATTTTTGTTCCCGAAACTTTATAAACAAATAATACAAGTATTTGTCTGGGATCGCTTGATAAGTTAGAAAGTCAGTCGCAGACCCCAGACATGTACCAAGGCCGTTCCATATGTGGAAAATAAAAAGTGTTTCGACCCTGCGAATCCATGAATTCATTACCCATTTCTTCACCTTTTTACCAAGTTTCATGATAATCAGGCCAGCAGTTTTTCCGTAATCCTGCTTACAGACAAATAGAACATCACCTCATTTGCGAGGTAACCGTATGTATGATCTGTAGAATACTCTGTTATGAAAAGGAATCATTGTTACAGCCACAGAGATGATAAATACATATACTCATTGCAGACATTTGGAGCCACATCATCAACATCCATAAGTGCTGCTTGGCTGTTTGGTTTATATACCGTATGTTTGTGAAAGTGATGTATATACATCTGTGTTCTTCTACTTTGTAGCTAACTCTGTCAGATCCCCGTAAACACAGCTGAAGACGACAAACTATTTTAGACTTCATCATAAAAACAAAATGTTTCAGCAGAGAGATAAGTGCTAAATTTAGAGCGGAGACTTATTTGCTTGCTATTAGACAAACGTGGTAATAAAAATGAAAAACGTTTCACTACATGAGCTCAAGTGGCTACCCTTCAACTCCTGCTGTAGCTGTGTTTTTTGTAGAATACACTTGTCTGAATACATTCCTTTTTATCTCCCCTTTTCCCCCCAGTGTAATTTCGTTTTAGCAAACTGGTGCTTTTACTTTCCCAAACTTTGCTGCTCGTCTTTAGCTCCATAGCTCTTTTTCCATCCAGTATATTTAGTGTTCCAGGATCATTTATATCCTGCCCCAACAACGTTTATCTGCTCTGCAAAACAGTATGGCGCTAGTTATAATAATTACCCTCCCTTTTCTCTATGCTTTTTAGCAAAGAGAGGTCACTATATTTAATGTAAGCGCTTTGTTTTCAGTGAGGGAAGGGGAGCCAGTGATTGAAGTGCAGGCTGCAGTTGCACCACTACTTAAACAAATGCTGTCTCTTTATTCCGCTGCACTGCTGCTACATTTTGCAGTGGAGTTATGCTAGCGCTGAACATTTGGGAGCCTGGCGGGGCTTGTAGAGAGCATGAATAAAAGAGTTCCTGGGGTGGAGTGGTGCAGGATCCTGCTGTGCCAGATTTAGATCTGAAACTGAGGGAGGAAAGAGGCAGAGGCAGCAATGAAAGAGGGCAAAATAGCTGCTGGGAATGCTGACCATCTGTATTAAGAATGAGAAGTCAAATACAATTTTCACTTTCTACATTTTGAAAATCATTCATGATAATGTGCATGACGTGCCTTCACTTAGATGTAGTATGTGTGAACCAGGGTGTCCAAACGTTTTTCACCGAGGGCCACATGCAGAGAAATATATGAAGGGCTACTCACTAGAGGTGAGGTATATTGCCTCATATGCTAAGTTATAAGTTAGCAAAATCAATCCAATGTAGGTAAATTAAGCTTGATACTTCAAAATGCTGTAAGAAACACAACAGCCTTCATCACAGCTCTCCATAGGGTTTCATTGATTTAGTTTGCAGCTCATGCCTTAAAACAGAAGCTTCAGATTGCTTATAAAAATGTGTAATGCAAATAAGTCATTGGCCTTTTTATATCAACTAAGATTAGTTTGAAAATGTTTCCAACTTTAATTGATTGAATGTATTTGTAAAGTAGGCACACATGAATACTGTGATATATGTACATATTTAATTAGTACATATATGACAAGCACAAGTTGAATTTGGGGGACATATTTCATTATACTATTTGAATTAGCTGAGGGCCGTTTCAAAATGGGCCCCCGGGCCATAGTTTGGACATCCCTGGTGTAAACAAACCACTTCTTTCAACTCAGCTGACCTGGCGCTTATTCAACAGATAATGTCATCAGTTAGCTAAGCTACGTTATCCAAATCATATTCATAATCCTTTTATTGTTTGTTCCCAGAGGGGGCAATAGGGTTTGGTTACAGTTGCTTTATTTACAGTAACATACAAATTCAACGGAACATACATTTTTCTGTCAGACATTACCTCAAAGGGCCTGACGCCTCAGGAGTTGTGTCTGATGCCACAGGCAGGAACAACTTCCTGTGGCACTCTTGGTGGAATTGGTCTCATAGCTTCTCTTTGACCTAACCAGCATATCAATGAGTAGGTGGGAGACATTGTCCAAAATGACCCGTACTTTATGAAGGGCTTGGCTAACAGGCTGTATGATGTCACCTGTGATGAGTTCATCGCGTACTGCTTTGTGACCTGTCGGCGTGTGTTTGTGTGTGTTGATGTTCCAGCTAAACTCTCCGATGAACTCGGTCAGCAGCTCGGAGGACATCAAGCCCCCGCTGGGCCTCAACGGCGTGATGAAGGTTCCCGCCCAGCCCTCAGGCACCATCCTGTCGCTCACCAAACACATCTGCGCCATCTGTGGGGACCGCTCCTCAGGTGAGTGATGGGAGTCAATGACCACGTATACAGGAAAAAGCACACGATACAAAAAAAGTCAATATTTAAAGTAAAGTGTTCACTTGATGATATTAATAATAATAATAATATATTTTATTTCTATAGCGCTTTTCTTGAACCCAAAGACGCTTTATATTTTTTTATATTATAAGGACATATCTGAGACTCCTTTATCCATCACTGTCTTGCAATCAGCTTTTTGATGTTATTATCCCCTTTAATGTGATTTATTAATATACATTTTACAAGTTAAATTATTAACTTTATTTAATTGTTGTATTCTTAATTATTATTTAGATATAAATATATGATTTGATAATACATGTTCCTTTATCTTGCTTTATGTATACTTTGTGAATAAATGTGTTTGTGTATTTGGAGCAGGACATGTATAGGCTTGTAAACAACAAGTAAAAAGGTTTTGGGGTAAAAAGTTAAATGTATTGAAAGAAAAAAATAAACTTTATTAGGTTTTTCTTTTATGGTTTTAATGGGTAAAAAAATGAAAGATTTCTTGTGATTCTTGTTGTATTCCATTCTTATGAATATATTAATGTTAGAATGAATCAAGTGACATTGATTGCAGATGCCAGTTAAAAAAGCACATGATTCAAAGCCTTACCAGGAATACCTTGGAGTTTAATGTATAATCTAAGGAAGAATTGTTGGCAAAGGTATACAAATACTTTTTCGACAGCTGGGATTACACATGAAATGGGGACTACCCAGCGTTTTACCAAAGCTGTTGCTCCGACCACGATGAGAAACCTCGGAAGAAGATCCAAGGATGAACTTTGGTCAGAGACCAGCCCTGTGGACCGCTCTGGCAGAACTACACTCTGCAGCTTCTTGCAGTGGGAGATCTTTCCTGGAAGGACAACAATCATTGGAATTCTTCATACATCTGGGCTAAATGACAAGCAAAGAAGCCACTCCTGCTTATGATGCATCAGCGTAAAGGCACATGAAAGAAACCGACATCATGAGACATGCAATAGATTGTACGGTCTGATGAAACCTACGCTCAAATAGAGAAGGGCTGTGTAGGGGGAAGGTTTTTCACCCCCCAGGCTGAAGCTGGATGTCTAATTCATCGGACAGTTTCAGTGTCATCCTGCGTCATCGCCCCCATGCAACCAAAGGGGGGAAATCAAAACAATGTTTAATAGCGAGTCATGCTTCATTTAACTGTGTGCTGAGGCTTTATTTATCTTCTCTGGTGGTCAGAGCAGCTAACAAAGAAACAGTTTGAGCAACCCTGGGGAATTCAAAGGACTCAATCCATCATATACAACAAAAAAGAGCTGTTAAGAACAGGGGAAAGAGACGATTTGTCCTGTACCACAACATGAGAAAAGCACCGTAACGCCAATCCATGAGGGCCCTCCTTGCAGCTGACCTCCTGTAGGCCCTATCATGTTTACCCTAGTCACCTCGGCATAACCCTGCGCAAACACTCTTTTACATTACGTGATATGTCATTTAGCTGATGCTCTTACCACAAGTAACTTACATACACTTCAATAGTGTAGACTTCATATCTGCAGGAGCAATTTTGGATTAAGTATCTTGCCCAAGGACACTTGGAAATATTGACTGCTGGGTCTGGGGATCAAGCCATTGCACTCTGAATGACGGATGCCAATTTACCCCCTGAGCCCAAGCCGCCGCTTTATAGAGACTCTACAATTCTGATAACTGATGCTAATGCACCATCTACACCAGGGGTGCCCAATACGTCGATCGCGAAGGTAGTGTAGTGTTTTTTTTAAAGTTAGCCTATCATCCATCCTTACTATGGCATTTGCCACTTGATTAACGTACAGGTAAGCCAGTCTGAGTTGTATTGTGCCATACGGGTTCACGCAGTCATGAGGGGACCTCACCACCTCATCTGAAGCGCAAATGCGGCGCACTATTATGCGCTTTATTGTAAGCGCGCCACAGTTTATCCTACGTTTAGTCCACTAGCACCCCCACCCCCCCCGCGACACAGATTGGGCAGGGGCGTATGTAGATCATTTGGGCTTGGTCATTTTAAAAGTAGCTCCCAAGCTGAAAGAGTGTGGGCACCCCTGATCTACACTAACCTCATGATTACATTATTATAAATGTCATTTAGTTGAAGATTTTACCCAATGCGACTTAAATACCAAAGTCATGCCTATCAGTTTTGCTTCCTAAAAAGAGGGTTCTTCTATGCCGTTGCTTTATCTTGGACTGTAAAGATTTGTAGTTCTCACATGAACTAGGCTTGAAAACATTTCTATATGCATTGGACAAACCACCTGTGTCTCTTTCTGTCCTCAGGTAAACACTACGGCGTGTACAGCTGTGAAGGCTGCAAAGGTTTTTTCAAAAGGACGGTGCGCAAAGACCTGTCCTACACCTGTCGCGACAGCAAACACTGTGTCATTGATAAACGCCAGAGGAACCGCTGTCAGTACTGCCGCTACCAGAAGTGTCTAGCCATGGGCATGAAGAGAGAAGGTACAGCACATACCGTAGAGGATAAAGTCCCACTTAACCATTCCCTCACACCTATACTAATCCACATACAACACACACACTCACACTCTAGACTGATAGTTTGGTTCTCAGAGGCAAATATGCTGCTTCATTCTGGTCTCATTTGACTAATCTTAGCTAGAACATTTTATTCAAGTCAATATGGTTAGCCCACGAAACACGACCAAGGTTGGAGGATGCCCTTTTCTTGCTTCCTAGAAGTAAAGCAACTTTATTTTCCCCATCCCCATTCATGCCACTATCCAATTTGACAGAAGCACTTGCAGCTGTACCTCTGCTCTGCCGCATCACGCTGTGCATTGCAGCCATGGGCTCTACTGTATTTAAAAATGTTCTGCTTCAAGCACGTCCATGGGGGGGAAATAATACATTCAGCTGTTGCAGGCGCAGGCATCCCAGAAGTATTGCTGGATGTTAAAGAGAGTGAGCGTTTCAGAGAACTGGCAGTCCTCTGGGCGTTCACTGATGTAGACTGGAGGAATACAAACTTTTACTCCCTCTGTATCCTCTGGATGTCACCGTGCGTGCCCTTGCATGCTCCTTATTATTCGCTTAAACTTTAAAGTTATGTTGGACAGCCTACCTAGTTATTGGGAAACAGGCTCGTTTTCAGGAACGCAAAAGATTGGATAATGTCTTGTAATTGAAAGGCATTGGGGGAAGCGTGCACCACATTCCTCAAATGAGAGGCTACTGGTGGAATGCACATGCTGCTTCTGCCCTTTTCAAACGGAGACAGAGATTTAATCAGATGATGGTGAGGCCTCATGTACAGAACGTGTAGTTGTGTGAGGACAGACCGTTCATCAATCTTTCAAATCATATCTCAAGCATCTATGTCAACTTTGTTACAGACATTACAACTATAACAGGCGTCTTTAACATAAACATAGCAAGGCTTTATGTAATGCCTGTGTGTATAAGAGCATCTACGTCTTTAGTATCCATGTAAAGGAGAAATTCAAACTGCATTAATTACATAAACATAACAAGGCTTTATGTAAAGCCTGTGTTTATCGGAGCATCTACTCTGACAACTACAGCCATAACATTGACAAAGAGCAGACTCATTTGTTTTACTCATGATACTTTAGACATCATCCTGACAACAAACATTGCAATGTTTTAGACCTCAGTGCATCGTTGATAGTTTTTAAAGTCAGATAACATAATCCCGCTGTGGACAGGAAGAGCTTCATTTCGCCATTAAAGGATTTATTCAAGATGCAACAATCCAACATTCCTGCAAACTTACATCACTTCTCCTCCAGCGCATAATAAACCCTGACCTCTCTCAGTACAGACTGAGGATTATAGACTCATCCACTGTGACATTTACATGCTTAATGTTTAATTACCATGTTATATTCAAGTCCGTCTCAGCTACAGGTGCTTCTAAATGTAGCTTCCTTAGAGAAAGTACTTTTAACCCTGCATTAACAGGGTAGAATTAGTTGGTTAAAAAGAGTCAAATTGAAAAGTAAGCATTCTTTTGCTGATTAAACGTAGATGCAAATAAAAAATCACAGTTGTCGTTATTAGGGTTCGAAGACTGCCATTTTGCCTATTAAAATGGATTGTTTACCTGCTTTCAAACAAATCTCACTCAACTGTGATAGGATACTACTACTTGGACTACAAACCAAAAACTAGAACACTAATGTCCGTCCCGTTGCTAATGATTTAGCATTCATATGCAGATATGTTTATCCAGATTATGTAAAAAGAGATGCATTCACTTACTGATTAAAATACCCTTTAAAGAAAGTGAATGTCTAGAAATTAACAACAAATAAATTGACTTAAAAGCAATTATTAGAATCAGCTGCATAATTCAAAATGTATTGGAAAATAAATAGCCTTAGCCATATATCGTCATGGGAACAGGACACAATGTATTATACACTGTAAATGAACACTGTAGCCTTTTCACTCAGGCGTTCCCTCTTAATGCACAATTGATTGTATCTTCATACTCCCTGGATAAATGGGTTTGTTTGAAAAGGTTATATTTATCTGATGCTTCACTCATCACTCTCCAGTCTCTAAGAGCAACCCTGAATTGTAAACAATGCCTTGAATACTTCCTTTGATTGTCGGGCAGTACAGTAAAGCATCTCCGAGGAAAGATTAAAGGAAGAGTCGGCTCGTGTGAGGAGAAAAAAAGAAAAAACCTGTTAGTCAGGCGTGAATTGTAACACTCCATGAGGGTGTTAAAAATATTAGCGCTCTCAGCAGCACACTTTCGCACATTGGACAAATCAATCACTGCCTCTCCCCATTATGATCACCACAGAATGCAGATACAGAGTGTCTAGATTATACTGAGCCACAGCGAGTGTAGCAAGTAGCTTCCCCATTTAAAGGTGAAGGTACACGTTGTTTTTGGATAAATGCTTTTTGGAAGGTTACATTCTATCCAAGGCCAATTTGTCTTGACCTTTGCTTGGCCTGCCCTCCTGTTCTTCTTGCTTTTATTTATATCATTGTTAGGCTCCTTACTCGTTTCAAGGATATTATCATTTACTGCCTCTTTTTTCGCCTCACTCTCAGCACCGCCTAAGCCTCTCCCCATGCACCCCGAGGGCTGTGGTTAGAGAACAAGGCAACAGTAGCCCAAAAGGCTAAGCGAATCCACAGAAAAACAGGATTAAATGAATTTATGCTCTCCCAGTCAGGAGAGGAGGACGGTGGAGGTGGGGGTGTACGGGGGTGGGTGGGGGAAATAAAGCTAACATGATTTCAGCCCTCCTCACCTCTCTCTGACTCCCAACACAAGTATTCTACCCTTGGGCTGACCTCCACCGCCAGACTGCAGTTCCTCTAAAATGGGGCCCCTTTCCCTCTCCTCTTCTAACAACCCCTGCCCCCCCACAACAACCCTTCCAACAAGACTCTATGATTCAGGACTTGGAATATAAACTAGAGTAGAGGAAGGAGACACATCATCCTGCAAACCCAGTGTACTGTGTGATATGTGTTTTTTGAGTCAAGACAGTTCTCCAGGTGTGTTTGTATGCCTGCATGCTAACGTTGACTCTCCAAAGGCACTTAATCATGAAAAGTTGTTCACATTAATCAATGAGTGGAGGATAAATGTATAAAAAAGTTGCAGCACTTTCCTTGCGGTGTCTTGAATTAGGTAAATGATAGCCTTTTGAAAAGACAAAACACACACACACACATGCGTCTTTTCCATCCTCACTTGAGGGTGGACGTGCGGTTTCTCTTGACTCGGCCACAGTGAGCTGGTGTCTGCTCAGCACACAAACCACTTCCTGTGTCTCCTCGCCAAGCCAATCACACGACAGAACCAAGTTGTGCTTTAACCCGCTTTTACACACAACACGAAACAAAAAAAGGAATTACGAGACACAGTCTTCTTTGACTCAAGCTCTTTTTTTATCCAAGCTATTCTGGCTACCACACATGTCTCAAAGAAGCAGTGACAGACATATGTGTCCATAAATGATTTGTATACAAAAGAATCCGGCTGTTTGTCATCGAGCACTACATAAAAAACACATCTCTTTGATAAGGAGGCTACGAGAAGCCCTTGAACATTTCCATGCTCCTGTGTTACACATAATGTTGGTCTACGGTCATTAATAAATTCCATCCGCACTGTCAAAGGAATAATTGATGATTGAACCCTCTTGGATATGTTTACTGGCATAACGCATACAGGGTCATGCACTTTTATCTGGCTTACCGAGACACAAAGCATGGCACTCACACATGCAGACTCGACACAGACAAGCAAATACTCACTCAAGCATGCACACACATATATACAAGTTTGTGTGTGTAAATACAAATATGGGGCAACTAGACTATGAACAATTTGTTTGTTCAGAGTTCAAGTGTTTAAACGGAGGAAAGATTCAGTGTCGAAAGCAGTTCCATCGCATAAAAAAAAATCTGCCTTATCAAGACATTCAATGTTGCATCATTTATTTTAGTAAAGTATTTTTTTTAAGTTGATTTCCAAATGGGTGGCACAACCTCCCTGCATTGGCAGATTGGCAGATATTTGTTATCTTTGCAAATAATTCACAAACTGACTTGATTTTTTAAGATGTTTGCTGACAAATTCTGACTGCTGCTGCATGAGATTAAACAACATTTAAATGTGTGTAAACCAAAACAGTAAGCTTAAAGAACCAAGGAATAGCGATAAAGCAATGCAGCTCTAAAATATGATAACTACTTTACTTATGGAGTCATTTTCCTAGAAAACCCTTTTAAGATCTTTAAAACCTTGCTGAGTAATGGCAACTCTGTAAGCCTTCAACCCTGAGTCTTTCCTTTAACACACTATGCATGCTGACATTGTATTAAGAACAAAACAAAAAACAGCAGTAGTGACCGGAACCAGTTTTGTTACATGCAGCCGTTCAGGAGGAGCGCCAGCGAGCCAAGGAGAGAAATGAGAACGAGGTGGAGTCCACCGGCTGCGCCAACGAGGACATGCCCGTGGAGAAGATCCTGGAGGCTGAGCAGGCGGTGGAACCTAAAACCGAGACCTACATCGAGACCAACCTTGGTGCGCCATCCAACTCGGTAAGTTGCTATTTTGCAAACACTCACATCCTGTATCATTCTGCAACAAGTCATCACACACATAAACACTTTTTTTGTATACATCTAGGGGCTGGTGGGGATTAAAAACTCATACATTATATAGGTTATACTGGTTATTATTGTCAATTCTCACCAAGTATGAGCTTAATCTGCTCTCCAAAATCTTCCTGGCGCTGTCCTAACATTGTCCACTTACGTTTTAAATTATTCCAGCTGCATGTTGCTCCTTGATATCATTTTTGAAACGAATTTCAGAGATGAAACCGCACACAACATAACGGCATAGTCGCATCATAAGACGTTTGTCAGTTTTCAGTGTAAATAAACATATTACTTATCGTTCAAAAATGATTGTCATGCAGATTGGAATTGGGACATTCGGTTTGGAAAGATACTTTTTACAGCTTTTAGTTGTCAGTCAGGAAGTCTATCTGCTGGTAAAGATGGGTATGATTACTGTGTGTCCTCCCTCTTTCAGTCCCTTTGGAGTGACTGCTTGTAGTCTAGAGCGCTGCTTTACTTGTTCACCTTGCATCAGCTCCTTTGCTCAGCTGTGCGTTGCCTCATATATCCCCTCAGTATCAGCTGGGCACTGTGGGCTGTCTTTGACACAGAGGAGACTAAGAGTGATGAATAATGCAACAGGCAGACTAGTTCCTGAAAGCACTGCACAAAGCCTCGGCTTCCTCAGGAATTCTGCAAGAACATGAGAAACAGAGCAGCAGCCTACCAAAGGCAGCGAGGAAGTAGGGTGAGAGAAGAAGAAGGGTGGGGGGGGGGGAATTAATATGCTTCAGGGGAGGGACATGTCCTATGAAGTAAAGGTAGAAATGTGAGGGCTGTTATGTGAGTACATTGGAGCTTTTTTTGGGGGGGGGGCAAGATGGAAATGTAAGAGATGAGCGTTGACATAAGGGAGAGGGAGAAGGAGTGGGGGTGTCACGGGGGAGCGGCTGGCAGCTCAGACACACTAATGCACTGAGTGTGTTTGGACTCAGCCTGATGTGTCCCTCGATGCCCGCTGCCTGCCTGACACAATGAAGAGAAGGGTTTCTAAAGTACTGCAGAAGAGATGAAAACCGCACTAAAATACAGATGTTTTACGGCTCCAAATTTCACTTTCAAAGTGGAATAATATCTGACTCGCATCATATTAAAAAATCTACAAAACTCTTACGGCCCGTCTACACTACAGGCGTCGAAAAAGCTTGAAGCTGGGCGTGTCTGAGGCTTGGCGATTTTTTGCGAGCAACACGACTAACAACCAATCACATGAATCTCCCGCCCCCGACATACAAAGCAATAGCAATGTTAAAACGAAGTCAACTGGATATAAAATCCCCAAACAGGCGAAAACCTACCAGTTTCACCCACTGTCTCTGCCACCTCCCTCCATGCCTCGCTCCTCCGGTTTGTATCCCGGTAGATGAACAGAGACTGATCATACAGCACCGGGTGATTCACTACCGCTATAATGAATTTTCCCTCCATTTTTTTGAATATGAGGAAATGACCTGCGTAGTCTCTCCCAGCATACACGCGGTTTGATTGGCTCGCTTGTACTGGCAGATTTGCATAAACGGGATTTCATTGGCTGACGCCAGCTTCGAGCAAGCATCGAGCCTCAAAAGTTGAACATTGTTCAATTTTTGACGCCGATAGACGCTCGCGATGCTTGCAACGCCTTGCCATGCTACCCACAATGCAGTTCGGCGAAGTTTGAAAATATCCTACGTCACCCCATTCAAATGAATGGGCGAAGCGTTGAAAGCATTTTTTGACGCCTGTAGTGTAGACGGGCTGTTAACGCTCTTCAAGTTGCTAAAACTATTGATACCCTTAATTTGTTAAAGTTGAACAGTAGTGTGGATTGGATGAGTTTTTTGAGCAATTGTATATCCATGTTGTACAACAAAGTATATTGATATAAGAAACTCTTGCTATTAGAGACTAATGCAGGAATGAGTCATAGACCAGGAAATAAGTTTGCATTTTACCAGTTCTGGTGGTCAATAATTTAACGTTTACTTTGTTATGTGCTTTTGGTTAGATGCCTAAAATAAGTTATGTGGTAAACACAAGCTTAAGAAATATTAAGGTGCATATAGTTTAGGTTCTGTTTGCCAATGTTTTGAGATATTCATCTCTGAAACGTTGGCTGTAACCCCAAAACATTAGAACTGAAAAGAGTGAAGGTTTGAGTTTTACAAATGTCCTTTGTAAGCACCACAAAACCAACCACTGTTTACTTCCATTGCTCGCCATGCTTGGAAGCAAGGGAGGGTTGTTGATGTACTAGAACCTTTTGGTTGGTTATGGCCTCCTGCTGATGTTCTTTGCTGGCATGTGGTTACGAGTGCAGAAGTCCAACAGCAACAGTGAAAAGGACAGCAGAGCATCAGGAATTGGGCGTTCCAAATGGAGAAAACAACTCCTATTGTATATAATACCTGAGCCTGTAAAACATTGCCAGATACAACTAAAAGCAATCAAGGAAATCATCCCTTTGAACTGACCCTCTAACCATTTAGAGCCCAGGATGTTGGCAGAGAATCCTCGTTCAGGCTGTCCCAACCACAAGGACTCCCCTTCTCTCTGTGTCCTCCCCCCTTCTGTGAGGTCTCCATTGAGAGTCACTGCCCCGTGCTATAATTAATCACAGGGCCCGGGCCATGAGTGTACTTCATGAATAGGCCACCGCCACTGTCTAATGGCCGGGGTCTTGCCAACCTGAATAAAGTGTGTTTATCTCATGGTGACCTAGAACAGGAGTTAAACAGGCGTTAGTAATGTCCTTTCAGTCAGACAGAGAGAGGACTTTTCATAAGGAGGGGGGGAAGAGGAGAAGATGCTATCTATCACTTAACTTAGCTTTCTTTACGTCTATTTTACGCATTTCGCTCTATCTTTTTGTATTATTACCGGATGTCCGTTCTACTGCGTATATGAGTCAATTTATCAAAGTTTCTTATATTTTTTCCCAAGCTTAAGGCAGGAAGCGTTGCTGTTATTTAGATGATAATTAGCTGATGATTCATCAACCGCCCCAGACGAGAGATTCTTTCTTTTTTTTCAATCTAGAAAAGTGGGACACTTGAGTAATTTATTTCCGTACTGATCTGTATGAGTACCCAAGTTTCTCTCTGATGTCACGCCAGTATAGTCTGGTTCAAGCTGAATAATGAAAAATTGAAAGGCAAATCTTCCGTCTCCGTTGCTCAAGTGATGAAAATGTCATAGGACAGTATGCAAGCCTGGCGTTTCTCTAAGTTGCCAGCGATGATCGACCATGGCGGAGAAAACATGTGGCTGTAAACACCTTTAATTTGTTGGGGAATAAAGACAGCAGCTCTTTTTCTGTGGCAGCCGTTCTGCTAAAGTGGCTGAAATCTAGCAACTTAGCAAAGTCTTCTTTTGCTTTCTGTCTCAAGTTTCCCTTTTTTGTCCAATCTTATCAGATCTGCCCAGTAGAAAAAGCTTCAACTGTAGAGCTGCGAGATATTCCCTGGTGCGCTTTTGTACTTAAACATTGAGGTTAATTTTATTCGCTCATAGGTCACAGCGGGCTCCCCCATTGTGGCCCGATAACATCCTAAAAGCTGTTCTGCGACTCGAACAGTAAGTACAGTAATGTGATGCCGGAGGATTGTTGCAGGAAAGTGTAAGCTCCTCTCCCCTGTCATCTCCGCAGACAAGGGGCAAAGAAACCAGGTCAGTGTAAACACGGCTAAGATAGCCATTCAACATTCATGAGGCTTGCCATGTTTAACGCGAGAACCCTGGGACTTGTGTTCTTATGAAGAAGGGTGGCAGGACCGCCATACGCACCAAAGCCCACTTTTTTCGTTGCTTTTCTTTGTTTTGGCTTGGTCTGCGCTTTGGAACGAATTAGCCAAATCTGTTTATGTGTTTTTTAGTGGAAGCGCTGTATTCGAAAAAACTGTCGCGCCGAGCTTCCCTCCCGTCCACGACTCCCACGGAGATCACATGCTAAAATATTCATAAGACGACTGTTTTCTTTCTACCCCCGAAGTCGAGAAGAAATACAACTTTCAAAAACAGTGTAGGCTTTGTCTGGTTTTAGTTTTTCATATCTGTGATACTCTGCAGTCAGTGTGAGTTTCGCACCGCAGGGAGGGATGTGGAGTAGAGGAAGGGGTAGTCTTTGGCCTGCGTATTTTTGAAAGGAGTGTGTGAGTGGAGGGATGTTTTCTCCTTCATCATGAACTAATCTTCTCTTGAGAGCAGCAGTTGATGTCGGGATCCTGCAAGCTTTTAGCATCGATCGGTGGGGATTTGGCAGAGGGAAGTTGGGGAGAAGTTGCTGACTGTTTTTGTCGAGTTCACACAGGGATACTTAGAATAAAAGGATGTTTACTTGTTTTGAAATATGCACAAAAGCGTGTGGGTACAGTCTTTGTTTACACGCACATATCAGGGGTTTTTGCTCCTGGGACGATGGGAAATTACTCATCAGAGATTGACAGTATTGTTTTGGGTTCTTTTTACCCCCCCTGCCCAGATGGATTTACATTTTAGTGAGTTAGTCACACTGTATGCATGTTGCATTAGTATTCCTCCACTGTTCATGAATTCCCCCTTGGAGAAAGTAAGTCGGATGTGTCGGGACAGTTTAGGAGAAGCAGTCCTTGTCTCTGGAGTGTCAAGTTAAAGTGTTACATTTCCCACAAAAATTATAATCTTAACTGAATAACTCAGAGATCTTACACTTGAAGATTTCTCCCACTGGTCTTACAATTTACATATAGACGGGTTCTTCAGGAAGATACCTGTATTTTTTGGGACTTTTCTTTGAAAGTTTACTCTTTTTTTGGCAACACAAAAAAACAATACCTTACTAAGCTTTTAGCAACATCTATATTGTAAATTCTTCGTTGCAGCCTCATTAAATCGTAAATGTGTGTTAAATGATTATCAGAAAAGGTGGAATTATTTGTAGAATATCCTAATTCTGTAATTTCCTTATTCATTTAAGCTGAATCTCCCGATCCACCTGAGTTGATGGCAGGTTATTCAGATCACCTGTTGGCTACTAATTAAAAACTGAGAGCAGCTGGGTGCATTCCCCTCTCGGCCAATCAGAGATTGACTCCGCCCTTTAATAGGTTTTAAGAGAGGTGGAAAACTGGCACTCTGATCCTTCTTCCACTTAATGCACACCCCATTTAAGCATATATTGTCATCCCGAAACTCTGACATGTAGGCCTTTTCTAAGTCTTCTTTGTGGTATTCAATTTTCTGATTGAGGGTCATTTTAAGCTTCCCTAAAATCTAGCTGGATTCTATATGAAACAAAAACATGTCCACTAGTTGAACTCTCGCATGAATAGTACTAATTTATTGCCTCTTACAGGTTATGACCATAACTTTAACATCTGAAGGGTTTATTATGTTATCTTTTATATTTCAGTTTATTTTTGTACACAAAACCCCCTTCACACACTACAGAGTGTCACAGTGAAGCATCCTAAAACCCGGAAGTAAACTCCTTCCGGTTCCTTCGACAAAAACGCAATGCAATTTCTCCATAGGATTTTGGAAAATAGCTCGAAATAAGGTCTGTGGTTGAAACACATTTAAGAGACGGATCATGTTTTGTTCAGTCGGATAATATCCACATGTCTACCCTACTTTTATAATTTTGAAATCATAAATCTAGTCGCCAGAAGCAAAATGCTAACGTTATGCTACAAACAAACTACAGCAGGGTCGCTGCTTCAACGTCACGCCAACTTAAGATCCATATTCAAAACTACAGATTCAAAATTGTACAAGTTGAAGCATTTGTTTTAACAGTTTGCAAGAGGCAGGGACTTGCTTTCAAGCAGAACACGGGGAAAAACAAACTTAGCGGGAGTGTCTACTGTCTACGTGTTCGGTGTAATGACGTAAAACGGTCTCGACAACTTCTATAGTCCTATTCAGCCACTTGTTAACAACCATCGTTTTTCAGACACGTAAACTCTTCAGAAATCCCCAGTGGGGTCACTGCTGATGGATTTAATGCCGTAGAACAAAACGTGATCCGTCTCTTAAATGTGTCTCAACCACAGACCTTATTTCCAGCTATTTTCCAAAATCCTATGGAGAAATTGCACTGCTTTTTATCGAAGGAACCGGAAGTGGTAAAATGCTAACTTACTTCCGGGTTTTAGGAAGTGTGGCACTCTATTCCTCATTATTGTAGAGGTATCTCTTCAATATCATTAAAAGGGTATTTTTTTCATCGTGAAGGCAATTGTGAGATTTGTTTCTCCAAGAAAATATACTATATGTTTATGTTGTTTGGAAATGGATCAAAGTAAATTTTTAGTGCTTTAAAAAACAATGACAGCCTTTAAATATATTCTAAAGCAGTTATTACAAAGCCAAGAACATATGAATTGAATAAGACAGGTATAAAATAACAAGAATAAAAGCTACAGTGCTGTCATTACTGCCACATCTTTTCATTAAATGGACAATTTTACACAATGTCCTAACATTCAAGACATTTCTAAGGGTTTGAGCACGCTTTCACTGCAAAAGTACATGTAGAACATTCATCACTGAGAACTATTTAGCTCCTGAAGTGAAGAGAGGTTTCTCTAAAAGCATACGCCTTACATAACAGGCTTTAAAATAAAAGATATGTCCATGTACGAGTGAGCCTGTCTTCAATATGTTATGCTCATCTCTTTTCAAGGCTTAATAGATCTAATGTAGTGAAATCAATGAAAGAC
The DNA here is from genome assembly GCF_902827175.1 of Gymnodraco acuticeps. Lineage (NCBI taxonomy): Eukaryota > Metazoa > Chordata > Actinopteri > Perciformes > Bathydraconidae > Gymnodraco > Gymnodraco acuticeps. The sequence goes on along the minus strand of NW_022990652.1, from coordinate 489,765 downwards.
TTTAGCGCTGTCCTTGGTTCACCTTTTATTTCACAGAGCTATTAGTCAGTGATACTATTTTGGGAAGTAAACTGCCAATTTCCATTGACGTCCATTAACAAGAACTGCTTGTTTTTCCTTTAATCATTTATCAAAATCACATGAGAACAATTATTTTGGGACCGTATTAAAAACATGGAAATATATGAATAGAACCTATGCAATGAATTAATCTATTCGCCTTCTGATCAATAATTATGTTTTGGGCATGTGACCTGGAGAATAATGACATAACTAGATGTTTTAATGTGAGTAAATATGGATAATCCTTATACACAATCATTTTCTGAGTTTTCTAAAGGCCTACCCAGCCTGATAACAAAGCCCCAAGTGAGCTCCTAAGAGCTTGTTATGTAGTGAAGTGTCAGTGGAGTGTCAGGAAGGGGGGCCTCTTGAGCTACGCTAGCTGTCCGAAAGGCTGATTTGTGTGTAGACTAAAAAGGTCCCTAAAGAAAGAGCCTGCTTGGTGAAAGTCGTTCTTTTCACGGCAAGCTCTCTGCGGGTATTTCCTCCACGAGCTGGGACAGAATCAATGTTTGTTTTTGTCTTCCTACTTGCTCCTCTTAACATGATATGTGAGTGTGTTGATAGGTGGTTAAACCTGACGCCAGGCTCTCAGCCAAGAAAAAGACTCACAGGCTAAAACTAGGATATCATTTATTTTGTGCTATATTTCTAACTTCAGGATTTGTATGTGCTTTTGTTGTTTCTGCAGCCCAACGACCCGGTAACAAATATCTGTCAGGCGGCAGACAAGCAGCTCTTTACTTTGGTGGAGTGGGCCAAGAGGATCCCACACTTCTCTGAGCTGCCACTCGATGACCAGGTCATCCTCCTACGTGCAGGTTGGTCAAAAAGGGCCAATAAAAAGGTCATAAAAATGCCAAAAAGGTTCCTCAAATGCAGGCCGAATGTATGAATAAATCACCAAACAAATAATGACAATAAATGAAAATAAGGGATTGTATTCCATTAAAACCCTTCCAGTTACAGTAGAAACTCTGGTAAATGCTCCAAAACCACTTGGATTTAGCATCTTTTGGACATAAAGAATATGTTCAATTTAGCTAAGTTGTAAAATAAATGAGAAACTGTTCTAAATAATATAAAACACCTTGTCTTCAACCAAGTATACAACACTAAACCGCTAGCATACAGCTCCAATTAAGTATTTGACAGCATGCTAACAGCTAACTAGATACATATGATGCTGTTAAGTGCTAGCTAAATAACTATTGTGTTTCCTTGGTTAAAATAATAGGGCGTTTCATTTCTAGGATTCTGAACAGCAGTTAATACCCTCTGGTGATAGAATATAGATTTAAAAAGAAAACTGTCTTTGAAAACTAGCCGATGAAAGAAATTAGAAAACTGTGAAATAAAGATGCTAAGGCTAGCTGTAGCCTATTTCGGTAGGATCAATACACCAATCTGGCCACCATGACGTAACTCTAGTTCATGTGACTGAGATGAGTCAGACCCACCAAGGTCACAACAGCTCATAGTGAGTATGTACTATAGCCTATATGGGAAAGTATGCTAACCGCTCACGATCAAAGTGACAGCCACATAAAACATGGAGTGAATTATCTGTCACTTTTCTTCGATTCACTAACATGAAATGCACGGAGGTCTTTTGGTTTCTTTCAACACATTGCCCTTGTTGCCTGCCTGTCGCTCCAAATTACACCATTATATTCTAAATCCACCTTGAGGAAAACAATTCTATTACACACCCTGTCTCGTACGCTAATAAAAAAATCCTTATCCTTAGCGCAGACAATGATGGAGAGACGTCAGCAAAGCAGCGAGAGACATTATTCTCTGAGAGTCTCTTTCTCGGCTCTCAGGTTTTCTATAAATAACTGCTTTAGTTCTGCTGTATCTCAGATAAAAGCATCCCGGCTCCTCTCATACCCGACTCAACTCTGCGGAGAAGAGGCGAGTGTTGCCAGGCAGAACAGTTAAAGGAGCCCTGTCACTCAAAAGCCAGCGTCTTGTGTATGCGCTGCTCTCTGTGTCGAGCCCCTGCTTTGGCACATCAAGCCTGTTGATTTTATTGTGATGGCAGGCGCGGTTCATCCCTTTTTACACGCTTGTCTCCTCAGAAAGCATGATTCTCAGGAATAACCTGATGCTTGAGAAATCTGCACGCTTTTACGGCGCAGCTTAATTGATTCATTGGAATTCCCTCCCTTTGTTGTCAGTTCCATTTTGCCTCAATGCTATGTGAACTTTTGTACAGGGATTTGCTTGTTGTCTCTTCTCATATTTTCCCTCGATCCCTCTGCCGCAGGTTGGAATGAACTCCTCATTGCGTCATTCTCGCACCGCTCGATAACGATCAAAGACGGGATCCTGTTGGCTACCGGGCTGCACGTCCATCGCAACAGCGCCCATAGTGCCGGAGTGGGCGCCATCTTTGACAGGTTATTATTACCGTATTACTGAACTTTATTGTCTTTGAACTACCACTTTCAATTATAATTTTCACAAGGGTTTTTACATTATAAGTTATGGCTTTATAAGTGGTTCATTCATTCATTTATAAATGTTTTACAAGTCAGTTATAAGAAAACCTATGCAATCTTTTGAAAAGTTATTTCGACAGTGATAACATTTTATTCACACTAATGCTTTGTATTTTAATAAATGTATTAATGCATTTAGCGATAAGTAATAAGCCATAATGATAGGTTTAGAAAAATCGGGTTTATGAACTTATATATATATGTTTTTCTTTGTGATAACATTTGTCTTGACTATTAGGATAGGCATTAAAACAATAACAAGAAAAACAGTAATTGTAGCTGATACATTAATACATATATATTTCAAAGATGATCTCTAAATCATGTACTACCTTCTTATAGGGCATTAGATACAAACTCCAACATCCTCTGAATGATTTGAAGTGTTTTACAGCATGAATTATTGCTTTCTTCCGCTGAAATATAACACCTGCACTCCTGAAAGGCCAACAGCACAGAAACTATTGATTGGCTCCGGTTTATTACATATGTACAATGTAGGCATCAGGGGTCCCACAGAAACAGAAAATGTCAAAAACCAAAGTAGAAAATAAAAGGAAAAAAATGCATCTAGTATTTTATAATGTTAATTTTGGTAAATTAATATTATCCATTAACGTTGTTTGCGTAAAATACAAATAGATAAATAGATTTTAAATAAAAAATGTAAATAATGTAAAAATGGTTGTGTACTACTGGCGCTTACAGATGCTGTCATCAGACTCTCTCATTAACAGCAGTCTGGGTTTTAAATATCTCCTTATTTCTGTGCCGCTGTGATCACCTCGCCTCTGTGCCGTATGATGGCCGTTCACACAGCCGGAGGACATATTCCATCTCTGGCATTAACTGTGGCAAGCATTACGATGCAGAGAGCTGATAATGTTTCTTTATCTAATCCTCTCCCTCTTCACCATACAAATGAAGACACTGATTAACTTCAACACTTGAGTCTCTTCTTTCTCCCTTTTTTTATTTATTTTTAGCCCTGTTGTTCCTCTGCGTAACAAATTGAATTAGAATGAGAGCTAAGAGCCACAATTTACTTTACTATCTGAGGGAGAGAAAAAGAGAGGGGGGAGGAAGGAGAGGGAAAATAAAGGAGAGGGTGTGACCGAGTCAACGAGGGGTGAGGAGTTCGAGCGAGGCACCGACACTCCCACCAGTGATGTCACACACAGACAGTGGGAGCCCTGGTGTTAGATTACAGTGTGTGTTTACTCTGTGGCTTTCCTTTTTATGAAAGCCATGTACTAAATATAATTACTTTGCAGCAGGGTTGTAAACTTTTCCACTCATCTAACCGTGCCCATGTGGGCTGAGTGTACAAGCGGGCGTGTGTTTGTTTTTTTAAATAGAATTGAGCTGGATAGTAGTTAAAAACATATTTTGAATGTCCCCAGTCTGGAATTGCATGTGTCATTTATACAACATTGTACCAATTAGACTCAAATGGTTTTCTTTGATATCTTGAACTGAGATATCGGATACATCACCAAAAAAAAGGATTAAAAATGACACCTGCCTTTTTTTGTCTTTTGTGCAGAGTGCTCACAGAACTGGTGTCAAAAATGAGGGACATGCAGATGGATAAGACAGAACTGGGGTGCCTTCGAGCGATAGTCCTTTTCAACCCAGGTAACTATCACCATGTGTATGCTGGCATTTGCTGAATCAGAATCCTGCAGGTACATGACTGGGAGCTGTTGTAGGAGAGGGAACGTAGCAATTGGTTACAGTAAAGTGGTGGAGGAGTGAGTCCTAAAACCTGGGCACTTCCGGGTTCCTTTGCCTCAAAGTCAAGGGTTTTTGGTTTAATGGTTTGTGGTTATAGTAATAGACATTTAATAGATTTTGGATTTTTGTTCTTCGACATAAAATATCTATGACAATAAATACTACGGCTACAACGGCCGAAAAAACATTTCCATTAGGAGAAATGCGCTGCAGCTTTTTCGTGTCTTTTATATTTGCATCGTTTTCGAAGCTGCAGCGTGTTTCTTCTACTGGAAATGATTTTGACCATAGCACGTTTGCACCCGTCGGACACCATTAAATACCCCACTGATGAACGTCTGAGGCTTCTATGTTTCATAAAAACGGAGGTTGCTAACAAATGACTAAATAAGACTTCTAAACGTCATAATGCCAAACACTTAGCTAACTGAGTGGTGTTGACGTCTTTAAAAATCCTAAAAGTGCTGTCAATTTGTGGAGTTTATCCTGATGAAAAACAACGTGGAAATATCTCATTTGTTCGCTACAGAGCTTATTTTTTGCTAAAATCTAATAGCAACTAATAAATGCCGTTGGCTTTTCTTTGAGGGAGCCCTTGCCATGCTAACTTCCAGGTCAACCTACGAAAATATATCATCCCTGAAGAACTCTATTTGAATTCAAGAACACAGTTGAACCAAGCTCCGTGTTAAGCATCCACAATACAGTGGACATTTTTTCCAATATGTGATTGTTATTTCAGATCAATGCTGGGTTGTTGAGCGCCTTTGTTCAACACTAATGCATTCCTGTGCAGTTGGTCTTTTTATTATTTATTTGCTCCAAGATTTATCTGTGCCGTAGATTTATGTGCAACTGTTTCTGCACACAGCTGATACTAAAATAGCTACTCATTAAGGACTTGAAGCTAAGTGATACTCCAACCAAAAAATGTAGTTAAGTGTCTCTCTTCCATTACGCTTGACAGTTGGTTGTAAAAAGTTAGGAGCTTCTTTATGGACTCAGCAGGAATTTGGTTGTGATCGAATCCAACAGCAACAACTTCTCACAGTGAGAAGAAAAGTTTCAAAACATCCAGAGAAGCCTCACAACCCGCGCCTACAGAATAATCCAGAGGGGAAACTATATATGTTTCACATCGACCTTTCAAGCAAAGAGTTATAGTCCAAAACGTGTGACTTGGCTTGACCTCTTGAATGTAACCGGATAATTAGGAACTTTTGACTTTTCTGTGTTTTCTTTGAACTTCTCTTGTGAAATCGGAAATGAGGTAGAGAGCTGAAAATAATAGCTGAACAGGACAATAATAATTGATTGTGCTCAAACCAATTCAATCTTTATTTAATCAGGAAATTCTCATGAAAATGTGTCCAACAGCAAGTTCTTTAATTGAGGCGCAAGTCTTGCCAAGGCATGTGTCACGCCTGCTATCAGCCTGTTCTGTATTTAAACCTCACCCATATGGCACCAATCAACCCTATGGATGTAATCCCAAGTTGTTTAACGACTCCCTCCGTCCTTCTGGTGCCACTGTGGATCCGTCTACCCCAAACACTGATCCTCTGTGTTTCACATTTTGTCCAGGCCACATCCAGGCCCGGCTTCACGTCTCGGCCCAGTTCCTTCTTAATTAGGGGTTCGCAAGACTGCTCTGACGGAAAAAGTAGAGGGTTGGGTGGCACAGGGGATGGCTAGGCAAAAAAAAAAAGAAAAGCCCTCAGTCCCTCGTTTTCCCACACTGTGCCATCGAGTCCGGCCATTAACAACAAGTGTTCATTCATTTTTGATCAAAAGTGCAGCGCTTTGTTCATCACAAAATGTTAATCAATGATGCGTTTGTGTTGGGACTCAAAGATGAGTCCGCCGGCGGGGCTTAAATTAGCGCAGGCCTAATTGGAGTAACCCAGAATGTTGTGACAACAGCCCTCCGCCAGCCTGCGGGGTTAAAACTCAGCTTGTAAGTTAGTGAGGCTCTGCCCTCTTTTGTATGCTAATGTTAGTAGCCATTTGAGCAATTGAGTTTCTCTCTGATTTGAACAACTAGAAGAATACAAAGTATAAAAAGGGTGTTCACATGCTTATGAAAACATACTTTCTTATAGAATGGTGCAGGAATGAGTCCTTATCCCGGGAATGAGTTAGCATTTTAGCTCTTTTGGGTTTCCTCTTCTCAAAATCTATGTTTTTTTGTGGAGTTTTTGGGTTCGTCATTAAATTCCTCACTCTTAAATGTTTTAAGCCTGTACATTTCTGGAAGAGGAGGTTGCTTACAAGGGACTAAATGAGACATAACGCTAAGACAAGTTCCCCTTTAGCTTAGCGGTGTGGTGTGTAATAAAGCCACAATGTTGTAGCCCATTTATAGCATAATGTTAGCCATTTATTTTAAGCAATTGCACTTACTCTTCAACAATTATAAACATCGTAGAACAGATGTTTGCTACATGCCTTATTCTCCGCAATATTCCAAAATAAAATAAAAATGTACCATTGTCTTTTGTCGAGGCTAACTTCCGGGTCAGCTTACAAAAATACTTCATCACTGCCCCATTGTTTTGTGTTAAATATTATTTGAAGGGTTGCTGTTTTGTGTTTGTTAATATTTGTTTGCATCTGCTCCACAGACTCTAAAGGCTTGTCCAATCCTGGTGAGGTAGAAGCTCTGAGAGAGAAAGTGTACGCGTCTTTAGAGGCCTACTGCAAACAGAAGTACCCCGACCAGCCTGGCCGGTGAGAACACAAACACAGAAATGACACTGTGCTAATCCCCACATTCATCCTCATTTGCCCCTTTCTTCATACAGATAACACCTTACTCTCTTCGGTTTATTAATTCAATATTAGTTAATGCCAGAATACTTTTTTTTTTAAAGACTAAAGTAAAAATAAGATTCTTTAGTAATACAAAAGACTAGCTGTGAAAAATGTAATGTTTGTATTTTAGGCCTATTAAACACCTACATAAGAAGACTTTGAAAATACTTAAGTATTTAGACAATGTGTCCTAGACAATACAATAATATTAAACATTTGACAATGGATGTTTTGTCATATCAAGACAAAGACTGACTTAAGATCGCTAGGAAGGATTGTTATGAACAGCTAACACCAAGCAATTAAGAACAACTCTGGCTCATATTTTATTCCGACATAGAAAATGTGCCTGTGACAATAAAATCGCTAGTAAAAGTAGTATTGTATTAGGTTGCTTTTCTTTTTTCTGTGAGGTTTGAAGTGAAACCAACTTGGGACTAAATGTTCTTAAGTGCACAAAGTGTTGCCTCGTGAATATCATTCCTAGTTATAAAAGTACATTTGTACGTAAAAGACAGTTTTGCTTCAGGATCATTTCCCCACCCCTCCCTCTTCCTGTCATTGCATGATGCCATTTATTTTGTGTCTAACTTGGCTCTTCTGTGACAGATTTGCCAAACTGTTGCTGCGGTTACCGGCGCTGCGCTCCATCGGCCTCAAGTGTCTGGAGCACTTGTTCTTCTTCAAGCTCATCGGCGACACGCCCATCGACACGTTCCTCATGGAGATGCTAGAAGCACCGCATCAAATGACATAATAGCAGAGAGGGTTGAGCCCTCCTCACCCCCTCTCCCCCTCCTCAAACAGCCCTGGTTTGGGGTTCTTTTTCAAAAACAATCTCCAGCAGGGGACAGATTGAGTAATGACTTTGGATGGAGAACCTCTTCCCATCCCTCCCTACCCTTTCCCCTTGAAAAACAATGAATTCTTCACGTCTGTGGGTCGGTTTTATACCTTGTAAAAATATATAAATAAGAAATATATATATAAGACAAATCACACGGCAACACATGGACTTAAAGCGGACAAAAAGAAACATATTGAGCCATCGTTTTCATCCTTGCTTTCTCCTACACTTGGACGAGATTAAGCAGAGGTGATCAGGTTTTTAACACCCACAGTAATGCTTGCAGGTATTTTGAAGAAAATAAACGGCGATGTCATATTTGGATTCTCAGCGGGACAATCGTGGATTTAGAGAGCCTTGGGCTGCTTCGGCATGGACCCGAGCCCTTTCTCTCTTTCAGGACTACATTTTTAGGGAGGGACGCTAAGGGGAGGGGGTGAGGACAAGGTAAAGGATATTTTCCCACCTGGCTCCTGAACACGTCAGGTCTTGCACTAGCTGAAGTTTCCTGGAGTCAAACTCAGACTGCGAGTGCTCAAAACCCTCAGGACTCAATTCCAACAAATGCAACCATGTCTTACTCTGTCAGCACTGTGCGACCCGGGTGGAGGACGACGAAAGACTTCACTAATCAGCCCTTCAGTTAACGCTGAACAATCCGTGCTGAGGCACACAGGAAGACCCGGCCGTTGTATATTAGCTCTAAGCTACACCATGCTCTACCAGGCTACCAGCAGGCACAGGAACAACATTTACCATCCTTATTTCGAACAATGTTGGACCTTTTGTCGGCGGTCTCCCTGCTCCTGTTTTCGTCCCTTCTCCAACCTCTCCACATCTCATTTCATGTGAATTTCAACACACCGTTTTTTTACCACCTCCACACTCAGAAATCCCTCCACGCAGCGTGTGTTTCCTCATATCTACCTGTACAGAAAGTTACAACCGTACACAGTATTGACGTTATTTTCACTTGTGATTTTAATGCACAAATACCTCTGTTTCCATCCCTCCAACCCTCAGCTCGTTGAAGCATTTGAGGGAGAAAAGCGCTCAGCCGAGCCATTGTTTGTTTATTTGTATGTTATTTGGCACTTAACCTCATGACAGCGGAGTTCCTAAACGGAGAGCTGATGTGATCTGCCTCCTGAGGTGGGATTTGGCTCGATCTTAAACGCACCCCTGATTGTTTTATCCACCTCTCTCTGCACTTCTCTGGACCACCAAGTGTCATTCACGTCCAACTGAAATGTTCGTTATGTATAGTTTGCGTTATGCCATTTTCCCTCCTTTTTCTCTAAATGCTGCAGCTGCTGCAAAACTATGCATCTAGTGCATTGCCAAAGATTGTCCTTAGAGCAGGTGTGGTTCAAACAGGTGTTTGTGAGGTGGGGGTCCGATAATATCTCATCAATGTCATTTTCCTCACTATTCAAACATTGAATAGACATCTTGTATTGTTTTATCAGCTATCAGCCCTCATTGAAAGGTGTTTAATGAAACGGTGAGACAAAGCAGAGTTTAAGGACATGTTAGCTAGTGCCGAGAATGATATAGGATAAAAAAAAAAAAAATCAGAAATATCTTTTAGTCCTTTTTATCCTACATCTACTTATTCACCACTCTTTCATAAGCACCTTGACACTAACTGGACCCGAAGAAGAAAGAAAAACCCTGAGCACTGTTTTCATCAGGCTTTCATAAACTTAGACAATTGAAGGTCTTTGGGGTATGGAGTCTTGAGTGTGCCACTTCAATAATACATGTTTGCAAAGTGTTGAAAAAATATAAGATTGTTTTAGTTTCAGTGTTTCTTACATTTTGCAATCATCTGCTAAAATAATAAATAAATGTTTGCTTATTTACAGATTCACAATTGGATATTTAAGCATAGTCATACTACTAGTTTTTGATTAGGCTTTTATCGCAAATATATGTTTTTCATGTGACGAACATATTTTATATCACAATGAATTTGCCTGTTGCATTTATATTTACAGTTTCAATGTGGTGATTACTTTCATTTGAAGAGTCGTATGAATAAGCAGCGACATAGCAACATGAGCTTTTATTAGCTGGCTGTTTGGCTTCTGATCTTGTCTCCAAGCAACATTTTTAACAGTTATGTTTGTATTTGTCAACGTATTAATTGATAAGGAAAAAGTCTGAAATTATTTTGGTGGCACCTACGGGACTCCATACTCCTATTGACTCCGACAAAAGACGCTAATGAAATATCGACAAAAACATGTTTTTCATAACAATTGGTGTCCAGTTTCACAGTCTAGGCGCCATTTAAAAGCTTCAAGCGCCCTCTAGTGGACGAAAGGTAGAACTGCGACGTTACTTGAATTTTCTAAACGTATTTAATCTGACAAACAAAAATAGCACTTTCTGACTGCGTTATTATCATCGGGCTCAGTTACACCTCCGTTTCTATGCTTTAAAAAAAAAAGTAATAAGTTCAGTATTGGCTTGTAGTGTTTTTAGACAGTTTCTATTACAAACTATCCAGGTGACAGTATTGACAGCCAGTCTGAGCTCAGTTTACAGTATTTATATTCTGGATCAATTGTTCATAAATTGTCAATATGGCAAGGAAAATTAACTCTCTTTGTAGGACTGGGATGGATTTCCTTTTTTGGAGGATGGATTTAAAATCATAACAGCAGATATGAAGCTTTTTTTTGGACTGGATGACCTAACTTTAAATTGAATATCCTCCCGCTCCCTTCAGCCTGGTGTCTCTTGGCTTACTGTGATTGGCGACCGCAGGGCTCTTACTTAAGCCATAAAGTGAATAATGTGCGAGCTCACCCACCCATGCAGGAAATGAACAGACAAGGATCTTCTTGACCGATAAAAAAAGAAAGGATCACCCGCATGAATGCTTTATAACATAAAGCTCTATTTTGTTAATATGTATATGTGTATATATTTATAAATATATATCGACAGATCTGTTCCTTGAGTATTTCCGAACATTGAAAGAGGGAGTCTTCTCTGACCACCAATATCAGAGGGTTTCCTTTTTTTGCTATTGACTTTATAAAATCAATCATGATCAACCAGCAGATTTAAAAAGTATTAGCTTCTCAGCAGATCATGGGACCGCAAAAAAAAGAAATACAAAAAAGTTGAAGACTTTAAACCCTCTGAAATGTATGTGTTGCTTAGCAGTTGTATGTTGAAAAAGTGTAATCAGGAAATCAGCTTGTGACACAATCACTGCTTTCTTTGTGCATAGACTGTAAAAAAAAAGAAAAGAAAAAAAACACTTTGAAAAAAAGATCTATTTTTGTACAAAGGTAATTTTATCCCCTTGCTTGTGTACTCTGTTCCCTTGTCCTCCTGCGGGCTGTCGTATACGTCGTGGAAAAGCTTATTCAACAAGGCAATTTTCAGATTGAAAGTTTTAAAAGGTGCGAGGAGTCGTCGGCACCTCCTGTCGCCTTTACTTTGCCATTTTCAACCTGCAAGACGGGAAATGTCTTTTCATTATATTTGTCCATTTTTTTAAAAAGGCGATGGAGTTTTTGGTCATCTGTTCTTTGTGGGTTGTTCTCTGATGTTCTATCTTTCATGGACAGAAAAAATGGTTATTAAAAAACTCAAAGTGAACTGACTGATGGTTGATTCTGTGTGGAAGATTGTCACGACTCGTTAAACATACAAAACTGGTTTTATTCAGGTTAGAGCTGTCAAATGCAAACATGTATTCCACAGAAATCCAGGTTAAGTACAGAGGACAGATGCTGCTGGTGTGTAGGACTACAATAGGAGCTACTGAAGCAAATAAAGACTAAAAAACACAATACGTCAATGTAATATGTACAAATCTAGACGACAATATATCTGCATTTGGTCACTGTTATAATAAAACATTAAATTCTCAAAGGGGGCTTTAAAAAAATGTTTTAATGGTACTGTCAAGCTGACTTTTTATTGACTAATTCTTGGCTTCCAAAACTTCAGATCCTGGTTTATTGCCCTAATATGACTTACAAACTTGCAATAAATCTTACCATAGTACACTTTTGAGGTCTGGTATTTGATATCAGGGGGGGGGGGGGGGGGGGGGGAATGAATGGATGTGCCTTTCGGAAAAATAACAGCCATAAGGATATTTTGTTCCTCAATGTTGATGTTAAAGTCACCTCATTGAAAGCCAATCAACAATTACACAGACAATGTGAAAAAAATAAGGCAAAATAAATCGTAGAAAGGCCAAATAAGCACTACATTTATTGTACAAGAGCAGATATGGGTGGTGGGTATGAAGCCCGGGACATCAGGGGTCAATGCAGTGTCAATAATACTGGAGCACCAGAACAGAGCATCAGCATTGTATAACAAAAGTCTTGAAAAAAAAAGTCCCTGTGGAGGCAACAAAAACCTGGCACGCTGACATGGGAATATATCGTATGTGACGAGGGGAACGCGTCCGCTGCAGAAGATGTGGGGTGGTTTTTTCCCGATGATGCTGTGTCTCATTTGGTTCTCCTTGCTGGGTTTCATTACGTGGAAGCCCTCTGCATCACGCAGGAGCTCTCCTTTAGAAAAAAGTCCTTTCTTACAACAAAACAGGAAAAAAAAGGAATATGATCGGCCCCAAAAAGAGCTTAGCAGTCGCTTCTCCATAGCTTGATGGTTTTGTCGTTTTCTAAAGCCGCAGACGCGATGATGTTCTCTGTCGGGTGGCAGGCGGTCGATATGACGACGTCTGAGTAGGAGACAGGAAATAGACGGGGTCGATAACAGCGGTTATATATATATATATACAAATAAGATGTCTTGAATCTAATTCTAAAAATGTGTGTGTGCTGTACCTGTGTGGCCCTGGAGCTTCTGCACGATCTCCTTGGTCTGCAGGTTCCAGATGTACACCATGTTGTCCTCGGAGCCGGACACGATCCACTGCAACAGAGCACACGCTTAGCTTAGCAACATTTAGCTTTTTTTACGAAAATGTGGTGAAATATAAATGGAGAAACTGCATGGTTGGGGCATTATCACCAGGAAGGATTTATTTAATCATGAAGGTCAAAACAGACCATACACTTTTTATTAATTTCTTACCTTTCCCCCAGTGACTGAGAAATTTGCGAATATGCAGTACTTCTCGTTTTTGTGGCCGCTGTACGTTTTCAAGCACTGAAATGTTGGAGGAAAAATAAAAAGTGAATTCTTTGCATTAGATAATCAGAGTTATAACCATCAGCAGCAGGTAAGTAAAAAATAGTAAACAAATGAGGAGAAAATTAAATACAATACGGTTTGGGTCTTAATGTCTTTAACTACATGAGACTGTTTTACATAAATCTAAAAAAACAGAAACAATCTGAAAGATTATAAAAGATAATAATTTAGTATTTAAACTGAACGCTTACCTTTCCTTTGCTGTAATCCCACAGCTTCAGCGTGCTGGAATACAAAAAAAAACTATAGTGTTAAAACACACCAACATTTTAATAATTTCATCTGATGTGTATATTCTGTTTTTATAAAAGTGCAGCTGGTGCATACTGCCCTCTGCTGATGAGCACCCTGAACAGCATAATGACCACTAAATAAATTAAATACATTAAAACATATAGTTTACTACTCACTTGTCCAGTGTAGCCGCCAGGATGTATTTTCCATTTGGGGAAAACTTCACAAAGGACACCGGAGGGTTATCGTCATCTGATCAGAACACAGTAACAGGAGTAGAGTCAGTACAGCATCATTAATGTCTTATTTCAAACAGAAACAATTATAATTGTTTGGCACTCATCATAAGACAATTTCCAAACCTTTTCTGCAATTAAATACATGAGAATGGAATCAGTACTCAAACAAGATCAAGATTTACTGCGTGATCTTACCTATGAGTGTCTTTAAGCACTGGCCCGATGCTGTGTCCCAGATTCGGCTGGAAAAATAAAATAAATAGTTTTAAGATGACATTTTGTTGTTTCGCAAGACACTTAATATATAAACACACTGCAGATCTTTGTGGGTTGGAGGTTTTGTTTATTTTAAAGGGGCCGTATTATGCTCCTTTTTGTATGTAGTGCCTCCACTGTGACATGTTTCCATGCTTATTGTTCAAAAAGCTTTTTATTTTTCTCATACTGCAGCACCTCTTTTCACCCTCTGTCTGAAACCAGAGTCCAGTCTGCTCTGATTGGTTAGCTGGCCGGCTCTGTTGTGATTAGTCAACTGCTTAGAGATGTCCCGACCCATAGCCTCACATACACTGTGTTGGAGCACTAGCCAATAGAAGTGTTGTTGTTATGTAGTGACGTCACTATATTACAGTGGCTAGCCGTCAGGGCCCTCTGTGAGGGCCGAAGATATTCTAAAAAAACATTTTTAAAATATTTTTTTGTTGTTACATTTTTCATTAGTTTTACCAAAAATAACTTCATTTAAAATAATATTTCCAAAGAAATAAATCCTTCGAATCTGCCTGTTCAGTTTCTGTTGGAATGTGAAGGGTTAAATGCCGTCTCTGCGAGTTATGTGAAGACCGGAGGGCTCGTTGGTCCCTCTCTACATTCACAGAGGGCCCGCTATAGTAACTCAACGAGAGAGTAATGTCAAATGACAGTACAATTGACCAATCATATCTTCCCTCTAAATGGGTGGGCTTTATTTTCGCGGACTTTATGACAAGTTCCGCCCGCTGTGAGGTCTATGCAAGTGGTGCAGTGACGCGTCCTAAAACCCGGAAGTAAGCTTCGCTCGGATTCCCTCGACAGAAAGCAATGGGATTTCTCCATAGGATTTTGGAAAATAGCTGGAAATAAGGTCTGTGGAAAACGAACCTGTTAGATAAATGCACGTTTTATTCAGCCGGATAATATCCACATGTCTTCCCTACTTTTATTATTTTTGAATCATAAATCTAATCGATAGATTTATGATCGATAGATTTATGATTAGCATAAGTTCGTTCATGATGGCTCACTTCAGTGATAGTGATGACATCGTTGCGAAATTATTAACCGAGTCATTTTCAAGATTGAGTTACAATGATAAACTGGAGTGGCAAAGGATCAGCCGAATGACCCGCCATCAAGTGCTTCATCCAAAAGGACAGGAGGATGGACTTTGTGTTTGAGTGATTTGATCATCAAAGGTAGGCATCAGTCATTTTCAATGCGGGCCGCCGTGCCGACTTCATTCATTTGTAATTGTTACTTGGCTGTGGGTGCCCTATCATGATAGGTGTTTATATAAATGGTGTTGTTTTGTGTGGTAGAGGGTCGCTGTCATTGATGCGTTTTGCACCCCGGGCGCTGTTTTGATATTCCGCTGAAGTATACGCTGTGACGTAATATCTCTTCTTTTTTTTCGAGGTGTCAGAGGGCCTAGGTATAAAAGTCACGGCTCGCCACTGCTATATTAAGACACCAGTCAAATTGAGGCGTTTCAGAGGGGGGGGATGTTAGCCTTTGCACAACAACCGGCTATATAACACTACAGGAGGGAAAACCTACAAAGCATAATCGGGCCTCTTTAAAACTGAGCTGCTAATAAGGGCCGCAGCTGGAGATTTTTAATGTGCCAACTGTGAGGGCAAAAGAGGCGACATGATAAGTAAATGTGAACATGTAATGTCGACATGTGGATGTATAAATACAAGTTAGTTTTTACCAAAGACCATCGTAGCTGCTGGACACGATCAGAGAGCCGTCTCTGTTGAAATGAACCTGCAGGAGGAAAAAGATAATCACATTACTGTTACAGGTTTATCTCAAATCTAGAAATGGGTTAATAACTAACTGAACTTACAGCTGAGACAGGGTCAGAATGTGCCGGCAATGTTTTCAAACACTTCCCGGTCTTCACGTCCCATATCCTTACGCTCTCATCAAACTGGAAGCAAAACAATCACATGATTTTTTTTGGTAAAATGTCTGCTCTCCATTTCCTGCGTGTTTTATATCAGAAGCTTCTTCTACTCACCGATCCTGACACGATGAGGTTGGATTGGGGGTTGAAGTTGCAGCAGAAGACGTAGTTGCTGTGACCTTTAAGAGTTTTTAAGCATTTCCCCTAGGAAGAATAGAAGCGTGGCGTTAAAGAATGACATTCTCTCAAGCCCTGATGTATGGTGGTGCATGATCTGTGGCACGATCTGCTGGTTTAGCCTGTTATACGAATATCCATATCATCTCAGTTTGATGAGTGTCGATTAAAGCGTTCCCTTACCGAGCTGACATCCCAGATCTTCAAGGTTTTGTCGTCCGATGCCGACACCAGGAGGTTGGAGTCAGAGGACCATGCCACGTCAGAGATACCCTGAAGGATCATGGGTAATAGTTAGGAACATAATAGAACAGCAAGGATCATACCATAGCTCACTACTAAAGTGATGTATTGTAACGGATACATAAATGTAGGTTTCCAGGAGTTTTTCAAGAAAAATAATATAGTATGAGGGCAATACTGTGGCGCTGATCTTGTATAGATGTAGCAACGTCGGAGCTCCGTAAAAACAAATGTCTATGCCGTCTTATGCTCTATTTGACACAAGTTTCATATTTTTGGAGTAATTATATTGTTGTGTACGAACTAATGCTGTCAAAATTATCGCGTTAACGGCGGTAATTCATTTTTTAATTAATTGCGTAAAAATATTTAACGCATTTAACGCATGTGCAGAATGGCCCGCCCCATACCTCCCACCAGTGGCAGCGACTATGGCTGGGGTAGGCTACAGCCATACCAAGAAATGGCTTAGCCCCACCATGAAAAATGATGTTAAAGGAAGCAAAATAAAGTCCGCCAACTCGCGGAGTAAATTGCACAGACAGCAGTTAGTAAGATTGATTTCAGTAGCCACTTGTCTGGAAATACCGAAGACCAGAAACGGTTTTGAAAACTTTTGTCACGTAGTGATCGACTTCTCAATAGAACATCTTTGATCATGTCTTCTGGACAATCAGAATCAAGATAGCGGCGTGGTGTTGTTGCAGGAAGTCCCGACGGAGAATACTTTTGCTGTAGTACAGGTAACACATAACTGGTACGCAGGTTATGTGCGTAATCTGAAATGCGTACCGTCACTTGTGTCACAAAGCGCATTTGCGTACCGACGTACTTGTGAAGCTTTTCCAGAAGGCGGTTAGATCACCGGACGACAGAGTCGGTCTCCGTGTGCACAGACAGGGCTGCTGTTAACGTCGGTCTGTACAACGGAATTGTGCCAAAACTACGCCAACCGGCTGCGGAGGGAGACTCCCCCCCCCCTTCACTGGAGAACTGAGCTAAAACAGCTGAACACAACGTTCACACTCTGTGGTCAAGAAGTACTCCACGAGCCGCCGCCCCCCCCCCCCCCCCCCCCCGTCGACTTTCCTGAAGTACTCCCCCGTTGATAGAAATCAACACGTAATGAATTAAGACCCCACGGTTTGATGATTGATAGGTGTGTGTGTTGTCTTTCATTTTGACACACAGAAAAATGTTATAATAAACATAGATACTGTATGTTAAATGGATATATCCGCCTTCTTTCCATTCCCACAACAATATACGTAAATAAATGGCATATTTTGGACATAGTTCGAATGGTGATTAATCATGATTAATTAATTTTTAAGCTGTGATTAATCTGATTAAAAATTGTAATCGTTTGACAGCCCTAGTACGAACAGAAATATAGTTTTCTTGCATCACTTTAAAACAGATCTGTGAAATCTGCATTTTGGTATGAGGGCGCACGCCAAAAGTAAGAGGGCACAGCGCCCCTGTTACCCGGTTAAGGTTCAAATCACCTTCCTGTGTTCTTCACATGGGTAATGGGTCATGACAAATACAATCCCATTAATAAAAAGATAACCAAAAAGGCTAAAACAATGTGCAGCAGTAAATATGATGAATTTGTTTCACTCACAAGTTTGTGTCCGGAAATGGTTTTCTCAAACTTGCCGTCATACGCGCCCCAGATTTTGATGAGTTTGTCAGCCGCTGTCAAGAAAAAACAAACATGTATTTAGTGTCGTGACAACTTTTTCCTTTACGCTACAACGACTATTTTGTTTATTTTTGAGGAAGAAATAGTTAGCACATAATACAAAATAATAATAATGAAAATAAATGCAGCACGAATTTACCGTGGCGCATATGTGATTTAAAGCAAACAGGAAAAGATAAAAAGGACTCACATGAGCTGGCGAGCCACTCTCCGCTCGGACTGAACTTGACGGAGGAGACCGCTTTGGTGTGGCCCGCTAGTGTGAACTTCAGGCTGTAGTTTGGCTTGCCAGGTGCAGACTATCAATGAAAACAAAACAGCACATTTAATCACATTTATCAAAACATGATACCATAGGGAAAACAAGTTAAATATTCTCAGATGTTCTTCCCCAGCATACATTTATAATCAGAAATCCTAACCTTGCTTTGACTGGAAGATGACGATTGGACAACGGGAGGTTTCGTGTCAGTCTCTGGTTTCTTATCTTCTGTTGCCATGGTGAGGAAATGAGCATCAACTGGGCACGATCCTAAAACAGAAGACATTTATATTGAAATAAGTTTAGAAATAAAAATGTTATATGCAAGAAAACCAATATAAAGCAAAACAGCCGGCAACCGGTTTGGATGTATACTGTTTTTTGGCATGAAATAGCCAAATAGCATTGTATAATTATTAATTATAAGGAGTCAGCTATGCTAGAGAGCACATTTTGATGTGCTAGTATGGTATCATCTACAAAATGTGTAATTACAATATTTGCAATGGCTCGCCTCAAAAATAACTTGATATGTAAGTAACTAATCCCTCCAAGGGATACATACCTCATTTCATTTAAGGGAATTTCAATTGTTGTGTACAATATGGGCCACATGTCATCGATACAATGACATGTTATTCTTATCATGTCAACCATGACAGCTATGTTATACATTATACACTTCATATCTATGCAATGCAACCGTGGGAGTGCTAATCATTTCCAGTAAAGACTTTAATAAAAGGCATTTGTATTCGTCTTTAGTTGTTAAAAAGCCATGAAGCGAGTTGCTTTCTACTTTAGCATAGATAGCGTCATCCATTAATGTGGCTATTTCAGCTAGCAACTAGCTAGCTAACGTTAACTGGCCTTGTTAAGGTGATATTAACATGTTATGCAGTCAGGTAACACTGCATAACATACTAGTTGGTATAAATGACAAACACATTTACGTTTATTCGTGTTTTAATACAATACATTTGAAAATAATGAATTTTAAACAAAGGGCGACACGGGATCTCTTCGCTGGGAAGTTCAACTCTGACAGTAACGTTAGCTATCATCATACTGCATACATTTATGATTTTAAAACAGACAAATAAAGATAGCAACTCCATCTTATATGCACTTGTTTATTATTACAGCTAACAGCAGTGTGACCATGTAGCCGTCTGTCTTAAATCGATGATGCTGTTGACAAATTGGCTGATCTGCCACGGATGGGCCCTCCATTCAAACAAGGAGGAATCGATCATAAAACGATACTCACGGGGATGTGATGCTGCTCCGCGATCAGATTGATACTCCGCGTAAAGATTGGCAGGAAAAAGCACGTATTTTTATTTAGACAATCATGGAGACCGCATTGAACTACTTGGCTCGCTCCTGGATGCTTGCCTGCTGGCTGCGAGGAGAAGCGGGGAATGTGGTGTATGGTGGTGAGTACAGTACTGCGCATGCGTGTTATCCTCAGAAGTAACGGGAGCTAACGAGGGACAATTAAGTGTCAAACGCAAATTTGGACTATATTTACCTATTGTTTTTCTTTGGGTATAGCACTGGTTCTAATGTGGCCTTGCTGAGTGTTTGGTCTGCAATGGGTAACACTTTACTTTCACCGTTGATAAAAACATAATAATATTGAATAGATAGAATATGGGATTTTAATACAGGACAGAATTTGAGAGTGCCACCATACACCCCGGCCCATAGGGGGCAGTGTCCTCTCTGTTTACTATCCGCCTATGCAGCTATCGGAGCGGGGAACAAGAAAAAACAAAGCACGTTTCTTGCCTTAGGTTTGTTTTAGTGCGAAGGTTTTCAGTTTCAAAGTGGGTGTAACGGTTCACTCTGGAGGTAACTACTGACATTTGCAGGTGGGCATGTGCTAGGTGTAGAAGCCTCTAAAGCAAGAATTGTCGTTATTTTCACAAATATATGTAAACAAATGTCTGAACTCGTCCACAATGTATTTCGCGACGTGACTTTCCCGCATTCAGTTGTGTGAAGATGACAGATAACGTAGCTTTTAACATTAAGGTGAGCTCTGCTCAAAACAACACATGGTGAAAACTTAGTTCTGAAACTCGACGTTCTAAAAAACAAACAACGCATAATTTGACCATTGTATGCAACTTCCTATGCAACTTAGTTATGGTAAGACTATTCCTTACTTTTGGCGAACTACGTTTTCTTTCGACGGCTAGCTAGTAACATTTAAGCTAACAACACCTGGGTTAGTTATAGCATATCACAGGTAACGTTTACTCAGACACTTTCAGCCGTTTTAAAAACCTGTCAAGCTAGTTATTTGCTTTTTGTTGCGTTAAATGTAACGTGTAATGTCAATAACTTAAAGTTAGCAGGTTTACTTATTGCTGTAATTCTACAGTACTTTGGGCAAACGCTACCTATAGAGCAACGCATCGTATAACATCTCTTAAACGGAGTGTAAATATCTATAGATTACCTGTTGCAACTGATTAAGCTTATTGAGTGAACAAATAACATGTATTATCAATTACCTATAACTTGTCATTCAAATAACACATTGCTACATTTGTTTTACATAAAATAACAACTAGTTGACATTAAAACAACAGATGAAAAAAGTAATATAAGATATATGTGTCCAAAGAGTAATGGCTTTTGTCTAGCTGCATTATGTCTTTTAACATTAAATGAAACGCATGAATATCATAAAGCTGTATTATGTATTTCCTATTGCATACAAAGTTCAACTTTGACATGTTCCTATGGTAAGAAGTGTGTTTGTTGGGTCTGTGCTTGTTGTCAGACTTAAATGTGATAAGGTAGACTGACCTTCAGTTTTTTAGAGGGCACATCTCCAGCATCCCTGATTTGCATCCAAATAAAACAATTGGACCATAGGTATGATGTGATTCTGTTTTAATATCCACAGATCACCTTTTCTTGTATGAAAACTATGAATGAAGTGAGCCGGCCTTTGAAGACCTGACATACGGAAAATACTGAACTCATAGGAGACAGCAGACACCAGGGGAGGCTGTGTTCACCTATCAGAGCCCAGCCTGGCGTCATCATGTCAGCAGATGCGAACACGCACCCCCCACGTCTCGTGAATCCTCCGCCCCCTGAAGTGATGGACCCCAGCACTCCAGGCCGGAGGACCAACCAGCTGCAGTACCTGCACAATGTAGTGATCAAATCTCTGTGGAAGCACCAGTTCGCCTGGCCTTTCTACCATCCTGTTGATGCAGTGGCTCTGGGACTACCAGTGAGTAGTTTGTTAATGTTCTTCAAACTTTTTTAACATGCTTTTATTAATGGCTGAACAGAATTCTAGTGCAATATCCAAATCTCAATAAAGCAAAAATATGTACTGACATTCTGAATGAGGTATTGTGGTGCTGCTCAGAGTCACGGCCAAAAATCCTTATTTAGTAGCAATCCATAGTCCATCCATCTTCTCCCGCTTATCCGTGGTCGGGTCGCGGGGGTAGCAGTTCCAGCAGAGAGCCCCAAACTTTATTTTCCCTGGCGACATCAACCAGCATATCCATCCATTTCAATCCATAGTCATTTGAATATATTTGTAATTGTCTTGACGGTGCACCTGTTTTTAATGACTACAATGTCACCCTATTCCCTGATCTCTGCCTATTATATTGGAATGTACGACACAAATGTGATCTATATTGTAATAAACAAAAATGATCTTGGAAGAAGAAACCTTTTTAAAATGTTAGACACATGACTACTAACAAACAAATCGACACGTGTGTATTTATTTATTAAGTTATTCAACCCAGAAATGCTAAATCTGCCTTTCTATATATACAAAAAAACTTCTACAGCTATTTTAATATCATTATACCTGTTGCAAGGACGGATTAATGATATATGATAATCATCCAATCCTTTTTAAAAATGTGGCACTAAATCAAGGAACACCCTATTCATCTAACAAATGTACTCTTTTCTCCTTAATTAGGACTACCATAAAATTATAACATCTCCAATGGATTTGGGAACCATCAAACAACGACTTGAGAACCGCTTCTACTGGAGCGCAAGTGACTGTATGCAAGACTTCAACACCATGTTCACAAACTGCTACATCTACAACAAGGTGAGGAGCTTATGAACGGAGATACAACACTACCCTGGTTAGCCTCACAGAAACCATTTCCTCAAAGATGTCCCTCTTCCTGTCTTCAGCCCACTGACGACATCGTGCTGATGGCCCTCGCTGTGGAGAAGGTTTTCCTGCAGAAGGTTTCCCAGATGCCCCAGGGAGAGGTGGAGATTTCTCCACAGGCGGCCAAAGGGAAGGGCAAGAAAAGTAGCACTCCAGGTAACTGACAGATGCTTCACATTATTATAGTTATTTGAAGGAGGAGGAATTTGTATCTCATAAATGTGTTCACGTGAAGAGGTTTTACTCCCCTCTGTTTATGGCTATAGAACAAGACCTTCATTATTTGTCCTATTTAGAAGACGGGGTGAGCGGTGTGCAGCCTCTAGTGGCTGAAATGAGTATCGCAACAACAGACATACTGAAATGATCCTGAACATTTACAAAGATTATCATTGCACCTTTCTTTTTTTTACTCAACACAAGATCATATTTTTCATGAGACTTAAAGAGGACATATTATGCTCGGGAACTTTGGGAGTCTAGCTTTTGCAGACCATTTACGAGATCCCAGGATGTGTTTTTATTACATGTGCCAAGTGCTAGGACTGTTTTAGGTACTAAAGCTTTGATGTGTGCTGCTACACTAGCTTGGAACACTATGCAAAACAAATTGAAACTGAGCATTTTGGTTCCCTTGCATCATTTTAAAGCTCAGATAGATGACATGTTATTAGACATCTGTCATTGTGAATAGGTTGCTAATGTATACCCCTGTAATTATGTTGTATTGATGTCCTTTTTGTTTTCTGTTGTTTTTATGTGTAACCAATGTGCTGCAGGTCTCCCTTGAAAAAGAGGTCGTTGACCTCAATGGGATTTTCACCTGGTTAAATAAAGGCTACAAACATTTACATGCACTAAAACCTATATAAATCAATAAGGCCCTTTTTTATTTCTTTTACCTTGTTTTTCACATTTTTCCTTTTTAAATGGTGTTTACTGCGTGTAATGCAGGTGGGGAGAATGTGACTGCTGACACATGTTCTACGGCTGCATCGCCCACATCTCAGCCCAGCCTCAGCTGCACCACCTCCAGCCCCCCCCTCGCAGCCCAACACCCTACACTCACCATGTTAAAAGTGAGTCATCCTTTATGTCTCTTTCCCCTTAATTGTAATATTTAAAAAAATCACAGATCATGAATTGAGTTATGACTTTTCTTTTATTATTTTGTTTGCCAATGAAGAAGAAGCACGTGAAGCGGAAAAGAGACTCCCCCTCGGATTTCTCCTCCGCAGGCTTCACCAGTTTGAGTGATTTATCAGGAGGCAAGAGGAGACGAGAAAGCACAGACCTCGGACAGGAATTAAGTGAAGAGAATAATCAGCTCCAGTATTGCAGCGACATCCTGAAGGAAATGCTGTCGAGGAGACATGTTGCCCACGCCTGGCCTTTCTACAAGCCGGTGGACGCTGAAGCTCTGCAGCTCCACGACTACCACCTGATCATCAAATACCCCATGGACCTCGGGACAGTGAAGGTATCAGCTGTTTATCACACCAGAGCTGCACACGTCATCTTAATGTTATCGAAACAGATTTAAAAAGAACTGCAACATGCACACTTGTATGATATATACAGAGTGTATAGATAAATGTATATATTTATATAGTATCCTATGTTTAAACATGTTTGTTTTTTTACCAGTAAATTGGTCTTTTACACTGTATTCTAACTTATTCTGTATATTTTTAATAGTTTATAAAAAACTCTACAATTTTTCCTTCTAATGTTAATATGTATAACGTTACTATTTAATCTTTTTGTTTTTTCTTGTTGTTTTTTTACTTTGTAATGTCTTGTAAACATGCGCCTCGGACAAAACCATTTCAAAATGTTGGATAAATCAAATAAAAATACCCTTTTCTAATATTGACTAGTGCAATATCCAAATCACAGTAGGCTATGCGTAATATTAAGGAAAGGAAAAATATATTTAAAAAATCATATTAAACAAAAATATGTATATTATTTGGAATAAGGTAAAGAGAAACCTACAAAGGTTAAGCTACAGACAAACACATCTTTGGTCCTCCTAAAAGAAAAATCACACTATTCTAATTTATTATATGTTGAAATGATTATCTTAATATCCCTGATCATATTATATCAAAAATAAATAAATAATCACTATTAGTTGAACTCTTCTAAATGGTGCAGCCCCAATTCTCTGTTGTCTGGATGACTCTTCCTCTGTATTCCCAGAGCAAGATGTCTGAAGGGCAGTACACGGACGCTCAAGGCTTCGCTGCAGACGTCAGGCTCATTTTTTCCAACTGCTACAAATACAACCCTCCAAATCACGACGTGGTCATCCAGGCCAGAAAACTTCAGGTGATTACTTCAACTGTATACAAGATCATTTCAAAATAAATGTTTTCTATGTCTGTTTGTAACCATGTGTGTGTTGGCTTTAGGGTGTGTTTGAGAAGTGGTTTGCCAAGATGCCAGAGGAGCCGGTGGAGATGCCTTCACCAAAGAGTGCAGGTTTTGGTGAAATCAGCACCAACAGCTCCTCCAACCTGGACTTAGAGGAGGAGCGGGCCACTCGACTTGCTGAGTTGCAAGAACAGGTGGGTGCAGAACAGGTGGGTTTCTACACAGATCTCCAACTCTCATTTTCTCCTTATTTAAATGGTTGACTTCCAATTCAATCCTGAGGGATAGAAACCTGAGTTACTCTCGGCTCCGCTACTTTCCTTTGATTTGTAGAGAGCTGCAGGAATATCTTAGTAGGAAGTTAGCAACGCATTGGTTCCCTCTACAAAGAGCCAATGGGATATTTCTATTGAATCTTCAAATATTTCAGAAAATAATCCTGAGAGGAATCTCCACAAATCCCTTTAATGATATGAATCTAAAACCTAATGTTGGGCTTTTAAAAAAAACTACCGCACAATCAAGTGACTTAAGAAGTACGCCATTATGCTAAAGGGAGAATTAGCCAGTTCTTAGCATATGCAATTTTTAACACACATGAAAGCTTAAACCTTTACAAATGGGATATTTACTGACTTATTTAACATCTCTTTAGGTTGTGTTTACCAAAGATGAACAAGTACTGAATCATTTCCAGACGTTATAACTCATTCCTTCACCACTCTTTTGACTTCCTGTGTAATGCAGGGTTCTTACGGTCATTAAAAACCTGGAAAAGCCATGGAAATTCAAAATGCAAATTCCAGGCCAAGTTATGGAAAACAATATTTTTCCCAAAGTTTTGGAAAAGTCATGGAAATGTAACTAAAGTTGCATCAAATATAATTAATATTTTAGCTAATCGCCAAAATAGTAATACTATAATGATAATAAATACTGTATCGTATAGTAATGAAACATAAAATGGCATTTAACTGATGAGGTATTTTGCTGGTGAGAGATTTTAGTTGCTTTAGCGTGTAGAAGCTAGCAAGCCTACTATTTGATTTGTTTGACTGTAGATAGGCACAACATGTTTCAGACCTTATTTTCCTGTTCCATGTTAACATTTTCAGTGGTACCGCTGAGGAAGAGTCATTTTTTTGGTCATGGAAAATTAGGTAAAGGTCATGGAAAATCATTGGTGAAAAAGTGTATGAACCCTCGTAATGACTTTAAAAGGTTTGGCTTTCCTGGCTAACACACAAAACAAAACATATACCCATTTTCAAATTAGAATAAAATATAGCTGAAAAACCTGTGTGCTGTAAATTATAATGTAAATACATGCTTAGCTAAACTTAGCCTAGCATACAGTCATTTGCTCGATAAGACTCCCTCGTCTCCCTTATGGCTCATCCGCTTCTTCTTACTAGCAAACAGGAGCTACTCACTGACTTGAATATTTGCCTGATTCTGATTGGTTACTGCATAGCACCACAAAACCCATTTCTGTTGACACTACCCAGCTCAAAGCTGTTCACGACCAGCTCTCTGCCCTCTCTGACGTCCCCGTGATGAAACCTAAGAAGAAGAGAGAAAAGGACAAGATGAAGAAGGAGGAGGAGAAGGACAGCAGGCAACACAAAGGCAGCCCGAATCCCATCTCCAGGTACAACGTTTATCATAAATAAACACTCATTTTCATAGCACTTCCATATCATAATAAAGCTTTATTTATATAGCACTTTTCCTACAACACGTGCCGCTCAAAGCGCTTTACAAAATAAACAAGAAATTCCCCTCAGATTATTTGCTAAGAACTTTACAGGTACGTGCAGCAACATATAACATTTGATCAGGTTAAGAGACACAAGGAGGTCAAAGGTATGATAATACAAATACAATAAATGATGGTTTCTCTCTGACAGATAAGACATAAGACAACTGAGTCGATGCAACAATATAAAATATAAAACAAAGTGAACATATAGGTACAACAGAAATACAAATAAAAAGATAATGGTAATAAAAATGCCATAATTCTAATAAAGGTTAAACGATTAAGAAACAAATAAATATTGCCATTGAAGCATGTTAGATTAATGAAATACGATAACATCCTTTTAAGACTTATAAAATAAAACTATTTAAAGGTAGGTAAATAATAAAGACTAAAAAAACATTTAAAGTGGGGGTTTGCTAATCTAAATAGATGTGTCTTTGGAGTTGACTGATTCCTCTTGAATTCCAGGGAGTGGACGGCGACCAAAGAGTGGGACTCGGACGATGAAAGTCTGCTGATGACGTACGACGAGAAGCACCAGCTGAGCCTGGACATCAACCGGTTACCGGGCATCAAGCTGGGCAACGTGGTGCGCATCATACAGACGCGAGAGCCCACCATGCGCGACACCAACCCCGACGAGATCGAGATCGACTTCGAGATGCTGAAGCCGTCCACCCTGCGCGAGCTGCAGCGCTACGTCCAGTACTGTCTGCGCAAGAAGTTCAACAAGTTTCAGAGTGAGTAGTGGGATGGAAGTTCTGAGCAATGTTACTGGGAGAGAAAGAAAACTGTGCTGGAGGACTGAACTGCGTTCTTCTCCCATATAGAGTGGTGCAGGAATGAGTCCTAAATCATGAAATAAGTTAGCATGTTACCACTTCCTGCTCCCTCGTCTCAAAGTCAACATGTTTAGATGAAATAGAATCTGTGGTTAAATACAAATTGCGCTTTCCAAAAGATGGCCAAATGAGACTTCTAAATGTCATCACTCTGCAAACGAGCGGTGATACCAGGCAGCCATGTAACCGTGATGTCGTTCCTTTATAACCGTACGTTAGCTTTTTACCTCTGTAGATTGCATTGATGTTTCGGAAAGGATCAAAGTGGCGTTAATATGTGGAGATAATCACAAATGTGATTTTGCAATATTCCAAAAGCAAATGGAAGAATCCTTTGGCTTCCTATATATTTCTGTGACAAAAATACCGTCCGTCGACTCTGCCCTTCTCTATTTATCCCATGGGAGCCTGCCTGCAGGCGCCACTCTCAGGACACCTCCACTCTCAGGACAGGAAGTGCATGCACGCTAAGAATTACAAAATAAAATCACCACTTTCCGAACAGGAAATGCACGCTAATACAAAATAAAATCGCACTGACACTTATTATATCTATATATATATATATATATATATATATATAAATATATATAAATAACATCTTGTATTTTAATTACACCCGCTAGACAAAAGTGGAGGGTTCGAGAAACAACCGTGTTTGCCGGGTGCACCGCAGCGGGGTGGAGGTTCCAGCCGGGACCCTCTGCGGGACCCGTGGTGGGACCCCTGAGTCAGACGGTGCGTCTTGGTCACGCTTCATATCGGCCGGCCCGGGAAGGAAGAGACACGCAGAGTGGGGGAAGTCCCCCACCCCAGTGCAGCACACCCTCCCAGCCATCAGAGTCAAACCCGCAGTTCGGAGGAACCGACCGCCAGAGCACCGGCACTAGGCCGGGCCGGTGGAGGCCCTCTGATGGTGGGTCGCGTTTGCTATTCGATCAGTGAGAGGAGAAGAACGCAGCAAGAATTGTCAAAATTCGTTAATATATGGATGAGTGGGGGGGGGAACGGCTGGACGCAGGCCGTGGGGGGACACACGAGACCGGGCAGTGTCCCCGGTAGAAGGAACCGGGCGAAATAGCAAAAAAAAGTTAATTAATAAAACCGGCGAAAATAGGCACTCGTGAGGCGGCAGAGTCTCCTGTCAACTCCCGTTACATTCCTCCATGGCGTCATTTGAGTGAAAAATGGCTCCGTCAACTTTTACGAGAACCATGCTGGGGGGGTCAAAAGGGCTTGACCAAGGCCGACCCAAAGTGCATGGTGAGCGGACTCATCACCTCCGTGATGAGTCTCCATTGTGATTTGAAAACTTCCATCAGACGAGTCCTTCGGGGGGCGTGGAAAAAAACGTGTTCGTCAGAATCGTCACTTCCTGTCCTGAGAGTGGAGGCCTGCAGGCAGACCCCTCTCATTTATCCTGCGTAGGGCCTGCTGTAGCCTTGAGTCATTTTGATGGCTGTCTTTGCTATGGGATTATATTTGGGAGAATATAACCGGTTACAAGGAGGAACCTAAAACCTATTTAAATGATTTCTAACATGGAAAGGACAGTTCGATATCAAAATGTGAACTACAAATAAGTATAAAGATTGAATATTTTAATATATGTGTGTTATAATCAATATGAATTAGTGCACAAATGACAACCTTGGTGCCAGATATTTGAATTGCATCCGTATCATTTACCTGTTGCTTCTCCTCCTGTCCTCCAGAGAGAAGCAGGCGAGCAGCGCAGCATCACGTCAGCGGCAGCAGCAGCAGCTCCTCAGATTCAGACAGCAGCAGCTCCTCTGACTCCAGTTCAGAAAACAGCGACTCCTGACAGCTTCTAATGTTTCTATTTATTTCTTCAAAAGAGAGTTCCTCAATACCGTTTTGTATTTGTTCTATGTTCTAAAATGTGGAAAATTAAACTTCCCAACACAGCATTTGTATTCAGCGTGGATTTTCTCCCTCTTTCTTCTATCAATTGCAATATCCGCCTCGACGGTTTCTTATCAGATAAATACATTCAGTTCTGAGCACCCGGGTACATTTCATATAATCTGAGTTTCAACCAATATCCTGTCTCTGCCACTCATTCAGCCCAAACACTTTGATGAGGGTTTTCTTTTCAAAATATAACACTGACTCAACAGCAGCTTTTAAAGTTGTGAGAAGAAGCGTTTAGCGGTAGATCATTTCATTATGAATATGATGAGTTCATTATTTCTATTGTAGCACATGATTACCAGCAAAGATATGAAAGCTCAAGTGACCTCAAGTTTATTATTATTATTTATGAGCTGCTATTATCCATATCTACTTATACTGTAGAGCTATATAGTTGGCAGTTTACCTTTCCTAGTGTTTATTTGACCAGTAGTAGGTCTAGAGAGCTGATTGTCACAAACAATACAACATAAATCAACTTTCCAAATCGTATCCTTGTTGCCCTCTTACAATGAAATCATTTGTCTTTGATAAAGAACACTAAACATGTTTCTTTATATTAGCAGTGGATTGTTCTTGATCACTTTTTCGATGGTACTCCAAACAACTGTGAGCATGTTTGATCAGATGGAGTAATGTTTTTCTCTGCTTGTGTTCCGTTTATTGCCTTGCTACATAAATCAAACGTTTAACATTTATACATAGCATTTAAAGGTTTTTTGAATTTGTCTTTTCTTTTTTTCACTGTTCAGCTCTTTATGAATGTCATAATTAAAGTTCAACCGTTTTATTTTTTACATTTATGATGTTGTATTTATCAACCTCTGTTTTGAATGTCTTCATTATCTGTTTTAATGAGTAAATAACTGTTGTCAATAAAACGTTTTAATAATTCTTCCTGGTGGCCACAGCAGTGTTTTGCGTCCTGCAGTCCATTTATTATAAATTCAGAGTTGTACTTAATTAGTTTCCTCTCTATCCAGGCATTTTAACATTGTTTTAAAGTCATCTGGACTTCAGTAATCAATTAAAGCAGATGTCCTGTCTGCTGGTATGTATGTCTCCTGCCACTTTGTTGCAGTCATGAAGTGCAGACCTTTCAAACCTGTGACAATAGTGTCATTTACACAGAAACAATGAAAACTAAATGATGTTATCGGTCTCGGTATTATTCATTAAATATAAAACATGATAGCAGCACACTGATACTACGAAGAAGAAAGACCAAAAATCTAAAAAATATGCAATAATGTTAAGACAATATAACACAAATATTTATAAAAACAACTTAGTGTGAACAAAACTGAAATCAAAAGAAAATTTAAAATTGGAATATATTCATAAAGGTTAGAAGACATGGTAATAGAATACAAAAATAGTTATACAAATATAAGTAAAAATAAAGATATTTACATACTCAAAATAAGTTTATGTAAAAATGTGTCATAACATTTTTAAATAAAATAGGAAAACACCATCATAACAAAAAAGAAGGGAACATGTCCACATTTTACAATATTGAAAAATATTATATATAAATAAGTATAATAAAATAGGTACACCAAACCAATAGGTATAGAATGTATGTGTAAAATGCCCCTAACTGAAATAAAGCCCTCTTCCAGGCGCTCTGCCAGCTGACCGGTCCACAGCAGGGCCTCCAGGCTCCAGCAGATTTACACCCCACGGGGTCTCAGAGCTTAACCCTCACAGGGGGGGGGGGGGGGGGCTGGAAGCACTGGAGGTGTGTAGTGGGTAGGGGTGTGAATGAGAAGACTGTGGTTCTAAAGCACTGACTCCTTTTGGCAGAGAGGAGATCGTGTGCTGTCTCCACCCTGCATGTAGTTCAGAAATCAACCAGGAGATGGCCATGCTGCACCGTTAAAGCTTCCTTACATTTCACAACATGCTTTCACTGTTGTATTTAAATATATGGCTGGGATAGGTAACACAGCCTATATTATATGTATTCCTTTGTTTTTTATTATAATTAATGCAGCTGAAAGTGAAACATTTGTTTGTATTATTATGTATTTCTTTTTTAATGTTGGGATTATGTTGGGATTAATGTTTTTGATACAAATGTTTGGCGTCACATAGTATTAATATTACATTTTGCTCAATTGACTTCACTCTATTAAGTGATCCAAACACAACAAACGAATGAACAAGAAATACAGAACTAAATAAATAAAGAAACACATATTCTTTTAGAAACATCCAAAATACACATTTATGCTGTTCATGTTTTTATTAATACACTTTGTCTTTGTTGATTTCTTTAAAATGTATGAGAAGATAGCATTGGATCATGCCCCGTTTTAATGAGTTTAAACATCATTTCTGAAAACTTGTAATACTAAATGTATTTTTCCTATTGTACAGTAGGTAATCCTCTCGTGAAGATTCATGCTGATATCTTTTATTATTTATCTCTAAAGGATGTGTTCTCAGTCTCACACACTGAGCCGGAAATCTCCCCTTCAGTAGCACTTACACAACTTTCCCATTTTGTTCCCATCTATATTCTGAAGGTTTTTACAGAATGAGTTTGTTCATAAATCATTCATAAACCTATTTATATAGCATTTTATTCCTAAAAACATGGCAAAAATAGATTTAGAAGAGATCTCCAAAATTCCCTCTAACATCTCCACAAAATGAAACGATTATTTCTGTTCTGGAAAGTATGCACTACAATACATTCGATAATGCCTCGTTTGCACATTTAAACAAACACTTTTTACAAAACGTGTAGAACAAAAATAAATCTCAATTTGAGTCAACTGGGAGTCGACCATTAACGGTATGCTTTTTTGAGGATATTCCTTTTCCAGTAGTGTGTTATAGTTCCTTGTGAATGGTCTGCAATGGCTAAATATGTTCACCCCCCCTACCTGAAACGCCTCCATTTCACCCATTTGTCTACTTTAGCAACAAGTGACATCACTATGTAACACCCTTCTACTTTCTAGCGCTATGTGATTGGCTTAGGAGTGGGACATCTCTAAGCGGTTGACCAATCACAACAGAGCCGGCCGGCTAACCAATCAGAGCAGATGGGCTCTGGTTTCAGACAGAGGGTGAAAAGAGGTGCTGCAGCACAGGCAGTATGAGAAAAGTAAAGACCTTTATGAACATTGAAGCATGTTAACATGTCACATTAGAGGCACAAAATACAAATATGAATTAGAAAATTAGCATAAAAGGGCCCCTTTAAAGAAGTCACAATACATCCCTACTAAAGGCTTTTATTTTGAAAGCTGTATACAAATGTTGAGAGGAAGCCTAACTGCATGCACACGTTTGAGGCCATTCATCATTTACCCTATTTGTTGTCCTTGCACTGTGAGCATGTCGCAGGGGAACGTGCTCCCTGTGACCCCCCCCCAGCATCAACCTTGGGGTCCGTGATTGATCAATGCCACAACTTCAGTGACAACTCGTCATTTCTCCCACTTGTGGCCATCGCTCAGACGCATGAAAAGACCCCACACATGCAACTCTGGAGACACCCCACGCAAAACTGTGTTTGCTTTGATGAATGGATCTCTGCTTTTCATTTTCTTTTCGTAGAAGAGCATTCCGGGAGAAAAAAAGGGGTTAGTCAATCTGAATCAAGGCGTGTAGAAACGACACATGTATGCACTTTTGTTCGATTTATGCTAATGTGACATATATGAAGAATCTTAATTGCAAATTAGCCGATACTGTTCTCGATGAAGTGAGAGGGTCTTTTTTTGTCATTTGCTTGATTTGTAACAAAATATATGGTGCTTATTAATTTATTTTAAAGCCATTACTTACCCAAGAAGACTGCTGAGTTTGCTGTTTTGCAGCATTGGGAGTTGCCCAGGGAACATAAGCTTACACTCAGCAGCATTACTGCATCAGCTATTGCAACATTACTCTAACATTAGCACATGTACCAGAGTTTGTTGTTTTTATATGCCTTGCATACAATCTGTTGGTTTTAGTGGTGGAATGTAACTAAGCACATTTCCTCAAGGACCATACTTAGGGATATGTTTGCAATTGTTAACTGTTCCACACTGGTTTTTAGAGCTCATGCATTGTTATTATATCATGAACTTTGCCTTATATTCAACACAATTGGAAGAAGTGCTTTAATTGAATTCCTCTGTTACAAATACAAATCCTGTATTTAATTAACTAATTATTCATTATCAATTATTTATTAAATTATAGTACTTAGAATACAATTTCAATAAGTACAAGTCCTTAACTTTGCAAAATGGCCCATTTAAGACTCATGTATATCATTTGATTTCTATTAAGATGCATGAATGTTTAAGTAAAAGTAGTAATACAAAATGGTGAAAAGTCCTACATTCATCAATCATACTATTGAAAAGAAAAAAATGTCAAAAATGTCATTTATAAAAGTATAAAGTAGCATACAATAGAAAATACTCCATTAAAGTACATCAAACTTGAACATATAGTTACAGTTCATGAGTACATTTACATTTCACTACTGCAAATGAACGTAGTGCAGTACAATATTTCCATCTTAATCATAGCGGAGACCAACAATTAGTGGAAACACTCATTTAAATGTCCTTACAAATTGAACCTAATCATCCCATCTGAGGATAGAAACAGTCCAAACTCTCAGCTGCTAACCTTTTTTGTTGCATTGTAGTTTAGGAGCAAGTTCCCCCCTAGGAAAAAGGACATACTTAAAGATTTAACAGCCATATTTTTAGGCTGATGAGGCTGTTCAAGAACGTCTGTAAAAGGTTAAGTGATCTCATGGCTCCATCGGCCAAACTCAGGGACCAATTTCTACATCCCAGAATGCATCGTGTAGAGGACATTAGCCGCAGCCATTCACCCTGATCCCACAGTTTTATATGCCTCAAAATTGCAGCGCTGTGTCAGCCTTTAGTAAGGTTTTAGTTAACCCTTACTACTCCAGACATGTCCGTATCTTGAAGAAATGGTGCGTTAAAACATAGCTTTCAATTACAAATACAGCAGAAGTCATATTTGTCTTCTTACCACACACTTCCTGTCCAATAAAAGTATAGGAACGCTACATAGAACTGGGTTTAAGACACAGGAAACCACAAGGGATATATTTTCCGAATGCCCATAAACTGCATGTATAGTCTCTTTAAATAAGGATTTTAAGCTTTTAGGGGTTTATCCCAAAGTCCAACAGTTACTGATGAGACTTAAATAGACCTCCGGGTGATTCCATGATGACTTTTGGTGTGCTGGTTGTTGGGATTAAATCCTGAGGCGCAGGAGCCTGAAAAGCTCTCCTGAAAGACTCACAGCCACAGTCAGTGTGAACGATAGAAACACAGCCTCAGGCTCTCTGGCTGTCCTTTCCACCAAAGTGATTAGATGTGTGAAACTGCCGGAGATGGGAGGGAGTCTCACGAGGTCCAAATTGAAAATGCTCCAACTACTGTTCAGGCATCTTCAGTGTTTCTCATTGAGCCTTGGATTTTTCTAATAGGCCCAACGTCTTGAAGGACTTTTAAAAAATGACTTTCTATAACAACCAAGTCTTACATCCAAACGTGTTATAATGTTAATTTTCCACCTTTTATTTTGAAATGTTTTCCTCCTTGTGTCTTGTCTGCTCCTACTTCCTGTGTTTATCTCCCTGTCTTTAGTTTCCCTGGTGTGTCTGATTGTCTGATTGTGTTCACCTGTTGCCCTTGTGTTTCTACCTCCCCTGCCCAGCTGTGTCTTGTCCTGTGATTACCCTTCTGTGTATTTAGTCTTGTCTTCCCCTGTGCTCCATGGGTGTTTCTCAATGTCGAGTGCGCTTGCTTGGTAGCACGTCTTCCGAGTCACTTGCTTCAGAAGCGAGGCAAGAATACTTCCTGATATTCGGAAAATGAAGAGTGGAACAGGCGAGCAAGTGTGCAGGTGTGCGTCATATGAGAGAACCCGCCTTACATTTTCCGCCACAGATTTGTGGAAATTGGTCCGTGCGCAAAGCATTGTGGGGATTTTAAGACCGCGTAGTCTACATGTGCAGCCTCGAAATGTCTCACTACGAAGTACGCCAGGCTTGGTAGAATTCCAAGTATGCTGGACATTGGAACAATCCTTCGGTGGCACTCGATGACGTAGTATGCTTGAAATAGTGGCTCTGGAGCAGCTTTACTCGACATTGAGAAACACCCCGGGTGTTTCTCAATGTCGAAGCCGGAGGACTGTTCCAATGTCCAGCATACTTGGAATTCTACCGAGCCCGGCGTACTTCGTAGCGAGAAATTTCGAGGCTGCACATGTGTAGACTCCGCGGTCTTAAAATCCCCACAATGCTTTGCGCACGGACCAATTTCCCCAAATCTGTGGCGGAAAATGTAAGGCGGGGCCTCTCATATGACGCACACCTGCACACTTGCTCGCCTGTTCCACTCTTCGTTTTCCGAATGCCAGGAAGGATTCTTGCCTCGCTTCTGATGCAAGTGACTGAAGACATGTGCTACCAAGCAAGCGTACTCGACATTGAGAAACACCCCCATGCCTGTTAGTCGACTCTTCATGTCCTTGTTCCCTGATCGTCTATGCTTGTCCATGTTACCTGCCCGTTTTTGTCCATGTTCATGGCTGCTTGTATGTTCTTGTCGTGCGGTTTTGTTTATGTTAAGTAGATTCTTGTTTTTCCTGTTTTCGGCTTTTTAATAAAGCTCGCCTTTTGTTACTTGACCTTTTTTAGTCCTCTTACTTCATTTGGGTCCTATTTTTCCCCAACCCTGACATAGTAGTTCTACAATAATTTCTTTCCAAGATTTGTCTTTCCTTACTGTTTTTTTGGGTGGGTAATATGCCTGGACTGAAGTCTGAGGATAACATCAGTTGAACAAACATTGTGTCACACGTTATAAACATTTAAATAAATGTAATTGAATGCTGTAGGAATCCAGGGAAGAAGAACGAATACATCATCCCTACTCTAGAATACTGTGTGTATTGTATTTTATTGAGATACCATCATCTAAAAGTTACACAAAAAACAGAACTAACGACAGCCAACCCTGTCTCCTAAAAAGTACTGTAGCGTTCACAAGGCGAGTCGGAAACAGGCTTCTCGTTATTAGGCTTTAATAACTCTTGTTCTTTACAGATGATCACAGGTACATGTACACTTTGTGGGTTCTACCTCACACTAACCTAACTCCTACCCCTACACATATATATATATAGCAGTGTCTACGTCACAACTCCCCGCCCTCCCCCGTCCGCTCCCCCAACCACAGGCCCGCACCTCAACCAGCATCACTGTGCAGCTCTATGATTGACAGAGAGACGGGGGATGCCTGAGTGACACCCTGGACATCCTATGCAGGGTCGCTACACTACCCCCCCACTACAAAGTTCCTCACCCACGAGGAACAAATAAACACAGCACAACACTACATCTACACACTGTACTTTGACTAGGAAGGTCTGGGTGGACTACCATCCCTTCCAGTGAGACCAGGGCGCATTCTTGCCCTCTACAGGAACTGAGGGGTCTCACTATAACTTTACTACCACACAAAGTCTCTGAAGCGACCCGGGGGTCGTGTCTGCCTTCTCGGCAGGGGGACTGGGGTCAGGAGGACCGGGGTTGCCGGATCTGGCCCAGGCGGCGAACAAATGGGGGGACTCTCAGTCCCTGATGGGGGACTGCTGCTCTGTTCGCCGGGGGGCCTGGGTGGGGATGTCGAGGGGACGGCTGTGGGCCCCGATGTTCCTTGGGTCTGTGGGGAAGCGACTCCTCTGTACGGAGCCAACCTGTCTCTGTGGAGCACCACTTTTCTCCCCTTTGGTGGCAGCTGCACCCTGTAGACCACTTCCCCCACCCTCTCCAGTACTCTACAGGGCAGAGTACTGGGCACCGGCCTTTCTTTCGTTGTGGGCTGTAGACCCAAACCAGCTCCCCGGCCCGGAAATGCTGCCCTCTGAGCACAGCCGCCAGCCACCTGTCTTCTTCGGGACCATGACTACAGGTGCTGCCTGGCTGTCAGAGGGCTCGATAATGTCTTCCTGCAGCATGCGCTGCACTGCCTCGTCGCAAGCCTGCTGACGAGCCAGGGGAAGTCGGCGCGGGCGACACCTGATGGGACGCGAGTCCCCCGTATCAATCTCGTTTTCCACCAGATGCGTTCGGCCCACCTCCTCCTCCTTCATGGCAAAACGGCCCTGGAACTCTAGCAGAAGCTGCCCCAATTGCTCTTGCTGCTCGGGATTTAGGCCGCCACAGTTCTTCCTCCACACCTCCAATACTGCTGACTGAGCCTCTTCTACCTCCGTCTGGGGTAACTGGGGGGGGGCTGTGCTCGGGTGGCGCAGTCCGGGGGTGACAGGTGGGGAATTGTCCTGAGTGGGTGTCACCGGGGATACCGGAACGGAGGGATGGTTTTCCTCTGTTTCTAGGGTACTCACGGTGGGTGTAGGGGTCTCCCCGCAGGCTCAGCAGGGTTGTGGATACGGGTCATAGTAATCACAGGCCCCCCCCGGAAACTCACTGTGCCGGCTTGAAGATCCAGGAGGCAGCCCGTCGCCTTCAAAAAGTCCAAACCCAGAATACACGGGTCCTGTACATCCGCTATCCACACGGGGTGCCGCACTTCAACTCCCCCCACCGACACAGACAGCACGACTCTTCCTTCCATAGCCGCCAACTCTCCTGTGACTGTGCGTAGACGCACCGATGTCGGCTCGAACATAGTCCCACTGGGCAACACATCTGCTCTCACCAGGGTTACTGTAGAGCCTGTGTCCACCAGTGCAGCGCAGGGCACCCCTTCCACATCGACAGGGACATAGCCGGAGTCCCCACCAGCACGGCCCACCGCGACGACAGGCTCCACGCCTGTGCTGTCATCTTCTTCAGGAGAGCGTAGAGTCTGGCTCCCCCGGCTGTGCTGTCGGGCTCCTTCCTCGGATGTCTGAGTCGGTGGCAATAGAGCTGTGGTTTGGTTGGGGAGTCTTTGGGCTTGGTTCCATATATTCTCCTTTATGCGGGCCCCCGGTCGTTTCCCTGGGCCCGGGGTGCCTTGGGGCAGTGTCTGGCCAAATGTCCTGGCTGACCACACCCCCAGCAGACCCTGGTACTTGGTCTGTGTGTTGGCTGCAGAGAAACAGCCCTTATCATTTCCGTCATCTCGGTAACCCATGCAGGCTTCTCCTCCCCCCTGCAGCTCCTCACAGCCCGCCGCGTCAGGCTCTCCACGTTGTTACCCGCAGCGTCTCTCCAAACTCCCTACAGCAGTTACTCAACTCGTTCCGGAGCAGCTCTGGCGGGAAACACTGTCCAAACCGCCTCTTCAAAGCCCACGCTAACGCTTCATAGCTGAGTCGGTCCACAGGGCTAAGCAGTAGCAGACATGAAAGAGCCTCGTCTGTGAGGCACAAAGCTAGCTGTAGTGCTTTAGTCTCTATTGACCACCCCCCGGCATGTGCAAGTATTTCAAATTGGGCATGGAAAGCCTCCCAGTCTGCCTTACCCGAGTATTTGCAACCCTGTCTCCTAAAAATTACGTTCCCACAGAACTAAACTGCATTCTCAATTACGTTTAGCTAGAAACGTATTTTCTCCCACGTTACGTTTGTTATGAACGTATCTCAAATACGTTTATTTTCTACATATCTTCTAGAAACATATCTTCTCCCACGTTACGTTCGTTATGAACGTATCTTAAATACGTTTATTTTCTACATATCTTCTAGAAACGTATTTTCTCCCACGTTACGTTCGTTATGAACGTATCTTAAATACGTTTATTTTCTACATATCTTCTAGAAACATATCTTCTCCCACGTTACGTTCGTTATGAACTTATCTTAAATACGTTTATTTTCTACATATCTTCTAGAAACGTATTTTCTCCCACGTTACGTTCGTTATGAACGTATCTTAAATACGTTTATTTTCTACATATCTTTGCCATTTATTGCCTTGCTTATAATAATGATAATAGTCATTTATAAATATCATTTTAGAGCACACATTTGAAATCGAGAATCGGGCTCGATATATGGTTAAATTAAAATCAGTAGGCGAGGCTGTAATTTCGGCAGCTGTTACTCTCATGAGCGAGGCAGAAAATAATAGTTTTAACATGACAAAAAGCTGCTGTGTCGTTTATTGCACCTCAAAGATTAAAACAAATCCAGAGTTACGTGTTTCTGTACTTCCTCTAAGAAGAAAGGACAGTAAAAGAAGAGCTCTGTGGCTTCAGGCTTGATCGCCGTTCAAATGACAGCGTTGGTTTCCCCAAAAGTGGGCGGGGCTGTAAAGTGACGTTTTTCTATCATCTATTATTCAAAACCATTCTATTTATTCTAACGTAAATTACATGCCAGTGTTTTATCTTTTTATTTATTTGTTTTTATTTTAAATCGTATAATGTCGGACTTTTTTCCCGTCTGTGAGGAAAATAAATGGGGTTTAGAGCCTCAAAATACTGAAATCTGTATTTTTTAAAATCTTTTCCTTCTAATTTGTTATTCTTTTCTAAATAACACACTGTTATTTACTCAACCATAACACACAATTATCCTTGTTTTTATTTATTCGTTTAATTCTATAATCTTGGGCTTTTTAGCCGTAAATAAAGTCACCGGAAACAGACGGGACATTTCGAGCGATACACACCACAAACCCACCGAACTGATTACCCAAGATCCTCAGCTTGAAGCTCGTTCATTGGATGTTTTAGCCGCAATAAACGCTGGGATATGGTGTTAATAAGTTGTGATATCCGAAAACGAAAAATAAAATAATACCTAATTCAGAGTGTTCTTGCTTTTCTCTTTGGAAGTCATCACATAACGGCATTGTAATACACGGTTCGGCTGCATTAAATATTATACATCTGCCGTAGTTCTTTATTTATAGAGCCCTGATGAGAAGACTTCTAGACAAACATGAGGAACTGCCGCCAAAACTGAATACTTGATGTGGATCATAAATATATCAACAATTAAACAACATCTTCAATTTCTTTTCACAAAATACGTCTCCTTGCAGTATCAATAGTAATTCGGCTGACTTTTATATTTGATCCAATTGGTAGATAATAGGTTATATTTACACCATAACGGTGCACAGCTGATAGAAAAGGACTTGTAGTTTTTAAAGATATTACTGATTTTCTTTGAATATAAGAATGTAAATACTGAGTTGAGAGAATAGTCAGGGGATTTGGGTGATGGGAGACACATCTATGGATTCAGAATTTCAATAGCGTACCATTAAATGACGGATATACCTTTCTGTCTGTGATGTTTTACAAATCAGATATTAATGTGTAGAAGTAAAACATGTGAAATAATATAGCAATATCCTGTAAAATTATGTAAAAACATGAATAAAACTACACATCTTCAGATGTTATACATACATAAGTGTTCTACACTAATAATACAAAGTTATTATTAGTATGCTGTGTGTACCTTGTGTGCACCGCCTAGTGGTTAAAGCACGTTATTGAATTATTTTTGTTGAATAATGTTATTTGATGAAAACAATATTAAGAGTACATACTTTCATAGGGGGAAAGTAGAAGGTCAATGATAGAAATATAGAATATAAAAAGTCAAGAAGATACTATAAGTGATCTCTACAATAAAACAGTTTAGTGCCGGATGTACAAAGATATTAATAGGAGGATGTGCAAAACAGAAAAACGAATTAACCTTTATTAACACATTAAAGAATACTTTAGGTTAAGGTCTTATTTTAAACAAGAAAAAAGCTTTGAGGGTATCTATCTACCGATGAATATTAAGCCTGACAAAGTAC
Source organism: Gymnodraco acuticeps (assembly GCF_902827175.1). Lineage (NCBI taxonomy): Eukaryota > Metazoa > Chordata > Actinopteri > Perciformes > Bathydraconidae > Gymnodraco > Gymnodraco acuticeps. The sequence continues at coordinate 448,676 of NW_022990652.1, read as the reverse complement.
TTAACGTCTAATATATTGCTTTCCTGCAATGTTAACTATGTTGAAGCACTTCTTTTAACTGATATTATACACATTAATTATACTCTTATGTATGTAGATAGAATAAGAAATGTGCAGAATATGACAGTTTAATGGTGGAGGTACACACATATTGATAGATGTCTTGTAATGCGCTGTTGAGGAACCTGCGACCCAAGTTGTGTATATGATCAATAAACCTTAGAAAATCTTGAAATCTTGAAAGGGATGTGCAAAATAGCCATTATACAGTTTTTAATTAACTATTAGAGAATAACGAGTAATGAATATACTTTATAGAGATCTGCAGATAAATGTTTCGTCTTCTCAAGCACCACCTATCAAATATCTCTCCTGATTGTTGGCACTTGACAATCACCTTCCCTGAATTTTACTCAGGTGTAACTAAAGTCAGCTTTAAGGGTTGTTTATATTTCACATCATTAATCAGAATCTGCAAAGTAACTAAACTAAATGTAGTGGAGTACAAATACCAGGTTAACCTCTGAATTGTGGTGGAGTAGAATTACAAAGTAAGCTGTCGTGTGGGTATATATTAATGCTGCCCATTATGGATATAAGCGATTTTTACCCATTTAGTAATTACATGTTTTAAATGTGTACACACCAATGTGTTTCCTATCGCCTAAACCTCCAGGGCTGTACACAGCTTAATACTGGCAACTTCTAATTTTGGGAAAAACGTCTTTTAAAACTACAATTCCCAGTAGATACGTGCCATAGAGAACATGTTGCGAAACACAATAGCCAGCATGTGTATTTCTCGGGGGGCGTTCGAGTCCAGTTTTGAATAGTCTGCCGTGCTTTCGTTCCATTTCAAAGAGCTTGACGCTCGGCGTAACCTTGGCGCACTACCGCTCCAACATCACGGGGTTTGTCAACGGGACTGTAGTCCCAAACGATAGCTGGGGATTATGGGTAGTGTAGTGTCTTCGGCCATCCTAAATCTCGAAATGTCCCGTCTGTTTCTGGTGACTTTATTTACGGCTAAAAAGCCCAAGATTATAGAATTAAACAAATAAATAAAAACAAGGATAATTGTGTGTTATTGTTGAGTAAATAACAGTGTGTTATTTAGAAAAGAATAACAAATTAGAAGGAAAAGATTTTAAAAAATACAGATTTCAGTATTTTGAGGCTCTAAACCCCATTTATTTCCCTCACAGACGTTTATACGATTTAAAATAAAAACAAATAAATAAAAAGATAAAACACTGGCATGTAATTTACGTTAGAATACATAGAATGGTTTTGAATAATAGATGATAGTCAAATCTACGTCACTTTACAGCCCCGCCCACTTTTGGGGAAACCAACGCTGTCATTTGAACGGCGATCAAGCCTGAAGCCACAGAGCTCTTCTTTTACTGTCTTTTCTTCTTAGAGGAAGTACAGAAACACGTAACTCTGGATTTGTTTTAATGTTTGAGGTAAACGACACAGCAGCTTTTTGTCATGTTAAAACTATTATTTTCTGCCTCGCTCATGAGAGTAACAGCTGGCGAAATTACAGCCTCGCCTACTGATTTTAATTTAACCATATATCGAGCCTGATTCTCGATTTCAAAGGTGTGCTCTAAAATGATATTTATAAATGACTATTATCATTATTATAAGCAAGACAATAAATGGCAAAGATATGTAGAAAATAAACGTATTTAAGATACGTTCATAAGGAACGTAACGTGGGAGAAAATATGTTTCTAGAAGATATGTAGAAAATAAACGTATTTTAGATACGTTCATAACGAACGTAACGTGGGAGTAAATACGTTTCAAGCTAAACGTAATTCAGAATGCAGTTTAGTTCTGTGGGAACGTAATTTTTAGGAGACAGGGTTGGTATTTGGGTGTTTTCACGGATCCGGCGGCGGCTGCTGCTGGTTGTTGGGCGTCGCCATTGTTGTTGACATCCAGCTTGGAAATGGCGCGAAATGCCGCTGACGACGGCGACATTCCCGCGTCTCTAGCCATCTTCACCGCCGACTCTCTCAGGCGCTCTCTCGCCTCCCGTGCACTCATGAACTCTCTACTCATGTCCTTCGACCACCCGCATGCTCCATCTTCCTCTTCATCACTACTTTCCTGCTTCACTCCCATCTTGCTGAACTTTTCCATCTCCGCTAGCTTCCCGGCTAGCTCCGTGACGCCGTTACGGACTCCCGTCAGGATAGACGTCCTCCGTTCGAAAAGTCACTTCTGACACCAATGTAGCGTTCACAAGGTGAGTCGGAAACAGGCTTCTCGTTATTAGGCTTTAATAACTCTTGTTCTTTACAGATGATCACAGGTACATGTACACGTTGTGGGTTCTACCTCACACCAGAGCCGTATAATAGAAGAGTTATGACATCTCCGTTCACTCCAATGGACCACTTTTTTACAGCAATGGCGGATCGTGGAGCCTCTCATTCGTTCCCCGGAAGTTAGCGCCAAGGCTAGCAGAGCGGTAGAGTTGCAGCATAATAACCGTTCGTGACGGACTTTTAAAGGTAAGAAGAAGTTTAAAGATTTATATTGCGGATATTATCAGTACATCTGATTCAATTGAACATGTGTATTAAAGGATGTCAGTGGATTATCCCTAAATCAGTAGATTTAGGGAACGTTTACAGATAACAGATCAAGCTAGGATACCGAAGCAAGTTAGCAACAGACGTTGAACAACCTTTTAATTGTAAATTCCGTTCTCTTAATGTCATTTGGTCCAACGTTGTTGAATTAGAGAAGAGGGGCTTCTAAACGGGATTGTATGCGGGGGTGGAGGGAGTTAAATATTAGATAAATATAACTTTGGTGCGTGTAAGAGTGAGTGTTTTTAGCAGAGCCATATTGTGTCCTTGTGATTATGTTGATTATTACCTGCCTGTATAATGTTGCAGCTCAGTTGATTTTGGATTGATGGCAAAGGGAGAGGGACTTAAGTGAGTGTGAAAACACAAGGTAAGTTTAATACTACTGTTTTATATAAGTAAGCATACTAAACATGTATTCTATCACTGTATTATATAAGTAATCTTGTTAGTAACCTACTGTATGGCAGGTGGAGGGGCAGTGATGTTACAGGTGGAGGAGCAAGACTGCAAACTCACAAGACAGAGAAATCAAAGTTTGTTCTCCAGAGAAGAGGTTGATTTCACTTCAATTTTGTATTTCATATTTTCTAAAGATGTGGAAATGGCAACAAAAAAACACGTGAGAGCTGTAACCAAGACAACTGTAACAACAGGAGTAGAGAGCCACCAAGGTTTTTCAAGTCCCTCTCTTACTCCATTTTGCCAACCCAAACTTCCAGGTACATGACGGGACACCTTGCTTGTTTTTGTTGTTTGCTCTCCTCTGGCTGGGTGCTGGCAGGTGGAGGGCAGTGATGTTGGCAGGTGGAGGGGCAGTGATGTTACGGGTGGAGGGGCAGTGATGTTAGCTGGGTGCTGGCAGGTGGAAGAGCAATGTTTAGTCCAAATATTTCCATTGCAACGGCTAATGGAAATGATTGCAGCTGTGGATCTGTTTGGGGGTTGCTGGATGTGGTAGCTTGGCTGCTGTTGTTCCTTTTCACCTTTTTGGATTGGCTCTTGCTTCCAAAATGGCCATCTTTTAATTTTATTTTTTTTCTGTCATTTCTGATTTGTTTTGCCTCAATTCTCAGCCTCAGCCGTATAAATCTTTTTACGAGTTTTTGTTGTACTCCACAGCATGACGGAAGCCTGCTGGAGAGGGCCTGAGCTTCTTTCTCCAAGACACCCACTGCGTTGGGGAGCTGCATGAGGGAGGAACCAGTCTTGGTCCTAAATAGTTCCTCAATTTGGTGAATGAAGTCAAAGGCTTCTTGGGAGGGACGACAAAGAGCACCTGCCTTGAAGTCTTTCAAGTCCACTAACAAGCTGTTGTCACCAGAAGGACTCTCATCATGGTGCTCTGTTGCAATTTTGCATTTTTCACAGATGCTGGCAAACTTGATGATTTTGTGGACGATGTAGCCTGCAAGATGGAAGAGAATACATTTCTCAGTTTTTGTGAGGTCAGGTGCTGTTGCTCTGTTCACCGCCATCAGCTGTTCCACTCTGACTGATGGAGTGATTTTTGGCTCCCCTGTGTCCAGGAAGTCTGCCAAAAAGCTACTGTGGTCTTCCTGGTAGCTCCCAGAGCTGATGGTGGTGAGGAACTGCCCCACAGATATGATTCTCAGTGCATGATGGAATTCCACTGGAGTTGGGACAGGATTTTTAGACCTCACACAGCTGAATGTATTTTCAAGGCAGTCTTGTGTGAACCTTGACGTTAACACAAACCTGTGTCCTTGTGTAAGCATCTCCTCTTGTATGGCCAAAATTGATGTTGTTGCCATTATCACCCCTGTTTGAACAGGCTTCCAACCTCCCTTTTGACCTATCTTTATCCCACGAAACAGATGGACGATGTTCTGGAGGAAGGTGATGGCCTTTTGGTACTCCTCCATCTTGAGCCTGCTCAGGGCTGTAATTGGATGGCGAGATGACATCAGATCAAACCAACGATCAACCTGCTCCAGGAACCACGCTGTCGTCAGGTATGACAGAGGGCGGTTTTCTTGCTGCACCATGTATTTCAGCCCAGCACTTGTAGCCTTACTGAACACATTTAGAGCAAGACCAACCTTCATCTTATCAAAGTGACTTGGCTCCATGGCTGCAGCTGAAAGATGGGGAGCTATTTTTAAGGCCATCCCTTCCTGAAAGGTCAATAAGTCCTTAATGGGGACCACAGAAACCTCGTTAGAGGGGAGGTTCTCTCTGTTAACAACATCCTCAGGAATTATGAAGACCTGCCCATGGACAAGGGCACTTTTTAATTTTTTTACCAGATGTGGGACATCGGGCATGAAATAGAGCTGCCTGTCTGGTTTTGCTGGATGTGGCACCGATGTTTTATTTTGGTCCACCCCAAAGGATTTCCACATGGCTCGGTTAGGGCTACCCATGTCGGTGGTGACATCAAGCACATGTAGCCCTATGGATGCTGCCCTCTGTATTATCTCAATAATGATTGGCCTGTACTCTGCTCCATTGGTAGAATTGCCAGTGTAATGATATGCCACTACTTGCTTCCACCGTGTTGTGTTTCCAGCCAACATAAACACACAAGCATGTGTTGCCACCCCTGTGTGACCTGGTAAAGTCACATCACCGTACAGTTTGCCTGTAATCATGTCTAACTCCACACTTGGTGTGATTGCCATTTCATCCAAGGTCAACACACACTCCCTTTCAAGGTCTGTCAATTTATCTGCCTTCAATTTTAGGAAATCAAAGACCTCTGTCAACACACCAGGCTCAAACTTAACACATTGCATCCTTCTTTGCAGTGTCCTTATTCCTGGAAGGGGAATCTTCAATTCCTGCAGAGTTTTGTAACCCGTTGGTCCGCTCGCAAAGCGAATTTTTAAAGCCTTCTTAATTGTCTCATTGCTCCATTTCATCCCCTTTGTGGTGAGTCTGCCTAATGCCTTCAGTTGGTCTTTTGAAAACGTTTTCTTATATTTCTTGTCCCTAATTTTCATTGTTTTCTTGAGAGCTGCATTTTCCTTCCTGATTTTTCTTAGTGCAGCCTTTGCTTTTTTGGTGATTCCTTCTTGGCTCTTTAATTTTCTCTTTAATTGTTGTAATAGATCTGTTTGAATGGCTGCTGGTTCCCTCGTATGCTGACTGGCTGCTGGTTCCCTCGTATGCTGACTGGCTGCTGGTTCCCTCGTATGCTGACTGGCTGCTGGTTCCCTCGTATGCTTACTGGCTGCTGGCTGAGTGGGTGGTGTCCGCCCTCCCTGTCTCTCCTCACTAGCCATGTCCTCTCTTTCTTCACCCTCACTTTCCTTTCTCTCAGTCTCCTCATCCCTTCTTCCCTCAATCTTTGAGACTAATGTAAGTAGAAGACATGGCACTGTAAATGTTCGAACATTTAAAATATTATACCACTTAAAAATAAGAAATATTACTTTTGTTACTAAGAGTTCATACTTATTATACCTGTGTCACCTTTCACACTATAGCTGTGATCATGAGCTATGGGCTTTGTAGATACAGGTCCCGGGGTGAATCGTGGTGCAGGGGCCCTTCTCTTTTTGACCACAGGGCGATGCACGAAGATGGTGGGTATAGCCTCTGCTCTCAGCCTAGTCTTGCCCTTTTTTGTCTTGACAAACTGGTGTGCATCAAAATGTGCCTGCGGAGTGACTTGAGGTTACTTCACACACAGATACAACTGTGTCTGAATCTTGTCTGCCCACATACATATTCCATAGTGGTTGAATACACAGTATTAGGAAACACTTTATACTTACTGGACATGTTATACTCATTACATACTGTATATAAAATATGACCAAGAATGTGAGACAACTTTATAGAAATTCATATCACATCTGTTACTGATGCCATTTGTCATACTTTATTAAATTCACAAATAATAAAGTTCCATAACTTCAGTTGGGAACAAAGACCACACCTTATCTCCCCAAGGCAATTTCCCATCCAATAGGTGTGCTATATAGGTGTGTATAACCCTTTCTCCTGTCTGTTTATCCCTCTTTCAGCACAAGAACCAGAGGGGGATTCAATGGAGCCTGAATACCTGCACTGAGACCCTCACCCTGCACCCTGAGTCTCAACTCTGTGTTTTTCAAGCCTTTCCCTGTTTTTTTGTATTAAACAAAACATTAAGCTTTCCCAATGGTGTGGTTTTCGTTTTGTGAAAAAGTGCAAATGCAGTGTTTGTATATAATTACTGTACCTCACATATTTTTTTGCTGTTGGTCGTGAAATTGCTCCTGCTGACTTGAGCCAGCCATTTTTTCCTCCGCTCTGTGTCAGTGGGGAAGCCGTACATTCGTACTCCTTTCTCGGAGCGATTTGAGCATCCCCAGGCAGCACAGCAAACCATGGTGGCGACTGGGAGGCAGCACAGCAAACCAGGACAACACAGAGGAAAAGGCACAGACAAACTGCATGATATGCTATTCAATGTTTATTGAATTCCATGTATTTACAATGGATGTTCCTAAAACAACATATTTAACATCATCATCATCATGCTGCTGCTGCTAGTCCTTTGATAGTCACCTGTCGGTCTCCTGTCCTTTCTGAAAGCCATAAAGATGACATTAGTCATTTAGATAACTTGTGTCCTCAATTACCATGGGATTACTGAAACTACCATGAATTTAAGAAAATGGTAGACATTAATCTAATCTGAATTTTAAAGCATTACTTTAGATCCCCTCCCTCTAAATATATCAATACACATTAGAAAGTGATGCTCCTGACTACCATACACGTTTAAGAAGATAATATTGGTTTTAAAGAATTCAAAGCTATAAATAAACAGCAACAGGCTCTTTAACCAAGGCACTGTTAGCCTACCATGTAAACTAGTTGTTCACACTAATCCTAATATTATCACTTAATATTAGCAAATTCTATTTTATTTTTTAAAACATATTGATGTAAATACATACACATATCGATTTGTTGTATAAATATTGCAAATCAAAACCTTTATTCACTAATAATTACCAAAAATCGTAGTTCTATCTCCTGTTATCAGTGCATTCACATTGCCCGCCATGAACTTCCGGGGAACGATCCTCGTCTACATGAACCACGTGACGATAACCGTTTTTGGACTTCCGTTGTCGTAACTCTTCTATTATACGGCTCTGCCTCACACTAACCTAACTCCTACCCCTACACATATATATATATAGCAGTGTCTACGTCACAACTCCCCGTCCGCTCCCCCAACCACAGGCCCGCACCTCAACCAGCATCACTGTGCAGCTCTATGATTGACAGAGAGACGGGGGATGCCTGAGTGACACCCTGGACATCCTATGCAGGGTCGCTAGAGTAAGTTCCCACAGAACTAAACTGCATTCTCAATTACGTTTAGCTAGAAACGTATTTTCTCCCACATTACATTCGTTATGAACGTATCTCAAATACGTTTATTTTCTACATATCTTCTAGAAACATATTTTCTCCCACGTTACGTTTCTTATGAACGTATCTTAAATACGTTTATTTTCTACATATCTTCTAGAAACATTTTCTCCCATGTTACGTTTCTTATGAATATCTTCAGCTTTCTGTCCCCAGAGTCAGAACTAAACATGGAGAAGCAGCGTTCAGTTATTATGCACCAAATATCTGGAACAAACTCCCAGAAACCTGCAGGTCCGCTGCAACTCTGACTACTTTTAAATCCAGGCTGAAGACTTTTCTTTTTGTCGCTGCTTTTAATTGAACTATTCATATCTTAGACTGCGCTGTAACTTTTATCCATGTATTTTTTCTTTTAATGTTTATTGTATTAGCTTTTCTTTTAATGACTGATTTTAAATGCCATTTTCTTAATGTCTTTCATTGTTGTAAAGCACTTTGAATTGCCTTGTGTTGAAAAGTGCTATATACATAAACTTGCCTTGCCTTGCCTATGAACGTATCTCAAATACGTTTATTTTCCACATATCTTTGCCATTTATTGTCTTGCTTATAATAATGATAATAGTCATTTATAAATATCATTTTAGAGCACACATTTGAAATCGGTAGGCAGGCTGTAATTTCGCCAGCTGTTACTCTCATGAGCGAGGCAGAAAATAATAGTTTTAACATGCCAAAACGCTGCTGTGTCATTTATTGCACCTCAAACATTAAAACAAATCCAGAGTTACGTGTTTCTGTACTTCCTCTAAGAACAAAGGACAGTACAGAAGATTTCTGTCGCTTCAGGCTTGATCGCTGTTCAAATGACGGCGTTGGTTTCCCCAAAAGTGGGCGGGGCTGTAAAGTGACGTAGATGTTACTCTAATCTATTATTCAAAACCATTCTATTTATTCTAACTTAAATTACATGCCAGTGTTTTATCTTTGTATTACTTATATTTGTATATGAGTTATATCTGAAGCAAATTATGTTTCTGAAGATGTGTAGTCAATTCCACCCTTCAATGTAGCATACATGTGAACTCTCATTACAGGAACAATACCGGAAACAGACGTAGGAAAGATCCTCAACTCGCTGATTGGATGAATAGTCAGGGGATTTGGGTGATGGGAGACACATCTATGGAATCACAATTTCAATAGCTTACCATTAAATGACAGATATACCTTTCTGTCTGTGATGTTTTACAAATCAGATATTAATGTGTAAAACATGAGAAATAGTATAGCAATATCCTGTAAAATTATGTAAAAGCATGAATAAAACTACACATCTTCAGATGTTACACATACATAAGTGTCCTACACTAATAATACAAAGTTATTATTAGTATGCTGTGTGTACCTTGTGCCTAGTGGTTAAAGCACGTTATTGAATTATTTGTGTTGAATAATGTTATTTTTGTTGAATAATATTATTTGATGAAAAAAATATTAAGAGTACATACTTTCATAGGGGGAAAGTAGAAGGTCAAAGATAGAAATATAGAATATAAAAAATCAAGAAGATACTGTAAATGATCTCTACAATAAAACAGTTTAGTGCACAATGCACAAATATATTAATAGGAGGATGTGCAAAACAGACAAACTAATTAACCTTTATTAACACATTAAAGAATACTTTAGGTTAAGGTCTTCTTTCAAATAAGAAAAAAGCTTTGGGGGTATCTATCTACAGATAAATATTAAGCCTGACAAAGTAGGCCTACTTAACGTCTAATATATTGCTTTCCTGCAATGTTAACTATGTTGAAGCACTTATTTTAAATGATATTATACACATTAATTATACTCTTATGTAGATAGAATAAGAAATGTGCAGAATATGACAGTTTAATGGTGGAGGTATGTATACACACATATTGATAGATGTCTTGTAATGCACTGTTGAGGAACCTGTGACCCACGTTTTTCATTCATTGCATAACTACACCGTAGTTGTGTATATGATATGTCAATAAACCTTAGAAAATCTTGAAAGGGATGTGCAAAATAGCAATTATATACAGTTTTTAATTAACTATTAGTAGAGAATAACGATTAATGAATAATAGCCTACTTTATAGAGATCTGCAGATAAATGTTTAGTCTTCTCAAGCACCAACTATCAAATATCTCTCCTGATTGTTGGCACTTTCCCTGAATTTTACTCAGGTGTAACTAAAGTCTGATTTAAGGGTTGTTTATATTTCACATCATTAATCAGAATCTGCAAAGTAACTAAAATAAATGTAGTGGAGTAAAAATACCAGGTTAACCTCTGAATTGTGGAGTAGAATTACAAAGTAACAATGAGCTGTCATGTGGGTATATATTAATGCTGCCCATTATGGATACAAGCGATTTTCACCCATTTAGTAATTACATGTGTACACACCAATGTGTTTCCTATCGCCTAAACCTCCAGGGCTGTACACAGTTTAATACTGTCAACTTCTAATTTTGGGAAAAACGAAAACATCTTTCAAAACTACAATTCCCAGTAGAGACGTGCCATAGAGAACATGTTACGAAACACAATAGCTAGCATGTGTAGTTCTCGGGGGGCGTTCGAGTCCAGTTTTGAATAGTCTGCCGTGGTTTCGTTCCATTTCAAAGCGATTGACGCTCGGCGTAACCTTGGTGCACTGCCACTCCAACATCCAATCCCAGAGCTTGAAGATTAATCGCGGGGTTTGTCAACGGGACTGTAGTCCCAAACGATAGCTGGGGATTATGGGTAGTGTAGTGTCTTCGGCCATCCTAAACTGCATTTTTTTTTTCCGGATATCATATCGCATTAACAACACCACATCTGGCGTCACAGAGATCTTCTGTTACTGTCCTTTCTTCTTAGAGGAAGTACAGAAACACGTAACTCTGGATTTGTTTTAATGTTTGAGGTGCAATAAACGACAGAGCAGCTTTTTGTCATGTTAAAACTATTATTTTCTGCCTCGCTCATGAGAGTAACAGCTGGCGAAATTACAGCCTCGCCTACTGATAAGCTGATAAGCAAGACAATAAATGGCAAAGATATGTCGAAAATAAACATATTTAAGATACGTTCATAAGAAACGTAACGTGGGAGAAAATATGTTTCTAGAAGATATGTAGAAATAAACGTATTTGAGATACGTTCATAACGAACATAACGTGGGAGAGAATACGTTTCTAGCTAAACGTAATTGAGAATGCAGTTTAGTTCTGTGGGAACGTAATTTTTAGGAGACAGGGTTGCGACAGCTATAACGAAGAGCCGAACAACATGCTCTACTAGCTTTCCAAAAAAAGTGCCCATAGCAACCACCGTTGCAATTGCATTCACACCATTTTCTGCTAAAGCCTTAGATAATCCTTATCATCAAACTAAACACTTTCAATGAACAAAGAATGTGAGGGTAAAACTCAAATTTCTTGCTGAAAATATTTAAAAAGTAAAAAAGTGGTGGCCACCATCTTTGTTTTCATGCAGAGAAAGTTGACCTAGCAATGCATGACATGGACTCTGGGAAATAAAAATGATTTTGAGGAAAAAATTAAGCCATCTCTTCAGAGGCGTTATTTTAAAACTGCCCTTGCAAACTCTGCAACCAATGTGTGAGGCTCTTCTTCCAGACCCTGAACTGTTTGACCTCAAATGAAATACTCCCTGTGTCAAACAGGACGTCAGTTAGTTGTTGGCTTTTGCTTGTTATATTGCAGGCTTGGACCTCTGGGTCAGAAATAAGGGGCAGCAGCCAATCAGAGGAGTAGCCTTATGGCGCGTTTCCACTGCAGCGGGGTAGCCCCGTTTAAGCGTCCCTAAGCGTCCTCGCTCTGGCCTCGGGCTGCCTCGCTGGCCGGCCCAGGCCGTGGCGCATTTCCATTACAGTTTAGGACCTGGGGTAGCAACGCAGTGTAGGCGGGGCGATCGGCTTTGTTTTTGTTCACATTTCGAGTTGTTCCGTCGAGCTCCCGCTGGATTTGATCATCCCCAATGAGATGTAGGAACGTCGTCACCTCCTCGGTCGACCACGGTGTGCTTTTCTTATTAGACGTAGCCATTTTTGTAGCTCATCCGTTTACAAAATGCTGTTTATAAAAATGCTGCAAGCTTGCTTCTAAATATATATGCGACGCTAGGGATGAACTCGCGCGCGATCTTGTGACGATTCTCTCTGACCAATCAGCAGTCGAGAGTGTTGACGTCACTAGTTCAGCCCTGGCCCTGCTCTGAGGGAACCACGATTTTATGAGGCCGGAAAAAGAGGGAAAAAGTACCCGCTGGCCGGTACTAGGCTATATGGAAACGCCACCAAAAACCGGCCTGGCCGCTTGAGGACGGTTAAGAACGCTTAAACGGGGCTACCCGCTGCAGTGGAAACGCGCCATTAGTGAAGCTGACAGCAGTCAAGCAAAAAGCCACAGCTCATAGATAAAACCTTTACTCTGCAGCCCAAATGATCTCATTGGCAACAGGTGCATCAGAGAGTGGATGCACACTTATACATTGGGTGATTACTGAGGGAAGAAGGCCTGGAATACAGATCACCTCCAACAGCTCATGGAGGACTCCATTATTATGGGGTCATAAGCAGTGCGAAACTGCAGATAGCATTTTCTCTGCACTACACTTTTTCAGAAGCAGGTTCTGGAATAGCCTGCGGCGGCCATTACACAGGCTGAGTCTGTGGATGTTTTTAAAAGGCACCCTCAAACACACTGTTATGATCTGGCTTCAGACTGTTTCTCTGCGTAAACTAATTTCATGTTTCTTTTTTTGTATATTAATCTAATTTTAATTATACATGCAAGTATACAGTACGTATGTCTAAATATGTCTTTTTGATGTAAACCTGTTTGCTTTTTAAGGTGCTATGTTCATAAAAACTATCCACACTTTCAAATAGTTGAACAGGACCTACTATGCTAATTCTCTGGTTCATATTTGTATTTTGTGTCTCTACTGTGACATGTTTAAATGCTTTAATGTTCAAAAAGGTCTGTTTTTCTAATAATGCCTGTGCTGCAGCACCTCTTTTCGCCCTCTGTCTGAAACCAGAGCCCAGTCTGCTCTGATTGGTTGGCCGACTCTTTGAGATTGGTCAACTGTTTAGAGATGCCCCGCCCCTTAGCCTATCACATACAATGTGTTGGAGCGCAAGCCAATAGAAGCGCGAGTGTAACATAGTGCTGACACTATGTTACGGAAGTATACAAAGTAGTCCAATCGAGGCAAAGTAGTCCAATCAAGGCGTTTTAGGCAGGGAGGGAATGATTTCAATGCAAAATAAGATAATGCACAATTTTAATATTTAAAAATAACATTTCAGAACATTTTTATTGCAGTAGATAATTGCCATAATGTGTACCATCATCCAGGGAAGTTTGTATGGTGTTATCTATTAGCCTCATTACTATAACATCTTATGTGTTGTATCTTTATACCTTACTGACATCCATTGTAATGTGAAATATAAAAATAATGGAGCCGGAATGTAGGGTACCCCATCCAAACCTCTCTATGCATTTATTTTCCTATACTTTATACAATGGAGTTGCCACATGTTTGTCTGAAACGCCACTTTCACTGGCCTGACGACAAAGAGTGCACAGTGTTTGGCTGCGAACAACTGAACGTTGTTTTCCTAAAGCCATAATCTTCTATAATTTCAATGAGTCCACTTGTACATATAATCTTCATATATAAATCCAGCTTTTCAATCATTAAAAAGATAGAGAAGAAAGGAGAAGCTCAGAACATCAGACTTTGATGCGCTGCTCTATTTTATGCCCAGCGATAAATTAAGCCACATTTGTTACGTCCCTGTGGAAATGTGAAGGTGGGAAGAGATGATTATGACTGAGCTGAGGAGGTAATGAGACATGACAAAGAGGGTTTAACAAGAAACAGGTGGCATATTGTTTTTAGTGTCAATTAAGTGATTAATTGAAGAATTTAGATTATTTTACTAACAAGGAATGACATTGGGAAATCTAATAAAGATGGGGAAAAGAAAAAAAGACATTCAAGATTAATAAGGAAATACATCATTACCAACCTATCAGTGTTGGTTCAGACTTTAAGTCGTCCCCAAAAATTACATAATGAAACAAGTCATGACAAGCCAAACATTTTTCAGTGCATTTCCAACCAAGGCAATTATGGTTTGTGTGGGGTGTTTTCATATTATTAAACATTTAACCCCTCACAAACTAAACCCAATCTATAAACATTATGAATAAATAGGTGTGGTGACAATTCACATTGTAACTTGATTAAATAAAGGTTAATTGACTCATGTTGAATATCACAGACTCATGGAAATATATTAAATGTTCTCATTATAGTTTGTGATGTATAGTGTATTCTGAGTAGGGTTTTATACACCTGAGAGTTTGTGTTGGCATGTATGGGTCAAGCTCCATAAACAGTGGATCCTACATTTCCCATAATGCAATTCAGTGTAAATGCCCACGACTCTACCTTTTTGTTAAAAAATGCTGTGAGTTGTGTACTCGTTTTAATTTATTTGTAATGTTGTAATTTAATTGTTTTGACATTTGCTGACTTCTCATTTTAGGTTTGCCTTCTATCTGCACCATCCCCTTTAATTTCATTTGTTGGACAAATAAAGGGCTTTAGATTAGGATTATGACAACATATGAGTATTACTTTATATGACAAATGAACTACCGTAATTTGGACATGGTGGACTGCACCTTTAGTTGTTGAATACTCACAATAATTCACTTCAAACTGGGCAGATCAAACAATTAGCAATTAACAGTCAATAACCCTTTTTGTATGGAACTGTCCCTTTAATCCTCTTGTGTCAGTCGCAGTGTGCGCTTCCTCCGTCAGAGGGCGCATCCTCTCAGCCCCAAAAATATTCCCTGAAACTCACATTCTCTGAGTGTGGAAGCCACTTTAACGAAAGTGTGGACACTATTCAACTTTTACCCTTGCACGGGATAATAAACGCGCGCAAGCTCATTAAACCACCTGGGTGGACCCCGCGTGAGACTTCTAGAAGCTTTCAGTGCGGCTCGTGCCTGGAGTTGGGACCGCTAAACATCCCCGTCCGAGAGGGGAAACGAGGAGAGGGAGACGGGGGAGAGAGGACACGAGCGGAAGGGAGGCGAAAATCACATACAAACCGAGCTGTACACAAGGATGACGCTGTTTTGGGCGTGCAGAAAGGCGGCAAACAAAGTCACATTAACCGGATAAATGTAAATATTGATTCCCCCCCCCCTGCGGTGCGTTGTTTGGACTGTATGGAACAAGGGTTATCCCTGCGCTGAGGAAATACTCCTCTGTTTTCTTCATTGTTTGCTATGGAAATTACGGGAAGTTCATGTTTTTGGCTTCATTGGGAACGTTAAATGCAAATGCAGTAGGTAGGTAGGGGACTCCGGGCTTTCAGTTCGTCAACTACTTGCTTGTTCCCCCTACATTGTATATTAGTAGGCTGTGCTGTTTGCTTCTATGAAATGTGAGCCCCTCGTGAAGTAGATACATGACAAACCGCTGTACCCAGCTGTTTCATTAGTACTAGGTACTGTAACCCTCCACACTCGCCTTTTTGGATTGGATATGCGAAGCAAACTTTTTAAGAATGAAGAGGAGAAAATTCCCATAGCACGTTTCTTTTATCTGGTCACATCCGCGGAACTGGATTATTATTTCCCCCAAGCCTTCATTTCCATGTTGTGGAGACAGGAGAGCTGACATGCGTCTGGAATGGGGATCTAGCGCGGTGACATACAGTTGCGAAATAGCCTGATTTATAGAGCTGTAGAGAGTGAATGATTAGGACACCCGGTGCAGGTAGGGGAGGCGACAGTAGTGCTTGCTTGTTCGCCGTGAGTGACCGTTTTGAGCCCGCTGTGAACCCGCTGGAGGACTCGGTTACTTTGAGTGGAGTCTCCGGAGCCGCTATGGAGGAGTGGAGACAATGCGGGCGGTGGTTGATAGACTGCAAGGTCTTGCCCCCCAACCACCGGGTCGTGTGGCCCTCGGCGGCCGTCTTCGACTTGGCACAGGCCCTGCGAGATGGGGTGCTGCTGTGCCAGATGTTGCACAACCTCTCCCCGGGATCAGTGGACCTGAAGGAGATCAATTTCAGACCCCAGATGTCACAGGTGAGTTGTCAAACCAACATGGGGATGGGGCTTTGATTTCACACCTTTGTTTGGTGACTGTACACACACAATCTTGTACATTTCTCATTCACACCTTGGGATTGCTGACATGTTCCATGCATTGATTGGAGAGCTCAATGAGATTTTTAACAGCATTTTATGTTTGGATTTTCCACACGTTTGGTCCACAGATCGTAATATTTCCCGTCACAACAAGCCCCCTTATTGGCCCTAGCCCAGTCGAGAGCATCATAAAACGTGTGATAATACAGCAGTGTAACAGATGTTTGCTGTTTTAACACATGCAGGGCCTGATCAGGTTTGCACAGGTGAAGCTGCCACACAGGTGGTGGTTATCTTCTGCCAAACCCAAAGTTAACCATGTCTCTAGATCTATGTTTTGATGGTTTGTTGTTTCATGTTATAAGTCGATATGCTGTCTGTGGTTCAGCACATTTTGCATTGAATAACTGGGACAATGAAATGTGTCACTGAAATTGGTTTATTGTTGCATTGCTTTGACATCACATTTAGATTATAAAGTGACACATGAATATAATCCAGCACTCAGAAAGAATATAATACTCTGCTTTTACTTTTTGTGACCTTTCTAAAAAAAATTAGTAGCTCAATATAGAGCTGGAAACATAGAGAAAAGTGTTTGTAATTCGTCAAATATTTCGTTTCCATTCTTCTTTATTTGAAATTGAGTCATATAGCAAAAGGGTGGCAGTGAAAAGGCAAAGTCAATGATTTGAGTCCTTTGCAGAGACAGTCAAAGATGGATCTTGGTATATATTATGGCTCAAACAAAACACAAGTGGACATGGTGGTACGATTAGAGGTTTGGATCGTATATGTCACTCGCCTCAGACTCTATGAACCTCCCTCTACGCTTGAGCTCATTCATATTTCCCAAAGCCGATATGAGGAAGTGTTGGGTGCCACTGGAAGTTTACATGACCACAGCAGCAGAGTGAAAGTGTGCTGTGGCAAAGGTTCCTATTGACTTTAGTATTCACCCTGAAGTGTGCTCTGAAGCACCGCCGAGCCTTTATTACTGTATGATGAGGAGTCTGGGGTTTGTCAGATCAGGGATGCCTGCATACTGAATGATTTAGTTTTTTTCTTATTGTCAAAACAGCAATCACACCACAGCAATTGCCCTCAGACAGCACGTTTGCCTGATATTTCTTGGCACACCTTCCGTGACCTGTTTCTGTCATAATAATGTGTGAGTTGATCGTGTCTGTCTGACTGCTGCTGGCTTTTGTAACTATAGCTTGCTTTCCCTTAACCTTGTTTCAAGAAGTAAAACATGAACGAGTCAATCAGAATGAATCCAGAACAGCTTTGATAATCGCTTTTCAAACCACAACAGTAGAACAAGGAAGTTATTCGTCATAGGCAAGTAAAACACAATACATTTGGTATTTAGGTAAATGCAGTTCCGTGTCATTTCAACTAATTGTGACTTCTGGCTGATATTTCGCTCAGTAGAGTTAACCTTTACGAAGACATCAGGATCATGGTTGTAAATGAACAGGTTCAAGAATAATAGACATTTATTTCTGCCTTTCAATTCTGGGTTTCTTCTCTAAAAAAGGGGATTGCATGTTAATGAAGTCATGTTCCAAACAAAAGGTCAAATACACTCCTGTTTCTACTTTTTCAAATGCAAGTCTTCACGTTGTGGTTCGGCTTCCAGAACATGTGATGGGTATTTCTGTCCCTACTTTCGCAGACTTAATGCTTAAAGTATATTTCATAGATGAATCAGTGTTTGATAAATGTTTCCGCGCCTGCCTCTAGTCCATCTTCCTCTCTTTGCCTGGTTACCATCATCAGCTCCAGGGGCTGCTGACTTCCACGATTACAAGGCGAGAGAGAGGTCTGGATGGCACACTTTGATCCGCCCACTAATCCCATGCTCCCCGGTCCCACTGTGCGGATCCGCAGCTAGAGTGGAAGGGGGTGTCCTCGGTGACAAATTGGGTTAAACAAAATCCTGGCAGCAGAACAGCAGTGTGTGATTTATGATAGGAGAAAGGTCAGAGCGTGTGTGCCTTAACACCCAGAGTCAGTGGCTTAACCGAATGGAGACTCTGAAGCGCATTAGACTTACTTTTTTGAAGACATTTGAAAAAAATAGGGATGCAGTTTTAAGGAGACGCAGGGAGCAACATCCTTACCTATGCAATATGGCTTGTCAGCGGAGAAGTGGCTCGTATTCGTCCGCATTATTGGAAGTGATCTCCCACCCCTTGGGGAAATCTGTAGCTAGACTACCAATAAAGGGTCCTAAAGTTCTTAGGGACCCCTCTCACCTAGCTAACAACTGCTTTAATTTCCTCCCTTCTTAAATTAAGCCCAGAAAATAAATTCCAGGTTCTAGAAACCCACACTTCCTGAGGCTGTTTCTAAATCTACAGTCTTAGCTCCACAGGCCACTCTGCAGGTTACACAGCTATGCTCTAGAGCAGACGTTTTACATGCTTTTTATCTACTGAGCTCGTTTGATGTTTCTGCTAATTTCTCTACAGGTGTTTTATCTCATGAGTTGGGTTTTATTTTACCCATTTGTTTTATCCTTTTATGATTATTTTATGGGTATGGATATTACCTGTCTCTTTGTTATGCTGTGTAATGAGTTTATGAGTGAGTGGCTTTACAAATGGTGTCTTTTTCTCTCTGTGTTTAGTGAGCTCACGTACACTCACTTTCTACGTAGACAGTCTACCAAATAACAAATGGAACAATAAAAACAAACGAGATCTGAAACTAATAATTATATCGAGCTGGCAATGTTTTTCCTTTGGTACATATTTTACGAGTTGAATACATTTTCAAAGACAAAGTACCTATTTCTTGTCAACATCATCCTTTCTGTTGATGATACTAATGAAAAATGACTGACTTGTGTGGCTGTTCATGCAGAGCCTGCCTCTCACTCCCTAGCAACAGACTCTGTGTATCCAACTTAGGGAATATAAAATTCTATCTTTTGTAAATGAATCAACATGTTTTCTTTTTGTATCAAAGTTATAGCATGTTGTGTTAGTTTGTTGACATTACGTGCCCTTTGTCTTGAATAAGCCTCGCCGGTAAACACTAAGTCGTGGTATCCTTAAATGTATTAGACTCTGAAATCAGCTGTTGATGTAGGATATAATGCTGTTGTGTGTCCTGCATCAGAATGGGTGTTTTTGGTGTTGACAAACATTCAGTCAAAACGGATGTGCTTCTACTTAAATCTTCTGAACCTCTAATGCTATTCAGTTGCTGCTGTTAGCAGAGTCTAATCCCAATTTAAACATGGCTGGCATTGATCCCAGTTTGTCCTCCAGTGCATTAACATTGTGCTATGGAGCATTCTGAGAGCTCAGAGGGAAGTGGCATAGCAACACTGAGGTCACACTGTATTGTTACTGCACTGTTTTGGATGAAAGGGTTCATTAGATGGCATCTGAACAGTCAATGAAACTGCGATTGTGTTGCCAAATGTTGTGTGTACCTGCAACACAAAGCTTTTTTGGCAATACATTGTATGATTTGACATTTTGGGGTTGATGTTTTCACATTGGCAAGTAGTTTGAGACTGTGAAGGAGTTGTTTGATTTGTCATACCTGTACCTGGCCAGCATAGTGGCTCAAAGAGGTCCTGGGTTCAAACACAGATAAGGGGGCTTTAAATGTTGATTTAGTTCTGATGTCCACATGGTTTTAGTGCTAAGTTATTAACAGCAAAATAACTAACTACAGTTGAGATTAAATGATAAAACGTACACCTTTCTCAAATGTGAAAATGTCCATTTCTTCTCAGTTGTTCTTATATTTCACACTAACCTTTTGGTTTGTTTCAGACAGTTCGTAGGACAAAACAAGTCATTTAAATCTGTAATCTCTTGAGTAGGATTCCAGTTAACTGACATTGTAAGTAAAGTAAATGTTTGCCCTAGAGGGATTCTTTAGCTGCTCAGGTTTCCTCCTGCGGTTGAAATGTATGCAGGTTAGCTGAAATAGCCCTGAGTTGCTCATATGTGCGAATGTGAGTGTTTGTCTAGGGCATGCTGGGATAGATCCAACCCCTGGTGTGGCGTTCAACAGATGGATTTAAAAGATGTGCACCTGTAACTGAGAATAGAAAAGATCAGAATTCAAACAAATTCATTACCTCTTCAACAGATGCAATTAAGAAGTCATACCTGTTATGTCAAACGTGATTAACGCCCACTTGAGCGAAGCTGAAAGGTGACTCCGTGAAGTCTCTGCTTGACTTGCAAGTGTGAAATTGTGTTTAATAAGGACATAGAAATGAGGAAGGACGCTGCAAAATCAGCACTCAGCAGAACCTCCCCTGAATAAATAACGGATGAAAATGTGCATTCAAGTGGCTGAAAGGGGAGATGTCCTTTTTATTAAATTGTATTTTATTGTTTTTATTGTTTTTGTTGTTTTTGTTTCACCCTTTTTAATTTTGTAGCACTTTGAGTTTTGTTTACGCAAATGAAAAGTGCGCTTATAAATAAAATATATTATTATTATTATGCATCCACAGTTCATTGTGTGTGTGTGTGTGTGCGTTTTGACAATGGTGAGAAGTAGTTTTCTGCGAGTTCACATGTATCTGCTTTATTGTAACAATGGGAGGAGGCGAAGTACCTCTCTGCTAAGAAGCTGTCAAGCCGACCTTCATTTAGGTGGTCAAATAAATCCCTGTCTGTGTATTTAAAGAGGCTTGCATTTGTACCTCCAAGGCTGTAAACGGATCCTTAATGAGCAGCGGTGCTTTCGAGCTCAAAGTGTACACATCCAGAATCCAACGCCTCGGGCTGCGTCTGAGAGAGAGACTGAGCTGAGCCCTCTGAAGCCCTTTGTGTGTTCTGCTGTGTTTTTTTTCCTTTTTGGTGAGGTGGTTGCAAATGCCTTTGGGATGACTCAGGCAGATATGTATGTGTGTGAGTGCTGTGCTTTTGTGTGTGTTTGTAAGTGTGAGATGTTGCAGTACTGCTCAGACTGTTGCGTCCTGAGCCCAGAGGTCTCCTGGAGCTTCTCAGAGCTCCACAGGACTCCAGGTCTCACACAGCCTGCCGCTCCCACTCACAGTAATTGAACTTCTTCTTTTGTCCGGCTCCCACCTGGAATATTGGCTGCTGCTGGTAAGCTTCACCAGCTCATATACATTTGATTCGTGTTTTATTCTGCTATTCCTACTTGGACAATGGCTATATAGGTAGCTGTAAACCAGGGCCAATTCAGGGCTTTGATTTACAAAGCTTTATTCCACCCTTGCGAGTGTCATGTCACACACACAATAAACCTCAGATCCGGCTTATTTTAGTCACTGTTTAGTCGTGTCCAGAAACTTTCAAATCCACACAAGGTAGTTTTGAGCAGAAAACAATTATTGCATTTATCTCTATTAACATCATAATAAAACAATCATCTCTGTGGTGTGTACAGTAAGAAATAACTGTTTGAATAACTGTTATTCTATTACTAATTACGTTTTGTGGCCCGTAGGCATTGCATTGAGTTTTGCATCGTTGGCTAACTTGTTTTGCCTGCTTGATACTGAGCAGGTAGACTACAGTAGGTTTACCACAGCTTGTTTGTAGAAAACCTGTACCTGTTTCTGCTTGGAAACGGGTTTTGAGACAGGAAAGACTCAACTGCTCAGTAACTGTTTATAAAACCAAAACAAAGAGACTCCAAGGATTGCTATAGAGCTGCAGTGTTTAGCACTATTCTGTTATTTCGCAATTTGCAAAACCTTTCCTATAACACAAACCTATGGTTGTAGTTAAAAGTCTTCATTAAAGCAGATTTAAAAATGGTCTTGATACAAATAATGGACAGTAATCGACAGAAAGACACATTGTGTTGTCTCTGGATTTACTCAAGGAGTGTTTATATTCACTTATTTCTCATTCAGTCGACTGCCAGTATATCACTTTATAAATTCTGCATTAATACCGCTGCTTGAATCACAGTAGGCTATGTTACTGTCTCTTTATCAAAGTCTAATTATAGTATACTCACAGTTCTCTGTGGGTCATGCTCATAACCAAAGGCAGCAACTTACAGAAATGTAAACTTTGAAAGTTTTAAGCCATGACCTGAATATTTTACTGTTCATCATATGGGGAATATTTGGTATAAAACCCAGATCATAAGCTGCATAGAAACCTATGGTGGTTTGAGTGCTGACGGAGGAGAAAACAGACCCCATTTACTCCATGACTCATACATCATTTAAATTATATATTATTCATCTAATTAATTTGTATGTTTTAATGTGTTCATTCATATATATTTAAGGAGCCAAAGGCTGTTCGACGTAATAATAACGATAACATAATAATAGTAATAGTTTAATTATAGCACATCATTCTCAATGGAAGCATTACCCAGACCCGTAGGAATATTTCCAGGCTCAACCCTGCATCCATCTATTGTGCCTCTGAACAATGACATCCTGGTTTAAATGGCTCTGCAGCGTTTGAACTAAGATCAGGAAGAGTGTACAAACCAGAAAAACGACATGGTAGATGCCAGCCCACCTACTATCCTGAAATCTCTTTGTGGGGAGAGGGCGGAGGACTACTGTAGACAAACACCCACCCTGGCCTCCCTCAGGGGTAATTTAATCTCAGCGTTTGGTCTAGCGCTGACCCCCTGACCTCGAGCACACGCCGGATGCAGGTAATACGGCTAATGGAGCTCGTTAGGGATACGTCCCGGGTCGCACAGCTGGGGCGCTCCCACCGGAAGCTAATGGGATTGACAAGGAGGGAATGGGTCTAGATTAAGGTGGGTTTCTAACCTTTTGAGTGAGCCTACCCTACTCCTAACTACTCCTAAAGTCACAACATATCATTTCAACTCTCACTTTTGATGTTGGCTCGCGAGCATTTTGACATTTCCAAAACCGACCCAAAAAACACGTGTCATTTCTTGAGGGGATGGAAAAAGCCATTGTCGTAAACTGCCAGTGTCACGGGAAGAAATGTGTCTTTCACACAGACTTGTGTTCAGTTGGCTCTATTTGACTCAAAACTGAAGACACGTTTCAATAAACAGTATTCTTTCACACACACATACGGGTATTGGGCCGAGGGCAACACCGTACTTCCGGTATCTGCCGTTTTACGCAAGGTGCAAGCAGGCCAAGGGTTTAGCCGTACACCGTCTAGGTGTTGCAAAGCTTCCTGTACTGAATATCATAGTCTATTGCCGTAATCAATATCTAGTCAACTCTAAAATACCACATATATGCAATGGCATGATAATATTATTGTGACAAGTGGGGTATTCACCTGGTGTTTCCAGAAATTAGACGTAGATGCAGCCAAAATCGACGCAGTCTGTAAGGGCAATCCGACAACCCACACAGCTCTAGTTTACGCTGGTAACGACCTAGAGCACACCCCTCAAGTCCAGAGATGTAATCCGAAGACATGCAGCGATTTCTTCGGTCGTTAATTCCGAAAAAAAACCTAGTGCGCTCTGCCTTGCTACGTTAGCTAGCTGTTTATATTTGCACTTCCAGGATTTTTGCACCTCCATGAAAATGGCATATTTATATATATATATATATATGGCGCGTGTTGCATTATGGGTAGCTCGTGACGTCACTGTGTATGAAATAATTGTTTGTTTAGTATGTTAACTCTGTATTAACTTCCCTTTCATGAATGAGTTGCCAAACTAATTTAGAAGAACATCTTTGAATAAAAGTTAAGATTAACACCCAATATCGAAATCAAAATTGACCCTGCTGTGCTAACTTGAATTTGTATGTGTATGTTGGATCATAAAACTGAATCTGGGGTTTGTTGACAAATTGTGTGGCCATATGACCCTGTTTTTCTAGTGCTGTTGCACCATCTGTAGTTGACCAATATTGAACCTTGTTAGCAAAGCCAATCCACAGATTGCCACAGGAAAGAATATTGTAAAAATCAGTATGTGAACAGATGATATTCCCCTATATCACAGGGGATATGTCAGAGGGCAGGGCAATGTATTGATCTGTAGGGGATCATACTTCTTTTCATGCTGAGGTAAGGTTGCATGGATGAGTTAGGAGCAGAATTCCCGCAGTGGTATCCTGTTCAAGGTCACCTCATTAGGGTGGATGTGGATGTTCTGCAACAGCAGGGAGGTTGAACTTTGTGAATTTGAAGGACAGTCTTAGCGTCCACTTGGCCTACAAATAAATACTCCTACAGTGAAGGGGTTAGATGCTTCTGCCCAGCTGCCTCTGTTTAAGTTATGGCATTTTCTTGTACGCTGAATAAGAATCTATCTTCCTAGAATAAAGTTAATCTGTGGGGACATGCCAACACTCATCCATATTTCACTCACTTTCATTTTCCCTTGCATTCTCCGCTGAAGACACAAAGAAAGATGCGGGGAAAGATTCAAAGAGAGGAATCCCTGCAGGGCCAAATCAATAACAGATTTGAAAAGAATACATATGAAAAGAGGTATGTTGGTCCAGTGAAATATTTGGTATCCTTAGCCCACAGAACAGAAGTAAGAGCATTGGGAATCTTTCTCGATAGCATACCAAAACAACTTAAATGTCGAACAAGAATCAAGGTAGCAAGCCAATAAGGCAGTATTCATGGAGCCCATGTGTCAGATCTATAATCAGAACACTTAAAGACCCTTAATGTCTTAACATTTTTTCACCAAACGCATTGTTAAAACGGCTTAGTTGTGTTGAAAGGTTGTTTTTGCCTCTGTGGAGCTTGCTTTCACACTGTAGTGGTTGTATGACATTCAGCATCAGAAAATATTTAGCGTGCAAAAAGGTTTAAATATATTTGTTTACTCTTCCAATCATTTTCCAAATAATGAAAAAGGCACATTTAAAGGAATGATGTTAGTGCTTCCTGACAAACTCTTACCCTCACCTTCTACAATCTCCCATGTATGCATTGAAATAGTCTAATGTTGCTATTTGTGGTGTGAACATCTGACTCTTTTGAAAGAGTTTAACACATTTGAAAATACAGCACCATTACTTAGGAGTACATCATGACATTTGAGGAACTGGAACCATTATTGTATTCTATTTCTGTTGTAGCAAATGGCCAGAAATATTTGCAAAGCCATTAAGCCACTTAAGTAAAAATCGTATTTGTCCAATAAACATGAAGAGAGGAGATGAGTGCTTGCATAAAAGCCTTTTCCAAAACAGGCGATAAGGACTGCACCTTGGACCACAGTTCAAAAGAATTAAGCAAATGTAGCCTTCCTTCTTCCTTGTTCCTGGTTATTATATCAAGGAACAAGGAAATGTGGCTCGAGCAAAAGCACCTCCCGAGTTAATTGATATTATGTTGGACTTTATTCTCCATTTCTGTTTATTTCCTTACTCCATCACATGTAGCTGTTAATATGTAATGAAGCGGTAGTTAACATCTCATCCCCACCAGCCCATCAAGCTAATAAATACATATAGTTATCATTTAATAGATACAAAGGGGAAAACACACTTGATTATGTTATGACTTTTATTTCTATTTCCAGTCAACGCATGTTATGTTATTATTATTGATTTGAAAGATACATTAAGATTAATTAGTGAGATAACATCTCCAAATCTGCAAAAGGCTTATGGCTATGAGGCGGTGAGGCGGTGAAGGCATACAGCTTGCAGAGAATTCAAAGCACATAGATAGGAAAACAGTTAAGTACTTGCTGTATAATTCAGCAGTTGAATGAATCTCATATAGTTGAGGTCGATATTCATTAAGTGCAAATGAATGTTCACACATACAATGCTGTAATGCTGTTAGTGCTGGGATAACGAAACAAGAAGTGAATCAAAAGAAGCCTCTTTTACTACTTCCCTCTCTCCACACGTAGTAATACTTGGTTCATTTGCAAACTTCAATTTCCCTTACGTATTGAAAACATTGTGAATAACCCAATATTGAAATAAATTTTAAAAAAGTCAATAATTAAACAAAGAAATGTAAATGCAGATTCAAGCATGGATAATTAATCAGTAAATCCAATAAATGATTTAATATTCATTGAATAATAATGATTAAATGCTAAGTAATTTAGTTCCTACAGCTTAACTGGTGACTTTTGATCTTTTTGGTGGGGTTTTAAAGCCCCAACCCTAGATTGGTGGACAGCTTAACTCTCTCCTCCCATGACATAACAGTCCAAATGGTCCTCATCCAAATGCAAGCAGTGAGCACTCGGCTGCACATGCCCGCTTTGAATGTGGCTCACGTTAACCGTGAAGTTTCCATTCAGGCGGTAGTTCTGCCACAGAACAATCAAGGTTTGAGTTGTGAAATCACCACTTCCTGTAGTTTAGGGGAAGTTACCATGTATTAAAGGGGCCCTATTATGCTCATTTTCAGGTTCATATTTTTTTCTGTGCCTCTACTCTTACATATGTCCATGCTTTAATGTTCAAAACGCTCTTTATTTTTCTCATACTGCCTCTTTTCACCCTCTGTCTGAAACCAGAGCCCAGTCTGCTTTGATTGGTTAGCTGGCCGGCTCTGATAGGTCAACCACTTAGAAATGTCTCAGCCCTTAATATGTCATGTACAATGTGTTGGAGAGCTAGCCAATAGAAGCGCGAGTGTTACAAAGTGATGTTACTATATTAAGTAAACAAAGGACTACAACGGAGGCATTTCAGGCAGGGGAGGTGGTGTCAGAGTCTTGCACGGGTCTGATTTTCAAGACCCGCTCCCACCCCGCACCCGCGACGTGCAATACCGAACCCGCCCCGCCACCCGCACATATTGCCAATTAGTTCCGCAAACCGACCGACCCGTCGGCACAAGACCCGCAAACTGACCCGAACCCGCATATCCTATGAGCAGTGAAAACATGCAATTATTAACACACGTAGTTGCGTATTTGGCTCAAAAAGCGTGGGATGTTGGTTATTTTCTCCATCTCGGATGACATCAAAAGCCAGACGTTGGATTTCGCTCTTGAGGAAGAGTTATTGACAATGCTGTATTCTCCGAGCTTCGCCTTCACCTCAGCCACTTCGAATGTGGCGCGCTCGGCAGCAGATTGATGCGGTCCCGCGGGGGAGAGGTCTGAGGATTTAAACATTAAATACAATTATTATTATTTTAATATATTTATTATGCAACACCCGCAACCCGACCCACATCTTCTTTGTTTGACCTAGAACCGAACCCGGAAATAAATATTTGAAAAAATACCACCTGCGAATCACTTTTTTTGCGTGTCACCCGTCGGGTACCCGACTCTGGGGGGGATATTTTATATCGTCTCATATACCATTATCATATTTAAGAACTCTAAAATGTCTATATTGACAACAATTATCCTATAAACAGGATTATAATTCCATACAAGTTGCAAAATGTTTCTTGCCAGCATGTGATGGTAAGAAATACATTTGGGACCAGGCGAAATGGAATGAACGTCTCACTCTTGAATAGCTTGCAAATGAGGAGATTTGTATAATTAAACATCTAATTACAGCTGTGGCAGATAAAGTGTTTCTTAAAGCACATTGCAATTCATCATATTGTTAAGTATCTTCTCACCTTTTTCATTGGTTATTCTACAGTGGCTGGAAAGTGACTCAACTGTTTCTGTGCTGAAAACCAGGGCCATGTAGTTTATCATGTGTATTTAAATATCACTCCCCCACCTAAAGCCTGTGGAACATTCATCTGATGCTTTCCTCCTTCTTCTCCCATCATTCCTCAGGGAACGCTGTTAGTGAGAAATGCGAGCACAGAGTTTTTGAGGGGAACTCCGAGTTGACTGTTTCCAAACCAAAGGGAGAATTGAAGTGATGTCAGCTAATACAGCAAAGAGCATTTTACTTTAAAGAGTGATGAGTGTTCTGTTTTTTTAGTGTTAGGAGTTAGGGTAGTGTAAAAACCATCCAGGGCTCATTCTGTTGGCATCCTTGTCTCATAATTGCCTTACCTAACTATTCTCGGGGGGGGGGGACCCATAACACATTGAGGAAAGTGATCCGCCATGACAACATGCTGCCAGTTCTGCCATCCCACTAGAGATGGACAAAGGGATCACGGTGCCTTATGGACGCCGTCTGATTTCTAAAGAGGCTCCATCTGCATAGCGGTTGTTGGGGGTGATTAGCATGGCCATGCAGTGGAATGGCGCCTGAACCTTTCTGGAGCCAGCCATGCTCTGCTGGGCGCCATTGCGCCTCAGAGAGATGGGAAAGCAGGGGCCACGGTCCCATGTAGCGGCGAGCCAGATGGCTGAAGCTCTCCCCTGCAGTTCCTCTCAAACCAAACCACTGAAGAGCATTTTATTTTCTAGCTTTTTAATTGTTTTGGACCTTCTCATTCGTAATGAGCAGTCCGTTTACCTTCCCATTTCCTTGACTAGCATCTATCTTCATCCACGACTTTCAGTAATGACACTTTGGTGGTTACACGGTGCACTGTTGTCAGAACATCGCTGTTGCCGGGAGTCTAATTTGGGTTGTTGCGGTGGAGGACTGATTGTGGCTGCTTCCTGCGGTACATATCAGATTAGGATCTGGATTGCGCTCCGGGGAGAGGCGCAGCAGCTTCCTCCCCCATGGACACCTCCAACCCCAGCCGTACACACACACACACACACACACACACACACACACACACACACACACACACACACACACACACACACACACACACACACACACACACACACACACACACACTAATACATTAGCAGCCTCTTTCTGGGGGAAAGATAAACAGCTTTATATTTTCTCTATCTCTTTGCCAAAGGAAACGGATAACATAGGCCCTTATGACGCACAGCTAAGTATAGGGGCAGTGTGTATATGATGCACTAGCCATGGATTTTTAAGGCCGTTGCCACAAAATTGTCACAGGAAGCGCCAATATCCAATTACCGACGCGTATTGATCCCATCACATAATTGGCTGTGGCATAGGAGGGGCTCAGAGGTAGGGTTGCAACGTTAAACTCAGTCCCATACAAGGCCAGTGCTTATTGATCTTCTCCACGGCTCAGGCTCTTGTTAACCATGCAAACAAAGTGGAGCAGTGTGTCGGGGGTTGTAAGGGCAGAAGATATCATTTCCTCATCCTCCACCTTTCGGTCGGGGTGCGCTGATCTGCGATTTGTAATTTAAACCCTCCCCAGTTGTAGTCTTGGTGTTCTGTTACAATATTAGACACTGTATTCAAACCAAATGTGTTCATATTAGTATTATCTTCAAATGTATTACAATAATTCCGTTTTAAAATAAATACAATGTACCGGCTGTGCAGAATTGATCAGAGAGTTGATAATTTCTTCAATGAGATCTTTTCACACATGCACTTCAAACCTGACATTATCTAGACATTACGCACACAATTGTTTATAAGAATGTAAATCATTCAGACTGTACATCAAACAAATGTTATCCTGTCAGCTCCCTAGTCCTCAAATTGTCCGATTGAACCCATGTGAGAAAACAGCCACTCACTATCTGGGGCATTGAATGCTAGCAACTGTACTTGTCGATGACATTTCCTTGCAACCTGTACAAAACTAAAAGAAAAAAAGGGTGAAAAAAAGGTTTAATTTACACTAAAACAGCAATGAAAATGTCTGACTGGACGGATTACGAGATTCAGGAATTGTTTATGTCTGATGTGCTGCATCATGCCGTACTGCCTGCTTGCTCTACCCAGGCGCCACCCTTCGATTAAACCAATTGGAGTACACCTAGTAAGATAAATTGTACCTGGCATGGTCAGTCTATTGCTGTGTGCTACACATGTAAAAGGCAAACCTGAGTCTCCATACATCACAAGGAGTTTATCTCAGCAAACGGCTTTTGTCTGATCAGTAATTGAGAAAGTATTCATCACATAATGACCAAATAATGTAATAAAAGCTAGTATAATTCTGATCCCACAAGCTGGTGCTTCAATTTTTCATCTGACGGTTAACTTCAATAATGAATCTTCATAATAGAGCAGTTTTCTGTTGAACTAATCAAATAATCTTCCCGGCTAATGAACTGTAAAGTATGACCGTCAGCATATTAATTCAATTCTCTTGTTGATTATCTAATCGAGGTTCCCACACATGAAATGAATCACTGACTGATATTAACTTGGAAAATCTCATCATCACATTGAAAGGTTTTACTTGGTAACACCACCAGCTCCAGTATCTTTCTCAAGGACACTTTTCTATGGCAGAGTGTTGTCAGCAGGGAGTAGACTCCACTTTACAGTTGAAGGTCGGACTCTTTAACCGCTGGACTATCCTGATACAGAGAAAACAGAAGCACCTTGTCAGTCTTTAACACACCTTCCCCCCCCCCCCGTTAATGCATCTGAAAGAAAAAGAAACGGCCCTCTAGCATACTGATGGAATTGTAATTGTCACTGTTAACAAAAGCCAGGAAAACCTACTTTAAGCTTTTATCCGCTTCAGAAGTTATCCTGTTTAATTTTCATGGCGCTTTTAAAACAAAACCTTTCCAGTGGACAGGAAAGATGAGACGGTACAGTAAAAAAAAAAAAAGCCCACGGGAAATCAGACAAAAGACATTTCTGAGAACGTACGTGTTGTATGACTCTGAAACAAGTTGCAACACTGAATCAAATTCCTTCAGAACTGTATGTGTAGTGGTTTTTATATTTAGTCTACTGTCTACAGCACCCTGTGAGGGCCTGCTATCTTTCATCTGGCAGTGAGTGTGTCACTGCGTCTCTTCTTTGTCACCGATTTGTACTGGACCTATTTGAACTTTCGAAAATACACTTGGTTTAATCACTTTATTGAACCAATTGGAGACAAATTGGTACCAATTTGATGAACATAATTTAGCTAGCAGTTTCTTTTGCATAGTGGAAGCTAGAGTAGGCATGAGATTATAAAATAGATTTATTTAATGTGTCCTTTTCATTTGAAATTGCAGTTGTTTCAGCATTTGTCAGCACACTCACCACTTCAGACATGATTCATCTGGTGAGGAAAGAAATGTGTTTTTTGTCCCTCAGACAAAATGGACTATCTCCACAGTTTTCTGTAATGCAGTTGTCCCGTTCGTCTGTGATTGATGATATTTCATAAAAACCAATTTCTCATAAGTGCCATCCAGAGGAAGGCAGGTGAGCTTCCTCAATCCCCATCTAAAAAAGCAAGTGAAAAAAAAGGTAAACCTGCCACCAGTTTGGTGTTAGCATAATGAAAGCACCGGAGCGTGAACGCACAAGAGCTAAACAATTTAGAATTAATGACTGAAGCTCCTGGGGGGAAAACAAAGAGGGGGAAAGAACAGACAGACGGTGGAGTCACAGAGAATCTGATGGAGAGGAAGCTTTTAGTAGCTTTCTTCTGTGAAATTGAGCATGTCCCTCACACTGACATACACCACTCATCTGGTTTTCCACATTAGAAGACAAAGATTTGCTTTAACTACACAAGACTGTGACAACACAAGGATTTACTGACGCCGTGTTGGTGCCTTGGTCATCCAACCTGTACACATACAAGTAGAAAGAGGCTGTTCATACTTTCTTCACCCTATAATTTGAGGCAAAAGGCCTGTTATTTTTCATTTTGAAAATGGACTTTCATCAGGTTGTTGGGTTAGAGTCAATAATTAATACATTTATTGATACACTGTCTTCCTTCTCACCTTTGAAATCTTCCATTTAGCATACCAAGCTGACTTTAATTACACTCTCAGATAAATTAAGTCATTAATACACATTGAGTTCCTTCTTAACCTTTGGCAGTGTTATATTGAAATGGCGATCAAAGGGCACCAGAGGTCGCGTTAACCGAATATTTTCCGTCTACGACTGATTTTTTTTTAACAATGACGGAAAAATCTGAAAGCAGTCCACCATTTTGACAGATTAGGACAAACTCAGAACAGCGCCAAAGCTGCCCTGCAGCGAGGCTCCGGTGTTATGCATGCCCGCCAAAAAGGAGATGATACCGTTTCCAAACCCAACTTTGCCGTACAAATTGTAAAGTGCTTTACGCTGCGGCGCGGCTCAGCGCTAACAGTGCTTTCCCCCCCCGTCAGAGTTGTGTACAGACCTCTGATGGGCACGAACACTCAGTTGAAAGGTTATTATATAGGCACAGCTAAAACTAACAGTCTTGTAATAAAACCTATTGTAATCAATTTCCTTGAAACTTGTGTAATAATTAACACATAGTATATTGGAACCGGACACAATCTGCCTATGAACCTCTGCCATTATCATCTATGATAACATACGTCTTCCATGGTCTTACTCGGTTGAGTCTTATGACAGTTATGTTGTATTGCTTTCTTCTGGATTGTCCCTTGCCCCATCTTTCCTACCTTGCATGGCATAAGTGAATAGACTCATGACCTTAATATTCTTTAATTTAGTGCGTTCGAAATAGTGAAAACAACTAGCAATGCCAGGAAGTAACCTTGTTATTTTCATGGGAACTACTGTATGTGTGAAAGTTAGGCGTTGCTTGTACAACTGCAAGATATAATAAAACCTAAACAAACTTGTTGCAAAGTAGAACACAATTAGCAATGACAAGTTGATAAATCTCTGTCTGTATAGTTTCCTCTTTCCACTTTCTGAGGATACTCACGGCCTCCCACTCCCTGCTTAGCATAAGCACTCTGCGGGATGGAGAGAGTGAAGAAAAGAAAGAGTTGTGTAATCTCCTCTCCTCTATTTCCCCCCGCACTCAGCCAGACAACAAGAAACATCTGGAGGCAGAACAGAGGGTTCAGAGCGCACCCATCCCCACCCCGGACCAGTCCAACAATGCTTGGCTCTGAGCGCGCTCACTCTGAGTCTGGACACCACACTGTTATCCTACCAAACCCAGCACATGTGTTGCATTCTTATCATGACTTTGCCGGTTTCTGAGAAGAATGTCTGGGCGTATCAGAGCTGTCAGGGGCTTGCTGTGTAATGGAAAGTGTGTAATTTTCTTTCTCGGAGTGGGGTAAAAGGTGTTATTTTCCTCTCAACATTTCAATCCTGACAAGTGGAGTTATTCATCTGTGTCTCTTCAGGGTTTGGGTTTCTCGTTCATTTTCACTTCTCAAATGGTGTTTCACTTTAGTCCTCCATCATTTAAAGATTACATTCCAACTTTTTCTACGCCTGTGGATTTTAAGATGCCAGAAAAAAGTAGTATATTCATTCTTTTTAGGACCTATAGCTGCAAGTTTGGGAAATAAACCTCCCTTACACTTATGTCACACAAGCTATTTCTACATCATTGATCCCATGTGAGCATGCAGTGCAGGTGCTGCAGACACAATTAGAACTGCGGAATAAAGCCGGGTAACTTCTGCTTTTACAAGACTTTTATATTTGCCTTTTCATTCAACTGTGTCTGTCTCAGTTTCCTTTATTTCCTGCGTCTCTGTAGTAACTGCCATGTTAAGACACGGTGGTTGGAGAAGACATGATTCCCCCAGACTCGTGCAAATAGTTTACCATTTCAGCTTTAGTGGAGAAATGCGCTGGTAAATTCGTGTTTATTATGGTACGTTGAGCCAAGAGCTGGCAATTATAAAAACACAAGAAAAAGACTATATTGCTTAATAGGGCTGAACGGTTTACCATTTTATATTGGGGTCCAATTTGAAAGAGAACGTTTTTAATTTGTGAAATCAATAATCTAGGTAATCTGTATTGTTTTGGTTCATTGCTCTCATTGTGTCATTCACTGTACACAGACATAGATTGAAAATCATTTCAAGAACAAATTGTAGCGATTTGTCTTCATATTTGTCGCCCATTTAAATGAAGTCTCTTCCTCCCTTCTGTTCACCATGTATTCCTTAACTCATTGTCAACAGGATTCCTTCACATGAGACCTTTCCTTTTTAATTTATGAAACCCTCCGCTGTCTCCACCTTCCTCCCTAAAGTCGTAGCCTTTGGTAAACAGCATTCCGAAACGTGAGACTGTTTCCACTTTCCAAGGCTAACATTTAGCCGAGGGGCTGAATGTAATGTTGAGTTTGACCTGCTCGTCTTTGCCCCTGGCAGCGCTCTTTCATATGTTCTCATTCCTACCTTGCTTTCCCGATATGACTTGACCTTGACAGAGTATGGTGGGAGTGCGGGATCTGTTTTCCCTGACCGCCACCCTCAGATAGGCCTCTGAGATGATGAACTGCAGGGTCTGGTGACATTCATCTTTCCCACATGCACCTCCTCTTCTCTTAACAGCTCTCCCCTCACGTCCTTTCTCTCGGGCCTTTCTCTTCCGGTTAAAATAGGGGGAGGAAATTAAAACCTGCAGTTGGAAAAACTACACTCTAAAGAAATGAAGCTTATTTTTCAAATGCAATTTGAGTGGGTCAAGAATGAGAGGAAATTAGCATTTTAGCTTTTGTTAAATGCCTGAAATAAGGTATGTGGGTAATACAAGCTTACAAACTCTTCCTATTTTGTTCTACAACATTAAAAACATACACATGTCTTAAGCTTTTACATGTCATCAGAAAAGTTTTGACTATATAAGACTGCTAAAAGCTAGTCCGTCCTACGCTTAGCAATTGGTTACATGAAGTAATTTGACCATGATGTAGTTTGTTTCTAGCATGCCGTTAGCTATTTACATCTGGCGATTGTATTTGTGCGTCAACTACAGTAGAAGTGGTTTTATTTGTGGACATTATTCTGCTGAACAAAACGGGTTCGTATCATGAAAGTGTTTTTGCCACAGATCTTATTTTATGCATTATGTCAAAAAACATTGGAAGAATCCCATTGCTTTTTGGGAGCTCTTGTGATGCTAACTTCTGGGTCATTCTACATGCGTCACTATTGGGACATCACAGAGGATGAAGTACTCCCAAAAAACTTGGTTAGTGTTATCTTTTCCCTAACACATCCCATTCCCATGCTACGCTCGATAGCATATGATGATGTCCCCCCATTAGAGCAGTGCTCCCAGTTAATCCACGCAGACATATTGCATCTCTTAGGTATTTCATTGTATTTAAATGTCAGCGCGAGTGATGACACTATTGGGAGATCATTACAGGCCTCGCTGGCTTAAATGAGCTTACTTCTAACCAGACAGCTGAATGGCACTGGCGGACGGCTGTTTGACTGGCAGAACGGATGTATTTTCTCCTGCTGGATTTTTATTTGTGTAATCATGGAGGCAACCTTTTAGCAATCCACCGCAGCGTTGAACATTGGTTTGATTGATAACTACAAATCTGCTCTGGGCTTGGGTCTGTCAGTCATGCTTCCGTCGTGTTATTTGGGGTAAACACAGTAGTTGACTACTTAATCCTCCCCGAAACATGTTATTTGCTGTGGATTTTGTGAAGGAAAGACAAACATACATTTGTATATATAATAATAGTGATTGATTGCTAATTAATTATAGCTGTTAGAACAATGTTTCTCAATGCTCTGCTGCATCTTAATCTCATGTGTTAATTTACATGTCTGGACAATTTAGCCATGTAAATGACGATATTATGAACATACTGGAAATCCTGTGTGTGTGTTTGTGGGCTTGTGTTTTTAACAGCTCTGAGCTGTTGTCTCGTCTCCACAAATGGTGCTGTGTCCCGTGGCGTCCTTGAGCCACATTAGATTTCTGTTGTTGTTGTTTTCTGTTTTGACAACAGCTTGCTGCTCAGGTTAAACACTGGTGGCCAGCAGCACCCAAACAAAGCTTTATGTTGTAAGCACCTTATTTTGTTTAGCCATGCAAAAGATGGCTCTTTCTGGGATGTGGTCCATCTTTTGGGTCCAAAAATCTTTAGAACTATTTGATACATTGACATGGGATTTTGTAAATACATTCATGTTCCTCAGAGGGTGGATTTCACCAAAATGATGTATTCAATTAAAGGTTTATCACCAAGTATGTGCAGAACTAACAATATTTCCATTGGCTGCATGACCCTTAACTAAGATGGGGAACATTCTGAATATAATGCCTGCTCAACAATAGCATGTGCATGTCATTGTGAGCATGATTTTGTTATAGTATAGCATTGTGCTAGCATGTGTAAGAATCTTATTTGTTCTAAAAAAAAATCCAGATTAGCAATCGCTGCTTTTGTTGCCTCTAAGAAATAAGAGTTTCACCGGATGTTAAAATGTGTACCATTACCTAATGGTAATTATTCCTGAGCTGCAGTGCAGGGCTGATTTTGTGCGGTTCCAATGTCCTAGTTATGTGTTAATTATTACACAAGTTTCAAAATAATGCAAATCAACCAGGACAGGATCGACATGAATGCTTAACAAGTTAACAAGTTGCGGATTCTACTAGGACTTGAGGTGGACATTTTACCCAAACGATTTCTCTTGAAATCCAATCCACATATGACCTAATGCAGGAAATGTTCCTGAACACATCATGGTTAGACTGTATGTGTGAAACTAACTGAAAGTAGGAAATTGATTAAAATGGGTTTTATTACAGGGCTGTTAGTTTTAGCTAGGTGTGCCTAATAATCTTTCAACTGAGGGTTCGTGCCCATTGATCGCCATTTCAATATAACACTGCCAAAGGTTAAGAAGGAACTCAATGTGTATTAATGACTTACCATATCTGAGAGTGTAATTAAAGTCTGCTTGGAATGCTAAATGGAAGATGTCAAAGGTGAGAAGGAAGACAGTCTCTTAACTTTTGAAGTCCAAATGCATGAGGACAAAAACGTAAAGACCCCATAGCTTCTGTTTTTTAAATTGAATAATCCTTGTGAAAAAGTAGTGCAGCACATACTTCATCAGTGTGTTTCCTAAAGCAATTCATGGTCAAATATGCGCATGTGTGAGACATTCCAAATGTCTTAGCTGAAGTCCCTGAGGAGGTTTGGTCGAGGGTGAGGGTTCGGCTGTCACCCCAAATCACCTAGATAAGTACTGGATATAGGTGGGTGGGTGATGGTTTTTCAGTGCGACAACAGGAACTTGCTCTCAAAAGAAGTCCATGAAATCTGACAGCTGAATGTTAGAGATCTCCCAACCCTTTTCACCCCCGCTGATACTCCTCTCCTCCCTGTTTCCGCCTTCAATAATTAGGCTAAAAGAGGCCAGGCTGCCCTCGCCGGTCAAGAGCAAAGGCTACTGAAATATTTAGCTTGAGTACTTGTACATTAGCTCTGGTTTAGAGCATATTAAAGAATTTTAAAACATTTACAAATGTTCCTAAATGTACAGTTTCTGAAAAGCACTGTAGAAGATTCCATAGCCAAGCATTTTTAAGCAATGGAGGTTAGTTTCAGTGCACCAGTGGCGGTTCTACGGGGTGGCACGGGGTGGCAGCTGCCACCTCGGAAAAATGCCTTGCCACCCTAGTTGCCACCCCAGCAGCTTTGTTTTGAAATAAAATGTGTGGCTCATCGGACATTTATGAGAGAAAATCTCTAATGTCCGAGTGCAAGTGAATGCAGCACAAGACACAAGCCTTGTAACCCCTCCCCTGGCCCTGGCGCGAGCGTGGAAATATGATTGGCGGCGATTTCCTTTGAACGGGGGGGACAGCGCAAAACGAGAAGCATTTCGGATCCAAGTAGACGGAAGGAATGAGGTATTTGCGGTCTACAATGACAGAGAAGAGCCTGTCAAGTTTGGCTGTACTCAGCATTGAATCAAAACGCTTTAAATCTTAATACGTTTGTGAGGTGTTTTGCTGAACAAGATGGTAATCGCCACATTCAGCTGTTATAGGCATGCCAACTTGATGCTCTGCTCACGGATGACTCGATGAGCATAAAAAACTGCTAAGATGATGACCTTACGTGTGTATAACATTTTAATTCTTTGTGGGGGTCTGCCCCCAAAAAACAGTTTCAAGTCCTGAGAAAGTCAAATAAGACGGTGTAAAACTTCACTGCCCAGCCAAAGAAAAGTAACCGCTTTGATTTAACTAGGCCAGTAGATAAGGGCTTTCCACTGGTTAATAACTGCAGCGATGTATGTTTTAGCTGAATACACGTTTTTTTTAACCCTAACTGATGCAGTTAGTCACTTCTTTAATGTTTGTTCTTTCTGATGTAAAGTCAAGGTTGTAACTGTTTGCAGTAAAGTTGTGGGGCGCTGAACAGTTCCTTTGATTCTTTTGATATATGATAGTAATTACTTGTCTTTCAAATTTGAAGGAGGGTGAGCAAGCATCTTGAGGAACATTCATCATTAACTCCTCCAAAAAATATAGTTTATTCAATAATAAATGAATATGTGAATCATAACAGTGATTGACAGCTGATAGGAATAATATGATTGTTAATGTTATCATATTCATTCAGACAAACATCCATGAGACAGTTAATGAATGTACTTATTGCAGCAGTCTTCATAGATTTGGTACCCCTGCTGGTCTAAGAGTGAAACAAAGTCATTCAGTTATTGTTCAGTTAAAATGCATGACATTATGTCTGCCACCTTATATATTTATATTTAAGGCTTTACTGATGTGCCACAATAATGTCACCTAATGTTATTGAGTTAAAATCTCAATAGTGTGGCTTTCCAAGTTAACATTGATTGATATGACTGCGATTAAATCAGCATATACTTCTGCCAGGGGATGCCACCCCTCAAAATCTCCTGCCACCCTCTTGCCACCCCATGCATTTGTCTAGATCTGCCCCTGCAGTGCACCAAAACAACTCTCTTGCATTGTGTATTTGTAACTTCCACCCTCTACTTTTATCAAGGTCTTGACACAGCACAAATGATTACCTGCCCTGCTTTGCACCTTGTTGTGATGAATAGGATAAAGCTCACGGAGAGAAGTGTGGGAACTCAAACCCTTTAAAGCCGCTGCAACCTTGAGGCGCGTCTTCCGAATTAAATGTTCTGAGAACAAACAGGAACCTGTGCAAAACTTTAGTCTTTAGAATTATAATCAAATGAGCCGAATAAAGAAGACATTTCATTTTCTCATCTGCTTAATGATTGCTTCCCGAACGCCTCAGGACAAACAAGAGCGCCGTAATGAGAAAAACAATAGGATGGCCTGCTAGAAAACAACATGCGATGGGAGATTCCCTGCCACTTCGTTTACACCGCATTTAACGATGCATTTGATTAATTGGCTAATTGGTTTTAATGCAGTTTGAGCAGCACCTTCTATTGCACCGCCTCGGGGCAAAGCAGCTTTAAAAAAAACGTTTAGCTAACATCTTCAGGATTACGTGTTTTCCGACAGCTGTGTCCCCAAAAAAACAGTTGATTGAGTCGTAAAGGACTAGAAAAAGTTGTCTCCCGCATGACTTCACTCTCCACTGCAGCATCTGCTTCTTGCATTATTTAACTGCCTGAGATCATTAGGTCTGTTTGTGGTTTGCATTGCAGAAATCACAACTGTCATCACAGCTGTATGAGACTCTCTTGTGATTGGATGAGGATGGCGTTCTTTAAAGACGGTCCAGATTGTGGCTTCATTAACGACTACACACAAACGCATAATGATCACTTTACTGGTGCATAGCGGCAAGAGTCACGTCAATACAATTGCACTGTTTATTGTTGATTATGTCATAGGCAAAGGAAATGCTCTCTCTGATTGGCTGGCAGGCTTTCATATACTATAACCTTGAACAAACATCTTAGTGAAATAATCATGAGTAACACAGACGTTAACAAACGCTTTCTAAGGACACTCAGAGGGATGATTGGTGCGTTTCATGACTTTTACAACAATTTATGTAGTCACTCCAGTCCACCCAAGGGTTTAAAGAAGCTACAAAGTGAGACTCTGACGACGTGAGACAGCCAAGTTGTTTGTACCTTGTCAGAAAGGCTCAACTCAAAGGTGTAGACAGAGAAGAGTGTAAGAAGAAAA
Source organism: Gymnodraco acuticeps (assembly GCF_902827175.1). Taxonomy (NCBI): domain Eukaryota; kingdom Metazoa; phylum Chordata; class Actinopteri; order Perciformes; family Bathydraconidae; genus Gymnodraco; species Gymnodraco acuticeps. Next base: position 408,731 of record NW_022990652.1, on the reverse strand, counting down.
AAGTGCATGCAGGAATTAACGGAAAGGAAGTGTGTTCAGAATAGTTACTGGTTCAATAGGGTTAGGGTTAGAAGGGCTGTATTAATCACAGAGGGAAGTTGTACAGTTGCACCATATTAGAATAAAATAAAGAACTATTAATATAAAGTTGATGTAAACATTTGCTAAAAAAGTACTTTTAGCCACAGTGTCTTAGAAACATAACATACAATGGTTATTGATCAATTTCTGTCTGGCAATTCATGATTTAATGTTCGGCTAATGATCTGACACATGATGAGTGAGTTCATTTGTTCAGTTTTAAAATGAACCTCCATGTTTTGTACAGATCCATACTGTAACTGTGGTTTTCTATTTCAAAAATCCATATTCCGTTAAAAACAACAATTGAAAGTAAACGTTTGTATAGAATATAATTCAGTAAGTCCACTAAATTAGGTTTTGATGTAAGTAATGCAGAGTCAACCTGTTTGACTCGCTGCAATGTAAATGTGATCCATAGCATATCGACCACCTCCTGAAGTCACTTATCAATAGCATGAGTCGATGCTGACTGTGTGCTGGCTGAATACACTCATAGCACACGGATAGATGTCGATTTCATTGTTTAAAAATGAAAAAGGACGGGTGAACGATTCCAGATACATGCTCAGTTTCACCTGTTCAGGCTGAGTGGTTAAACAGCACCGTGGCGGAAGTAAATGTGTAACGAATATATTTTCAGATCACATTTTCACACAGTTATGAAACACAGTGATGAACTGTTGGTATTGGAAACTTTGAATAACTCCAGGATACTCTTCCCTTACTTCTTCTTGACGTGCTCCTTTGCATTTTGTTCAAAAGGAAGCAGTGACCAAAATCAAAGAGCGTGGGAGTGTCTGTCTACTAGTTTGCATTTCTATCTCATTTGTCGGGTGTGCTCGCGTGAAAGATCCCACTGATCATTTGCTGAATATTAAAGCCATCTGTTGGCCTTTGCTTCCTCCCCAGGACATCCCCCTGATGCGAGGTGTGTTTGCCATTCATTACAGCACAAGTAAAGCAGCCCCCCTACCTCCCCACCAACAGTCCAATTAGATTAGAGCCGCACTGACAAGACAATGAGCGTGCACACACGTCCAACAGATCAACAACGGAAGGTGGGAGAAGAGAGGTCTGACGTGCTCAGCCATGCACAGAGAGTCATGCACGAATGCAAATCCTCATGCACGTGCCATCTGTAGATTTCGACTCCGTTAACAAGTTCACAGTTAATTTTTTTTTTACCCTTTCCTTACAATTTTTTTTATTATTCAGTAAAACACACCCATATGATGCAACAAAGTGGAAACGGTGTACACAACAAGATGAAAAATGTATTTGAAACTGCTTTTACAACAGCCTTCCATGTGGGTAGTACCACTTTTCTTCTTGCAACTATTTGCATTTGTTGCCATATTGTGATGGATAGTTTCCAGGTTGAAAGCAAGCATTGTGATTGGTTGCTTTGGATAAAAGCGTCAGCTAAATGCAATGTAATGTAATGTAAGAAGAGAGTGTGTGAACAGCACGGTTACACAGACAAAATGGATCAGAAAGCTAAAGCGGGCGGGTCCGGCTCGAGGTTTAATGAATAATTTAAATGTGGATGATGACTCAGCACTAGTAGCTGTTTTAGTCTCACTTGAAATATATATATATATATACTGGAAAATCCAATACAGTGTGTTTTTGTTTAAGGGGTAACGGGTCAGACAAGAAGGGAGAGTAATGTGGATTTCTGAGGTATTCAAATACATCCGTTCATCTTATGTGAGCAGGATTTATACTGCCACAAGGCATAGTGACAAGGAAGTGAAAATATAAAAAAACACTTTGTAACTTCTTTTAGAATTGTCCCTATTCTGATATCAGATTTGGTTTGTTATATGCACACATAAGAGGCTTGGAATACAAAATAACTGCTTTTGCTTTCTGTTTTTCTGTAGCCCACAAAATCAGTTTTTATCATCCCAGAGCAACATGACAGAGGAATGTCAGTGCCTTCATAATATACCTTTTCAACCAACTCAGTCTCACGGCATTTCGTGTTATAGTCACGAAATTAATTGAATCTATTGATTCGTGTTCACCAACATGATTTTCGCATTTTTTTCCCGTGTCACACAGAACGATTTTAAAAGCAATGTATTTCTATTGGTAGTATGTTTCGTGCCTGCACCACGCCGTTTGGTCCGGTATGGTTCATAAAAACATTTTCTTACTCAATATCTTACCCTAAGCCTAACCCTATCCCTTTTATTTTAAATTGAAATCTGTATTTTTTTTTGTCATCTTTATTTCCTTCTAATTTGTTATTATTTGGTGCAGGCACGAAACATACTACCAATAGAAATATATTGCTTCTAAAATCGTTCTGTGTCAGAATACTGAAATCTGTATTTTTTTGTATCTGTTTTTCCTTCTAATTTGTTATTATTTACATTGCTTTTAAAATCGTTCTGTGTGACACGAAAAAAATGGCGAAATCGTGTCGGTGAACACGAATCAATAGATTAATTTATGTCTTTATGTCTTTATTAGGATCCCCATTAGCACTTCTTCCTGGGGTCCTCATTCACTCAATTTAGTGACCATAACACAAAATGCTGTGAGACTGTGTTGTTTCAACATGCTTTGTCACATCTCAAACGTTATTCCCCGCCTTACATAATGTCTGCTCCCGGTCATCAGCAGAGGCAACTTGCCAAAAGCTGTCAAAAATGTCCGGGGCAGAAAAGGAATTCATCAACTAGCAACAACATCATTGTGGCAGTTTTTTGGCCGGCAACGATACCTTTTTAATTATGGTGTCGGCCTGAACGGTGTCAAGGGAATTTAATACATCATCAGAGACGAGTTGAGATCTGAAGATTAGATGTTCGAATGAGGATGATGAAACGATGAAAAAGGAATGCAACTTTCGGTTTTTCGTTGTTTAAGTTATCTGTAAGGGCTGCACAATTTTATTATTTGTATTTATTTTTAGTGATTTTGGAATTGCAATTTTCGATATTATTAGGAAAGATCATTGCGTTTTGTATTATGCTCTAAACAAGGCATTTTCTATAAAGTCTGCAGAACACTTTTTATGCTCTAGTCTACAGCAACAACATACTTTATTTCGAATGATCTTTTCACTTTTATTCCATTTTACTTAGTATTGTGCTTACAGCTAATTGAACATTGCACAAGTCCATATTGCACATTTAACAACATTTTGAGTAAAAGTGTGTTCCGCAGTCTTCTGAATGGTAAACATCTGAAACATAAGCTTCACAAATATAATAATATGCTGTTTTTCTCTGCTTTATACAAGTGTACATTGATTAGGAGTTTGAACTTAATCTAAGGATGTCATTTAATTATTAAATTGCTGGAAGCAGAAAGATAAAACGATCATCAGTTGCAGCTGTGAAACGCATCACTCCAAGTCATCCATTATTCCTCCTTGTTTCCAGGGTAACCTCACTCCAGGTAATGATAAGATCCTTACAGACAAAAGACATACCCCGAGACCCTTTCATTTCTTTTTAGAAGCCTTTATTCTATTTTCAGCCATGAGTTATGGACTTCCTGCAGCGCGTCTCTCTCCGTGTGGCTGAGTTTCTGCTCTGATTTAATGCGAGAAGCTGTCTGCCCCTCCTCGCCAATCCCATCCAGCGCTGCAGGCCGAGCATCTAATGGACCAGAAGGGAAAACAAGCTTCTCCACCTAATGGCCAGGCTGCTAATGCAAAGCTAAAACAATCAGGGAAAAGGAAGGAGGGGGGGGTGCTGGTTTCCGCTCGGTGGGGTTAGAGAGGTTGACGTGCCGGACAGCAAGCTTGGAATCTGGGAGCGACGACCCCCTCATCCTCCAGAGTGACCGAGGGGATGTTGACTCCGCTGGGAGGAAGTTGTGATTTAACTCCTCGGGGACGAGCACTTACAGATTGGAATGAATGCAGATGAATGTGGACTTGATGTTTCCTTTGTAAAATGGGGGGCAAGGGGGCGTTTTCAAGTAGAAATCTTAAATCAACAGATTAAAGCAAAGGCACCTCGATGGCAAGCGAGATTTGGTAATTATTTTAGGGGCTCACAACATAAACAAATATTTGGCATTTCTATTTTATCACAATCTTAGTCCACTGCACCAGAGCTGACACAATTGATTAGGTAATAGACAAAAGATCATTCTGAGACAGTGTTGACATTTGATTAAGGAATATTTCAAGCTAAAAAGAAAAGAAAGGGCTTTTCCAATGCGAGGATTTTCTGTTATGATGCGTTTTGAAACATTTCAAGATGAATATTTTAGGGTTTTGGTTCTTTTTTGGACATAAAAAGACATTTGTAAACGCTCTGAAATACTGCTATCAACATTTTTAATCAAGTTTAATTGAGAACACTATAGGAAGCTTAATCAACAATGACAATTATGTTGAGTTGCTGTCGTAAACTGCAACGTTTGCTTTCAGGAAACACAAAAAAGGTTTGAAAAGATTGGTTTTATTCTCGAATTTTATTTTCTGTTAAAACCACAAATGATTAGCTTTAAGTTTATGTTTTTTCTGCTCTTAAACCTTTACCCCATCCCAAGGAAGTGTTTAAGGAGAAAGTCAAGTAACAACGTAAACTAGCCCTGATTTATTGACCTCTTATGTGAGAACTTTATGTAACAGGCCACGTTCTTTACAACCATTTTATAAGAGGTAATGACATATTGGCCTTATTGCTCGTCAACACAACGACCGTTAGATCTAACCTGACCAACCGAGCGTTACCCAATTTGTTATGCAAGTTTATTGGTCAGCGGTGGGTTTTGGCAGGTCTTTGTAATGCTGCATGGGCGCAGAGGAAGTCGGGACAGAGGCTTGTTTATTTATAGGACAGGGAGGTCTTTCCCTTCTCTGTGGAAGTCTCAGAGTCGGCCAAACAGGCAGAGGAAGCCTCATCAATGAGTTCACGTCTAGGCCTGTGACTCATTTTACAGATTCAAATGTAGCTCGTATACCCCGAGTCATGCCTGTAAAAGTATCCCTCCTCACTCCCCGGAAAACCCCTTCTGGCGGTGATGTCATGGGGCACTGGCTGGGTTTTTCATTTGGGTTTTCTCTTTGATGACACTGGTACTATAGCTGCTCTTGCACTGCTCTCGTGTTTCCAAGTTTTTAACAATGCTGAACTATGCTCTGTGTTTGCCATTTGCACACCATTGCAACTTTAAAAACGAAAAGCCCTCACATGAAAGAAAACGTCCGTGTGGAGTGATATCCTGAAAAGAGCTATGTGGCAAGCTAGTTGACTCAATTCCCGCTCTCCCTACTCTGTGATGAGATCAGGGAGTTCACGCTTTGTGCTTAAATGGAGGTTGCCACACATCAGACCCGCCTTGAGACGACTGCTCAAGCTCCCGCTACCATCACCGTGACAACAACACCCACTGTGTTTCACAATTAGCATTCAGTCAGTCCCTGATAAGCAGCATGGCGTGTAGTGGACCTCTGAAAGACACTCTGAAGGGTGTGATTTATTGCCCCCCAGGCAGAGGTACTCAGATCGAGAAGTACCAGAGTGTAGGAAAACTCTGTTCAAAGTAAAAGTCCTGCAATCAAAATATTACTCAAGTAAAAGTAGAAAAGTATTAGCATCTAAATATACCTAAAGTAATAATTATGCAAATGAGCCCATTTTAGGATAATTAATATCATAAGTTTTGATTATAATTATTGGTGCATTAACGTGTGTATCACAGCTGTTTAAGGTGCAGCTCGTTTTAATTACTGTGTGCTTTAGTGTGTATTAACGATAACGCAGGTGTGCATCATCCGAGCCTATAAAACCAATTCAGGTGGAAACTATTCAAACCTAAATGGCCGATATTAAACCATTTGCACTGCTTTACTGCTCCGCTCTATTGCGCAAACAAAGGCACACATATCAAAATAGCAACACACATATATACTTGCACAGAGACTACAGTACTGCTTTCCTGCGGACGATAACGGATGAGATTTACATAACAGTTTGGATAAGAGAGTGGTACCATTAGGGAGATGGCTCGTTGCAAAGTGATCGGGGATTCATCAGGCAGCCAAACCCCCGTGTGATAAATGAGGGATGTCTCTTCTCCTGCCGCTTGTGTTTCCATTCATTCTCTTTGACTCGCCCTGTTTTGCATACGCCCGTTCTTCCTGGGCGTGGTCGCTCTCGGCCCCTTCCTCCAAGCAGATGGAAAAGCTCTTCCATTATCACGCCTCTCCAGCACACCTCGGAGACTTCATCATGCTCACATCTCCTGCTGCTCTCACACGGGCCCCTTATTGTGCTGCTGCCAGGCTTTAGGTGTGTGTGTGTGTGTGTGTGAGGTTATCCCTTTAACGTTTATCTGCTCGTTTTGCATTATCAGCACACAGCGGGATATTGTGTTGGATTTACTGATTGCTGTTAGTGAGATGTTACTGTTGCTATTCCACATGGATGGACACAGTGCAAAGGGACAAGGAAGAAGGGGAGGAGGATGAGGAAGAAGAGGAGGGGGGGGCATAGGGAAAGGCCAAACCATTGTCACGGTTCAAAGATCAAGGATTGTCTACGCGATGATGGAGAAGCAGTTAAAGCAAACGGGCGCATGACAATTTTGAGAGAAGCTTTGCCTCACCTGAGGCTTTGAAGCAATTTGTGAGTTTGTGTGTGTGTGTGTGTATTTATTATTTATTATTTTTCTAAATCCTGTTTGAAAGCATTAAATGGTCTATTTAAGAGCAAAACAAACTTGGCATTCAGTTACTGAAATACTTTTTATTTGGTTACTTCAACACCTTTGCAAAACAAAGAAAACTTGTGCGTTATCCCTAGCCATTAAATAATGTTGACTAGTGCCTGAATTGGTTGCTCACTCATCCACCACCATGTCAATATGTGCAGTGATAACAGTGAAAGCAGCTCTAGGGTTAGATCTATTGCTATTGATCAGCGAGTAGAATAGAGACACAGCCCCCTCTGCCAGGAGGACGGACGATAATGTGGGATAGGGGAGAATCTCTGTTGTGTTAGATATCTTTGGCTCTACTTACAGCCTGAAAGGTTATTTAACTCTGAGGCTAATTCAAGATATTGTTCCTTTTGTAAATGAATACAATAATGGCAAAAGACAGCTAGCTGCCTGCTAGGAGAAGAGCATAGCAGTACATACCTACCAACTGTGGGCGACTGTCAATTTGAACAAGGACAATGGGGAGTGCGGAAATATCTTATTTTAACATTGGTCAAGAAATCAAGGATTAACAAGTGTGCTATATTTGTTGTGTTGTACTCAGTTAAAAGCTGCACTTCACCATCATCGATTGTATATATTTTATCTTAACATGGGATAAAATCAGTATGCTGTCATTAGTGATAAAATAATAGGAGTTGAAAATAAGAGTCTTATACAAACAGAAATGACGAGTCAATGAATTGGTCATTTGTCAAATTATTAACAAAAGCTATTCATCTTTAACAGTAAATCAAATACTTTTTTGTTTTGCATTATAATCAGAAGAAAACATGCCTGTTTCCTTAAGCTTTAGGAAATGGTGTGTCATCTTATTGATGAAACGATTAATCTGTGATTTTGGATTCATAGAGAATCAAGGGAATCGTCATTATCATCATGATTGCAGCATCTTTTTGAGTCACTTATCTGGGACTGGTAGATCAAATGATTTCTGGTTCGACTTACGAAAAGTGTGGGCATTTGACTCTTTTTTCACGTGTGTTCTGGTAGTATGGACTGAAAGCAAAGACATCCAATTACTTATTTTTGAGCTTTATTAACACAGAGATTGGTAGGTGTTGTTAAATATGGCATTTTAAGACAAACTGTTTGACTATAGCCCATTAAACTTCACAACCACGATTGATTAAATGGCTTTACAGTATGTCCGACCTACAACATCTTCCATCCTTTGACCTATTGTGGTTGTAAGGTTCTACGCTCATCCTCATATCCCCTCTTTGAGAAACTCATCCTATTGGTTACACAAGAAGCACTGAGTAGAACTTGTCACATGGAGATATTTTCCAACATGTCTAGTCCTTTCTGCCTCTATCACTCCCCCCCCTGTCTCCTGGTGACCTCTCACATCCTGTGATGCATCAGAGGAGAAGCTGTTGTTACCTGAGGAACTGAATCACCCTACATGATTGATTTGCTCACCCTCACTCCCCTCTGAGATTTCCTGTAGCCAAGTGAGAGCTGGCTGTTTTGACCAGGTGGGGAAACTGTTCCATTAAGTTGACTGAAGAGCCTCTTGGGATGCTTTCTCAAAGCTGTCTGGAGTGAATTGTACAAACTAACATCGCCTCCAGAGTGTCTTTGACCAAAAATTGTTTATACAAGAGTGGAGATAGGAAAAAAAGATGTACCATCATATAAAACAGAAAAAGGCACATTTCTTGAAATTGAGAAGACATGAGGAGCTTTTATCGATACCCACAGGGGAATTTAGTTTGTTCCTGCAGCACAAGTTCAGTCAATAAGTACAGATTAATGTAAAATAAAAGTAATTTAGAGATGTATATTAAAAAGATAGAAACTATAGCAAGCTATTTGGAGACAAAATCACGGGGGAATCAGTAAGCGATAAAATGTATTATACATAATTATGAAATACTGATTATTAAAGAAACCCTACCAAATTAAAACTGCACGATATTGGAAAAAACTGACATTGCGATTTCCCCCCCCCCGTGCGATATATATTGCGATATGAAAACATACAGGAAATGAAGAAAATACTGTTTTTTTCCCCCGCAAACCATCCTTTCTTGAACTCTATAAAATTGGTATTTTTTTAACTATATTTAACCGGATGAAGGATTTTAGTCACGGACGTCTGGATTTTAAGTTTTCAGAGCAAAAAACATTTGCCTACTTAATATCGCAAGTCCTAAAAAAAGAAATCGCACGTCCACGCGATGTGAATATCGCGATTATCGTCACGACACGATATATCATGCAGCCCTAATACTTATCCTGTAATCACCAAATCAATTTGCATTTCCACTCGGGTAGCTTTGGATCCAGTATTCAGTTTCTCATCATACAGCTTCTTTAAAAAAAGAGATACAAAGTCGTTTGAAGCACTAACACTTAACAGACTACCAGCAGTGAAGAAGTAATGGTAAAATAAATCTTGAGATAAATCCCTGCGGTTCTTGGAGAAGTGAGATGTATCTGTGTTGGACCAGCGTGTTTTACATTTCTGGCTGCACGCCTTTCTTTTTTAGCCGCTGACACAGAACTGAAGCGGTCCAGCCGGGTGCCAGAGAGAGGCGTGGAGACGCACAGAGAGAGGGGAGAGTCACGGCAGTGCACACAGCAATTTAAATTTTAATTGCCTAGATTTATCTTCCCCGTACAGTGTGACGGGCTGATAACTAGGGCTGATAGCACAGAGAGGCTGTTTGTTAAAGCTCAGGTTTCATCCAGACATTGGGGCAGGAGCCGTGAGGAAAAGAGCAGAATGGATTTACCGCGACATTTCTTAACCTCCGACAAACACCCGCGTTTCACAGTACAATGCACAGTTCAGCCAAGGCTTAAGTGCTGAGAAATATCCTGAAAGCCTGGCAAATTGGCCGATTCCAGTCTGTCTGTGGCACTACATCACCTACGTTTAGGACCACAGCATCAACGCTTAGCTGATAAAGTCAACAGTTGGACTGTGCCAAGGTAATCTTTTCCTCAGGTTGCCCGGTTACATTTTAAAAGTGACTGGGTTTGTTTGTCAGATCAAGAAAGTAAAAAGCCTTATCTTACAAAGTCCTATGTTACAAGTAATAGATGGTGTTTTTCAGTGTAACCAGTGCGAAAGCTTTCACTGTAGCAATATGTGTCCGCGTGCAGTACATTCTTCATCACTCTTTGGCATTGCAGTCAAACAATAACACAATTCCCAATGACATTGACATGACAACAGTCTGAGATACTGTTGATGCATTAGGGGCATGTTCTAGCAAAAAAAAGAAAAAAGTAACAACATAAAAGCGGAACAGTGTAGCCAGTGGGGAACAACTTTAATTATTTGTTTTATTTATATAACTGAGGATAGGCAAGCATTCTTTGATATTGTGAACCTAAGATGACATGCTGGAGACCAGGTTAGAAACATGCAGCAGGTAATCAAGCTACAACACATACACAACGCATGTCATTACAGTGTGTATTACAATAGTGGTAACCAAGGTATTATGTGGTTAATAACAGAACGTTTGGTAATCCCTGCTAAATCCAAATATTATTGGTAGGTTGGTAAAGATGTCAGAATACAACTATTCACCTCAAAAATAATTTAAATGCTTTTTATTTTAGCCTTGGGGGGGTTACAGTTTTAGATTGTTATACTGTAGGTGCATGTAAATGGCTCTTACCCTACCTCCTACAAAGGCTAACATCTCAAAGTTCCCTCCAACACAACAGAACTGGCCAGCTCTTATTCCTGTACAACCATGAAAGTTAATACATATTGTTGGAACATTCTCAACCATTAATTAGCATTTTCCTGGTGAAATCCTAAACACACAATGCTCTCGGCTTCATCCCTTTGCTGTATCTGTCAAGTTAATATGCAGAATGAATTTTGACCCACATCTCTGGCGTCTTCTCGGATGTAGCCTGATTAAACATTAAAACATTAAAAGTTTTCAAAGTTTTCCAAGTGCATATTGGCTCCGCCGGCTTACTTACTACAGCTAATAATTCAGTGATCCTTCCTGAAGCCCTGAGAGCTGGTTAATATGCTCATGCCTGTGCAGATCCGGTTCATAGTTAAGAGCATGTCCCTGCAAGGTACTGAGAATATGAAGGTTGTCACACTGAGCAAACTTCATAATTTAGACCCCCCTACACCCTTTTATTTCCCCTCCTCATTCACGCTGTATTTTCCATCTCGTCCATCCATCTTCCCTTATCATCCTCTGGCCTCCTTTCAACAAGTGTATGCTTCACTTACTCTTCCATGTACGCCAGTCACATTTTACAAGTTATCATCCAAATAAAGGCGCTTGACCTCCCATCGGCGCCTTTCTTTCCCCTCCTCTTTCCTTTCCATCTGTTAATGCTCTATTCCCAGCAGCCTTTGAGCTTCATTCTCAGGCAAACGCATGTCAACAAATGCAATGAAAGTGTAATTGAAAAATCTTCTTATGGGACACAGCGGCATAATGTGTAATTTCCTCAGCAAATGCTGTGCCACCATGCTGTTTTTGTAATATGCTCACACTCCTCACACTCAATAGGCATTGTGCCCTGGAGTTGCATCTCAAATTGCGCAATATAAAACAACAACCCAAGTGGGCGATGGTTTGGAATATGAACAATCGTGTCTTTTTGTTTCCCTTCGTATTTCCCCTGATTTCCATTTCCCCTCCTGCCAATATTCCAACAATTAAAACCTTACAAATGTACTTAATTAACCACGATTACATGTAACTATGCGTTATCGGAAGTGTAATGAACCGTGTCGCTGTTTAACCGATTTCTGCATTTTGTTAGGAAAAGGAAAAAAGGAGAAAGAAAAGAGTGTAGGCCCTATGTGTAAGGGAATGAGGGATTGTGGTTCATTTGGATGACAGCTGCGTGAGCTCGTTGCTGATTGAAGGTTCATCTGGTAGTTAATTTGCCGTTGAAAGCCGGGACTTCTGTGAGTGATGCCGTTTAGATGATAACACAGAGCGGAATAACGACTCCGGAGAAAACTTGTTATCTGACATTCACAAGATGGAGGGACCTCATTCGTAATTAGCATTAAGATAGGAAATTAAAAGACTTGTATAACAAAAACAGACAAACCGATTGTTAGCTTGAAGTGCTAGTCGTTATATACTAATGAATGCTGCTTGCTGATTTAATGGTTGGAGTTTTACTTGCAGCGAAATGTCGACAGAAACTTTTACGAGTTATTGAATTCATAGAAAACACACCCCAGTCATCAAAATATGTTACGGCGGATGTATATTTTTTTATGGCGCACATCAGCGGAAGAGTCCCAGGATCGCTGTAATCATGAATATTTGTAGCCCTGATCCGAACATTATCGCCCTACTGCTCTCCCTCCAGGCACACACTATTACCACTTAAATCACTTTATATGAGATTTTATGTTTGTGTGTTAGTCTTTAGGAAAGGAGAAACTCACAGTTGAAGCTTCAGTGTCTCACTGCCTGCCGTTTGATGGATGGCTGGACAGTAGTATATGTCTAATTATCATTAGCCTCCTGGAGAGGGAAGCATGTTGTAATGAGGGATCTTATTACTAGAACGCCTTCATCAGCAAATGGCTCTTCTCCTGCTGTTATGTTAAGACAATGTTGAGATGACCATATGTCTTTCTCAGAGGTCCAGATACGAGCGTTGCATTGCAATTACAGCAATAGCACCTAACTTATAAACCTGTAAATGGTAATGCAATGTATTTAAGGGATTTAATGTAACTAATGTGGCCGATAAATCCTGTGCAACCTCCCCATCAAATATGTGAAGCCCACCCAAGTCGGACGTTTTTCATCTTTCAACTTTAGTGGGTCATAACATATGTTAATTTATCTCAGATACTCCAAACCTTTCTATGTTATAAGAGCTAAAATGTGGCCTACAACAGACTAAGGCTTGTTTGTTTGTTTGTTAGTATTGACCAGTTAAAAGAGTCTGCAGTGGTGGTATGACACAACCATTTTGAATCGGCACATCCATGAGATGTCCTTAAGTGTATAGTCATAAATAAGGCCCAAAAAAAGGTTAGTTATTAGTTATAGAGAGACGTATACACACAAACAAGCAGACACATTGTTTTCCCCTCATTCTCTATGCGACAAATAATAATAGTCAAATGCCAATAATATAACAATGCATGTTTGCCACCATCAGACTTTGTAGAATCACGTTTCTAGATTGTTGGAATCATGCATGAACGTGTGGGTTACACAGGAATTACTCAACATCTCATATACCTCTCCAGTCATGTTCTTGGTTCTGTGATGTTGAAAGCATTCACAGTTCAAAGACATAACTTCTGGTGATGGTGATAACATGATGGGTTGAAAGCAATCTAATCCTGACTGTAAAGGAAAGAAAGTGCTTTTTTATATGCGTGTTTCCAAGTCCAAAGCACGCTCGGAGGTATGCACATTATCATGACACATTCTTTATGAGAAGCTTTCTTTGTACACTGTTGTGCACGCAATCCTCTTTTGTGGACGCGTTGGCTTCATCTGGCCCGTGGCTGGTGAGTTTTTCTTTGCAAATCATATCAAAGGCTGACGTACAAACGATACAGGTCCTCAGGATGCACAATCCACCTGCTATTGTTTAGCAGACAGTTTATATTTCGCTGTAATATTTCACTCTGGCTCCCTTTGTCAGACACGTGTTAAGGCCTTGTGCTGTACTTTGTTATATAAACTACATATTTCTCTTTCAATTTCATAGGCTAACAATGTACACACACTACTCAAGAAATTCTTTCCCCGGCCAATTATCACACATGACCTCATTATATGCTGATGCAAATGTCATAGTTTGCACTCCGATAAAGGTGATTTCTTTTTTTTACCTCTTTCGCAGTATTCTACCTCATGTTTCGCCCCATTAACTATCACAGTGAGAGCCGTAAAGCAAGCTCTCTGTTCAGCATGCCAGCTCAGCTCACCTGAGTACACATGCGTCTGCTATATCGACCATTCTATTGAGTCATTAAAGAGCTCAGTCGCCTCGAAGGCGGTGCGTGCGCCCTGTGTGAGTGGAGGGAATATAAAAGTTTGTGTAAGTCTAGTGTGTAGCTGTACTCAGATACTATCTGGGGTTTATTTGCCTGTATATATTTTCTCATAGTCAGCGTGATAACTTTTCCGATAAGGCTAAATGGACTGTCTATTGTGTTATCTGAGTCACATCAGGATGGAAACGCATACTGTAGAAATGTGTGGATGTGTGTGCGCACACTTGCAACAAAGGCAGCTGACTCTAGAGTGGTGCAGGAATGAGTTCCAAACCGAGTTAGCTTTCATGCATTTCCAGCCTCCCTTGTTTTGAAGTCACTGGTTTTGTAAGATTCCCGAAAAAATATCTGGGAAAAATCCAAACTTGTTTTGTTCCGAGACATAAAATACGCCAGTAAACGCCCCACTGATGAACATATGATGGTTTCCTAAAAAGGCAATTGCTAACAAGTCTCTATGTGAGACTACTAAATGGCATTATGCAAGTCTAAAGAAGTTAAAAGAGCCTTTGGGAATCCTCTGTGTCTTGCTAAAGAAATGTAATCAGTGCATCAAGCAGTTGTTTTGGATTGTGTTGAATATTTGGGCACTCCATCCAAGGATAAATCTGCTGTATATGTGACATTTTACTTTGAATTGCCATCATGCTATGATATCGCCAAATATGGTCTTTCTCATCCACGTAATGAAGCAATATACACAATACGTTGGCAATTTCATGTGGCAAAAGGTCACCTTTGACACAAATTCATGACATTCATGTAAACTGCCTTCTGCTAGGAGTGACAGTGGCATGAAACACACAGAAGGCTACAGGGAAGGCCATTTCACTGATTTCTCTCAGCAAGCTCAGCTGTGTTTTTACATGAGGGCTGAGCTGATAAGACAGTGTATGTGTAGCGTCAGATGAAATGAGACACCCGTTTATCCTGAAGAGCCCCGGTTGAGAGGACGAAATCGCTTACAGGCCTCATCTCGATGACCCCATATTATCTTTTACATCTGTGTGTGTGTCATCTGCACATCAGTGTCTTGGAATGTTGGCTATTGGAAACTAACAACATAGGTTATTTAAGGTTTAGTGTGAAGGGTCTAAAGCTAGAAAGTGTTGCATTCGTCACACTTTGGACATTCATTTAATACTTTATATATGCTTCAAAATGTATTTGTCATCTCGAATACAAAGTATGGATGTATTATATATTTTGGGCTGTCAATGGTACATATATATTATTATGTAGATGATTGCAATTGTTTAATTATACCGGTGAAAATACATTTGAATATTACGAAACCAAATGGATTTCATTGACTTAACAAAGCACAACATCTTCTTGGGGGTTAGTATGATATTTCCAATACAACAAAGTCCTCCACAATCAGTGGACTCTAAGAAATATGAGATGATATCATAAGCCTATCTAAAACAATCTGTTACAGTCATATAAACTCACCAGAAGAAACGACAATATGATTTAAATTGAACCGGGCTGTTGTTGCTGACTTGGATGCTTACACTGTTCACTTGACTTTAATCTACGGGTGGCTAGCGAAACATGGGAGTTTGGCTTGAGTGGAGTTGAGTGGAAGAGTGGAGCTGACGGGTTTGTAACATTTATTAACTTACAAAATAACATACATTACAGAGACATACTGCACTGCTACAAACAGCTATACAATCACTACTACTCGCCGTCACACATGCTGTCTCTATTGACCCCACACTTGGCAACATGACGCTGCTAGCACTGCTCAATAAGGCCAATCTTTAGATGGATCCAGATCGATGGATGCTAACACTCTTAGCATCTACAGAGCTCCAGAAAGCCAGGGATATGAGCAGGTTCCAGCTTTTAGATCTGCAGAGCACAAACCAATTACCGACAGAAACGGTAAAAATACACCAAGCTCAGACATGGTGGACAAAACCAGGACTTGGCGCTTCCACAACGGATATGAGCTGAATAGGTGAAATCTAAATGAGGCCCAGGACTCATTTGTGTCCACACAGTGTGATTGTGTTCTTAGCAATAGGATGTCAATGTGTTCTCAGTGTGTCTTGGGTTCATTCACACCTGTACTAAGATCTGTCCGATTGTGATGGGATAACAAAAGAGACTCATGTATTGAAAAACTTCTTTGAGATACAGATATCTACCACATCATCCTTGAACTTGGAATGGTAGGATGGTATACATGTGACTGGATGCAAACAAACTGTTTAGTGCACAGTTGAAATGTTTTTTGTCACAAATGTACAGAAAAAAGTCAGAAACAACTTCACTAGCTCCTTCCAGTCCCCCAGGGCTCGAAGATGGTCCCCATAGTTATATATAACACTACTCAACCTTGCTTTATAGCAGGCCGGTGCTCTCACTCTGACCCGGGGTGAGAGTGAGGGTTGTTTAGTCTCCTCTGCACCCCACGTTGGGATAATACAAAAAAAGATGGTTGACTGGTTTGACATCTGCATATTAGCTCCTCAGTGTTTGTACGCGCTGATCAAATATTCCATTACTCTGCCGGTTCCCCTGCATGTAATAGAGTGGACCAGATCCATGTATAAAGTCTATTACACTCTCAACACACCCACTCTCTCGCAACATAATCTAAATAATTACCTGTACTCGCAGGAGCCATCTACAGTCGACTCGTGTGCCACCTTATACGAACACGGGGCTGATAGAAATGATTGTTCCATTGATGTTCATTTGCAAAACACCAGCATCCATCTGTCAGGGACTGGATTACGCTTTACATTAGATGTTTTTATTTCTATGTCCATGTGGTGAGGCTTTGTTTTGTGAAGGACCATATCATTTTTTTGGGAAGCTGCTGTTGCTTTTTGCCAGAACAAACCACCGTGTGTATGTATTGTTTGTATGTATGTGCAGAGGGTGATTTATTGATATTCACAGAGAAATCCTCGGGCAGCCCTGCTCATGGGATCAGAGGTCAGGATCATTTCTTGGGGCTCAAGGCAGAGATGGGGGGTTGAAGATAGCAAACAACTCTTTGTAGTTCAACTGTTTCATTCTAGACTGAAACAGTAACCCCTCATGTATTTCCACGAGGCATCTTTGTGGACACGGTGAACTCCTGACATCAACGTCTCCGGTCTGGTCTTTGGTACCCCAGAACAAGCCATTTCTTCCCCTGCCTCCCTCAAAGACAAGAAGACAGCTATCAGAAACTAGAATTGGACTTGTGTCCCTGAGTCCAGTGGTTTCAATGAGTTTCAAGATTCAAGGCTTTTATTGTCATGTGTGCATGCATAGCTACAGTGTAGTTATGACAATGAAAATCTTAGGTCACAGGCTCCTCCAACAGTGTAGAATAGTCTATATACAGTAATTGGAATATTGATATATGAGTTGCAAACAGATGAATGTATGTTCTTCCAAAGGTGCATTCACGTTCCCTTAAGAGGGTCCCATTTTTTAGATTTGCAGTCATTCTTCAGACTGTTCATTGTTTTTAAGTTGTAAAGTAAAACAACATGGACGCAATGTAAATGAGAAGTGTGTTTGACATTCATATTCCAATCCAAAATGTAACGGGTTACTTCCTTGGCCCATGTTACACCCATCCACCACGTTTATTAGTTTACATCCTGCTGCCAAATGGGAAGAAAAACAAACATTGCCAAAAACATGACCTTTTAATGCTAATTAAATTATTGTATAACTAATGTGAAGTGTTTTGGCATTAGATTTCTAGGTCAACATCCTTCATCATATTTTTTTTTTTTCACTGGTACCCATAGTAACAACACCACTTTTATAACACCATAAGACCATATTTGTATTCCATTCCGTCAACTCTGATTCTTATCCCAATCATTCCTTTAACATAATTATTATAATAATTCAAATAATGTTAACTTGCACTGGGAGGCGTAATTTTGAAGCGGTAGCCACAAAAAAACATAAAAAATAACCGTAAACCATAAATCCCTACTAGTTTTCTTACATGACGTTTATGTTCTTTTATGAAGGACTTCTATACCCCTTTTCCTCAAAATGAAAACCGTCTCCTGTCGTGCATCAACAGAAGACTGTAGGGCTTCTTGTCAAACTAAAACGTAAGGCTGAGTTGGGGTATATACAGCTCTGGAAATATTTAAGATACCACTGCACAATTATCAGTTTCTCTGGTATAGGTATACGTTCGAGTAACATTTTATTTTATTCAATAAACTACTGACAACATTTCTCTTGTTAGAATTCAACATATTAGAATGGAATGACTACCATACATGTAGAGATTGAGATTGTATGTTGACACACAAGAGTTTAAGCTGATCTGCTCCTTTCTAGATATTTAGCTCTTAAACTCGGGGACTTAGTCTTATCTAATCTCGAAGCCACCCCGCTGAGCATTGCGGCATGTTGATGTGATTCCACATGACTGCGCATTTTGGCGCTGCAGTTTTAGAAACATTGCTTCGTGTGCTCCCTGTTGGCCTCCCGCCTCCTTCAGCTGCTTCTCTCCTCTTTATGAGGTCAACCGGCGTCCTGGCGCAGGAGACACTCACGTCATATCACAGGCTTGTCCGATTAGTCCGAGAGGTGAGTTCATTCCGATCCGTTGGTCCTTTTTGACACACAGACATATTTCTCTTTTTCAAATCCACCTCCACCATGTCCTGCACTTTCCATCCTTCTACTTTTTCTTCATCATTCCTCTCTTACTTACAGATATGGAAACCTTTTGGAAAGAAAAAATGCCTCAAGGACGCTCGTCATAGTGGCTGATCTTGTGATAAATGACTGTCCTTGAGGATGTCTTGTTTGCGATATGATTTACCAAACTTACGGTGCATTAGCTGAACTCGCAATGGGCTTACGTGTTAATTAACTAATTGCAGTTGAGTTGATTGCTTCACCTTAAAGCAAGAGCTTTATCAGCGCTGTGCGGGGTCGTTAGGTCTTTATGGCCGCCCCGTTTACCGCCGGCAGTTTCTCTCGGTCTTCAGGGAACGTTCCCGTCTTCGTATAGAGATGCATCCATCTCTAGGCCTATTTCTCCCATCCGTGCCTCCTTATATTTCATTTCAGAAGATATGTTTGGTTTATATGTGCACCTCTCACCTCTTAAACCTCCTCTTCCCCAGACAGGCTTTGATGATAAGTGCCTACAAGGGAAGAGGGGATACACAGATCAATAACAGTTTGGGCAGAGCAATACTTCCCTGGGAGTTTCTTGCTTCACAGAGTATAATAGTTGATGTGCTGACTTGAGCTGCACATACTATCATCTAATAGCAGTAAACTCCTCCTAATAACCATATATTCAAATGATAAGGCCCTAATCTGCTTTAAAATGACTGTCATGGCTGTTTTCTTAGGTCACCAAGCTCTCTTCATTCTGTTATTCAGCAGCTTAGCAGAAGCCCCTCCCTCAAACTCACTCTCCTCTCCTCTTTTTTTTGCCATCTGCTTTGAAATTAATGGCCATGTTGGAAAGTAGGCTAAATCCAGAGTGACAGCTTTTCCTCTCTCCTATTTTTTTAAAGAGGCGCTGCAGGCGGTGTCCAACTCTTTGGATGGAGAGGATGAAGCCAGCTTATCACGCTGCGTCTGCCTTTTCAATGTTCTCACCTCTGCCCCCCTGAAACTGTAGCTCATAGCTGTTGATCATTGGCTGTGTTGACCCTCAGTTTATCTTTTAAGTAAATGGCCATTCTGTGCTCCTTTTCTTCTAGAAAATTACAAATCCCTGAGTTAAGTCTATAAGGGTAACACTATTACTTTTGATCTCGATGAAGAGGAATGGCATGAAGCTGTATGAAGCACTTGGTTAGAAATTGACTACTTTTACAAAACGTATATAGAGCAATAACAAAGATGGGGCTCTATTTACCTTTTTGTGGTTTTCCTTTTCCTCTAGTGTTTATGTATATGTTTGTGAATGTACATGTTCTGCAAAGGGTACAATCTCAAAGTTCACACCACAGGGAGTTCCCATAATATCTCCTCTTTAAAGAGCTTTCATTTTGTAGATAAGGGCCTCATTTCTTTTTGATTGGCTCATACATTTAATTTGGATTTTTTATGAATATGCAGAAAGGATTATTTGACATTATTTGCAAGTGGGTTGACAATATATATATATATATATATTAGGGCTGTCAAACGATTAATATTTTTAATCAGATTAATCACAGCTTAAAAATTAATTAATCATGATTAATCACCATTCGAACTATGTCCAAAATATGCTATTTATTTATGTATATTGTTGTGGGAATGGAAAGATAAATGAAAGAAGGCGGATATATCCATTTAACATGTTTATTGTAACATTTTTCTGTGTGTCAAAATGAAAGACAGCCCACACACCTATCAATCATCAAACCGTGGGGTCTTAATTCATTACGTGTTGATTTCAATCAACGGGGGAGTACTTCAGGAAAGTCGACAGGGGGGGGGCTAGTGGATTAATTCTTGACCACAGAGTGTGAACGTTGTGATCAGCTGTTTTAGCGCAGTTCTCCAGTGAAGGGGGGGGGAGTCTCCCTCCGCAGCCGGTTGGCGTAGTTTTGGCACAATTCCGTTGTACAGACCGACGTTAACAGCAGCCCTGTCTGTGCACACGGAGACCGACTCTGTCGTCCGGTGATCTAACCGCCTTCTGGAAAAGCTTCACAAGTACGTCGGTACGCAAATGCGCTTTGTGACACAAGTGACGGTACGCATTTCAGATTACGCACATAACCTGCGTACCAGTTATGTGTTACCTGTACTACAGCAAAAGTATTCTCCGTCGGGACTTCCTGCAACAACACCACGCCGTTATCTTGATTCTGATTGGCCAGAAGACATGATCAAAGATGTTCTATTGAGAAGACGATCACTAAGTGACAAAAGTTTTCAAAACCGTTTCTGGTCTTCGGTATTTCCAGACAAGTGGCTACTGAAATCAATCTTACTAACTGCTGTCTGTGCAATTCTCGGCGCGAGTTGGCGGACTTTATTTAGCTTACTTTAACATCATTTTTCATGGTGGGGCTAAGCCATTTCTTGGTATGGGTGTAGCCTACACCAGCCATAGTCGCTGCCACTGGTGGGAGGTATGGGGCGGGCCATTCTGCACATGCGTTAAATGCGTTAAATATTTTAACGCAATTAATTCAACAAATTAATTACCGCCGTTAACGCGATAATTTTGACAGTATTAATATATATATGGTGAAATAAGTCTTAAAAAGCACAAGGTCTCACAAATGTATGTGAAGCAGTATCCTGAATAGTGCTGAACATACGGAGTGCATTTAATCTAACCTTTTTTATTAATGCATAGTCTCAACTGAGATAGCATTTGACCTTTTTATATACATTTACCTTTTTCATTTGCTCTTGCTATTATGTGCCGATATATTAGTTGCTAAATGTTTAATAGTGTTTCATGCAAAGCCCTCCCTGATGATACAACATTTGACATATGTGTTGAATACCTTAATGCATTACACATGTCCATTGTCTTATTGTCGTGGTATGAAGAATAACATTGCACTGCTTTGGGATTTTCTCTGCATTGCTGCCATAGTGTGGATTTCCGACATTGTATGTGGTCTAAAACCTATAATTATAGAACAGGCACAATGGTATGAAACTGCATAAGTAGCTACATATGGGCACACAGACAGACACACACACACACACACACACACACACACACACACACACACACACACACCACACACACACACACACACACACACACACACACACACACACACACACACAGGATATACACATACTCTTTCCATGCTTGAGGCTCGGGGCTCTGATCTTTCCAGAGGTTTCCTCCTGTGGCCCGTGTGCCAGACTGTCTGAAGAGCTGAGGAGGGGGATGGCGTCGCCTCGCCTGCTGCTGGATGAAAAAGCCAGTAACATTGAGCTTTCTGTAGCACAGCCTCTCCTCTATTCCTCCATCTCACACATCCCCTCTCTTCCGCCCCCCCCCCCCACACTCTCAAGGAGGATTACCGGCAGAAACCGGACGCTTGATCCTGCCTTGCTCTCCAACGCAGCTGTATCCATCTGACAAGGCTTTTTGTATCTCCCAGACTTCCGTGACTTTCGTAAGAATAGATAAGAGTTAAGCCCTTTCTGCCGTCTGCTGTTTGATGTCTCAGGTTTACTTCTCGTGTTCCTGGGGGCGCAGACAGGACAGATGGGTCGTGGGCAGGTGAAAAGTGAATTCAATTCCACCGGTGCAGAAAGGATCATAGAGACAGGTGTGGGTGATAAAGTAGAAGGAGCAATGAACATGGATAATTAACTGTCATGAAGTCAAGAGGTTTTCACAACCAATAATACTCCCCTCTTCATCTTTATAGTTAAACAAATAATCCCTCTTGGTGCCTCTTCTACTTACACTTTTTGACTTTTTTGCTATCTCAATAGTGATTAATTGCGGGGGACAGTGCCAACAAGCTCTCCAATGTAATGTTCTGGGAAAGCATCAACAGGAAGTGTGTCCCTAATGCAGAATTGTGTTGACTCCAGGGCCAAATAAAGTTATGAAAATGTGATGCGATGTGACAGAGGACAGTATTTGCTCACCTCAAGCCGCCGCTCTAGTGTAAATGTGTTTATTTTAGGCCAGAAGGTTGTCATGCTTGAGCCGCGGGAAGCCACCCAAAAGACGCCCCCTCCTTAAAGGCCAAAATGAGTATGTCGCCAACAGCTTTAAAAAGACCAGCTAAGTGTGACTCATTCTCACTGACAGAGGTCTCAGCATTTGTTTTGTTTTGTTGCAAGATGCTCTGTGTAAATAACCAACACTATGTCAAAACATGCCATATGCTTTTTAGAGTCTGATACAATAGACTTTATTGAAGTGTATTGTCATAGAATCAAAATACGTATATAGGTGCAGGTTAGAAAAAAAAACGTGTTGGCTATAAATACCTTTTTAAAAAAAAGCCAATGTTCTCAAACTGACTTTCTTACAAGAACTGCGTTAAAAATAGCCTAAAAATCCGATAGATTTTAGGGAAATAAGGAACTATCCAATCAAAGAATTACTAACAAATGTGACCAGCCTTGTGATTTTTTTTAATACCGACAATTTGCAATACTACACATTCCAGGCAAAACAAATGTCAAGGTTCAAAACCAGATCCTAATCCTGGTATATGACTGGAATAATGTAAATGAGTCATTCCCACTATATAGTATACTAATTGTTGCTGTGTGGCTACAGCTGTTTAACATACCGTAAGTAGCGCACTGATGGTTGAACTGTTGCTGTGGTCTTTATTTGAGATGTAGTGTCTTTCGATTTCTACTGAATCCTTTCAGCCAATCAGAAACACGTTTTTTCTTTGGTCATTGTGTAGGACAAATACCAGTCTCCAGTTGCTACAATGGGATGTCTGTTGGCATGTGTACAAATATGCAGCTCTGGCTAATATTTGAGTGTTCTGTGCAAATAGGATATAACCAGAAAGTGCACAGTGTGCAAACACAATGGTTGACTATTCCCATTGTCCTACAGGCAGCTTCTCGTGAGATCAAACTGTACGGCAAATTTACAAACGTATTGCTGCCGTTTTATATTGCATTTGCTCCGGCCGAGTACCCACTGGAAAGCTCTCCACTGTCCACCGAGTGGATTCAAACCACATCTTACAGTATCCACCCCGTCCAATGACTTATTCTGTAAATTGGCCGACTGCTGCATTGTGTGTCGCGGCAAAGCCGTGCGATGATAGAATGATTGTTTATCCAAGCTGCGACTCTGATGATTAAAGCGGCTCTGAGCTCGGCCCCGGAGCCAGTTGGGTAATTAACAGGCTGTTCTCCATGTTAATGGCATTAGTCACCTTGGAGATAATCGCAGTCGTCGAGTACACAGAGCTGCATCCTCCTGTGTACCTGATAGCCTTCTCAAACAAAGGACTGACAAACACCCGGCACTTACAATGCTCTCAGGTTTGGGCTTTTCGGATAGCCACTCTTATCATTTTGTTCCAACATTAAAATTAAGTATTACTTACTTCTGTGAATAAATAAGGTACCAATGGTTTAGGAAATAATCTATTCCTATTTGCAATTTAGGCTACTTGTATTTTTTGATTAAATTGCTTAATAGGGATTAAGCAAAATCCACTTTTTCATGTCCTCTCTGTGTAAAGAGATTCTGAAAGTTACAGAAACAAAGACCCCCTCTCTTTTTGTCCTGATCCATTTCTATAAAAACCTGTCTGAAAATAAGCTGATCAGATTTTGGCCACTTTATGATGTCATAACAATTGTTGGCTTGTCTAACCATTAGCCAATCACCAACCAAGGTAACCCCCCCCCCCCCCCCCCCCCCACCTAATCTCCTCCTAGAGTGCCATTGTGTTCTTTTTAACCACATATCTCTCAGAGGGGCGTGGGGAGGGGCTCCTTATTTTTCATCTAAAGTAACAGACAGAGAATCAGCACTTTTGAAACAGGGCTGAAACAGAGGGGATTATGGGATGCTACAATGCACGATCGGTTAGGTATTTCAGCCAAACACTTCAGAGACATGTTTTGTATATATATGAGACCGATAATAACGAAATGAAAAACAGTATAATAGGGGACCTTTAAGTAAAGTACAATACTAGTAAATGTACTTTGTAACTTTCCACCATTGCTTTCTGGATTTGTTTTTTGGACCCAGAAATGATCAAAACATGTTTGTATTCACTCTTCTACCAAATAAAATGTGATATCTACAGTAGATATTCATCCTCTGTCAGTCTTTTTTAGAATACCACCATTATCCTTACAAGTTGCAAGTAATAACCAGTACAATAAATGTGCCTGTAACACTGAGGGAGAATCATCATGAGCTGGAGTTGTATTGTTTTGGCAAAGATAAAATTCATTACACCCATAAAGCTTTTTCTCATAAATGAGTCTCAGTATTCTGGAGACAACATTGGAAATGGAGCCACAACAAATTAAGTCTTTGAAGCCCTGTAAGATACATTTGGAGTATTAATATTTTTCGTAGCCCCACTGTGTCATCGTAAATCTGAATCTGTTCAGATTCAAACTCCTCGTTAGTTCTCTGTCCAAGTGTGTTCCAGCAACATGCTCACACGCAGCTCTGCCAAACATTATTCAAAACTGTGAGACTAAATGGGCCGTGAATGTGGCAACACTCAGTAAAATAAGGATCTTTATCTAAGTAATGTTTACCTTATGTGTAGGGTTTATTTTGTGTGGCGGGGAACACAAGTAAAAGGAATTGCTTCTTATGGGGGATCTAAATCAATTCAATGAGCCTTAAGTTGTGAGGGAAACTCGCATGGGGAAAAAGATGGATGCAGTCTTCCTCTCCCCGGTCTGATGTCATAAATAACCTGGCCATCGATCCATGGGTGTCTGGGATTCTCGACGGACCTCCTTCTCACATTTATCAAGCCTGTAGCCATGCCTGAGTGGAAATGCCTCAAACACACTCCTCTAAGACTCAGCAGCGAGGCCTGTTGCTTGGATACAATACAGATTTACTCGGAGGAGTGGATAGAATCTGGAGAATTGCATTACTCACAGAGGTTTTTTTGCACCTAGGTCTCTCTTAGATTTGAGATTTGATATCACTTGTGTTTACATTTCTGGCAAATCTCGACCTTGAATACAGCAATTTTGCCACCCTAGTCTGAATGCTTCTGAGTAAAACAGGGTCAAAAGGGTGTATACAACAGTAGCAGTGAGAAAACAAATACATCCACAGTATTTTCTCCATTTAAAGGCAGGCTTGAGATTGCCCCAGCAACAATCTAGGAATGAAACACAGGACAGCCAGCAGGCCATGCAGGTGGATGTTGGTGATATGTATTGTATGCTGTCATGAGAAGCAGCTTTTCAGAGTGCACATGGAGATAAAGCCAGTCATGCAAAGGTGAAGCCTCTGAGCAAAACAAATTGCCCAAATACATTAAGAAACCGTGTCATTTTCTACCACTTCAGAGGGAAGAAGCTTTATGAATTATTACTGGTCCGCAGAGAACATAACACATCATATTAAAGGTCAGTGGAAATTGAAAACTTAAGTTAGGTAGAATTAAAATGATAATACATTTTCCGCTTTTGTCTTAGACCACATGTTTCCGTTATGATTGCAACCAAATGACCGATGATCTGCTAACCTTACAAAAGTAGTTGTTGTTCCATTAATTGGAGGACTACTTGCACTTTCAGGGGGGTTTCAAAATAATGAATGAACCACGATTCCGATAATCATACCGATGTCCTGTATTGATAAGTTATACAAAGTGAAACCCTCATTACTATCTTAATTTCAAAGCATATTTAGAATTCTCTGATTTCCTTATTGCTTTCTAAAACAAATCAGAAGTTGTTTAGACTTTCCAAGGTGAACCAAAGTGGTTAACCAACGACTAAACAACAGGTCGTTGCCACACATGGCTAAATCTCTACAGTATCAATGCTTACACGTATCTAAAATAATAATTCATGATAAACTGTAAATATCATATACTACCTAGCACCATTGGTGACCCTTTTAAATGCAACCCCACATACTAGCCCCTTCCTCTTTTTTCTCTCCATTATCCATGAGAGCCGGTTCTTTGTTCCTAGCCGTGGTCGTTTCCGCTTCAGCAGAGAGAGGAAAGACCGGTATACCTTCAAGACATATCACCTCTTTTTTCCCACCATTCTGTTTCACTCTCTCCGGCGCAAAAGCTTTACTTCCCCAGGAAAGGGTCTCCTTTTTAGTTCGCTTCAGGATCACTGAAGCATGACCTTAGCGTGTCCATGTGGTGAGCATGTTACCGATGGCACGCTACAAGTTCAACACTTTCATCCTCATGCTTCTCATCTCAGGCTTCGTTTTCATGCAATTAGAGTGTGTTGTTTTTTTCCCCGCAAGTGGCCAGTGTAAAGGTGAAGGTGGACTTGATTTAATTAGGTAGCCATGCTCTACAATCGCTGTGACTTCCCTTCTCCAGAGACTATGCTCTGGGCAGAATGATCTTCTTTTGTAATGGAGATTAACCTCACTAAAAAGCGTACTTAGCCTATTTAACTTCCATATCTTAACACGAGACACGGAGCCCTCGCTACCCAAGCAGTTCTGCCTCGTCTGCTGAGGGTTTGTACAAGATTTAAAACTGTGGTCAATCCGTGCCTGCTTAGGGGTAATAGGATAGGATTAACACATTTGCATTCTGTTGCGATGCATTATGCATGCAGCGTACTCTTCTCTAATGTGCGGGAGCAGGGCCTTTCTCCTCTCAGACTTTAACATCTGGGTGACCTGGAAGTGGGGCAGAAAATCCCCAGCGCTCATTAATCCCACCCGGCTCATACCTAAACATTTACTAACCTCATAGTAGCGGGCCGTGGACCCACACTTTAAAAATGTAAGTGTTACACAAACCCTGAAGTACATTCAACCAAATCAATTATGTTTCAACACTAACGGTATTTTCCTTTGCAAATGTGTAGCTTTATAACTCAGAGGAACCATTTGCTGGTGTAAAATATTCATCAAAGCAGATATTGATTTTAATTAAGGGAATTCAAAGATCACAGAGGAGGAAGTCGGGGCTCTGGAAAAATCTCTGGATTGATTTAAATTCTGCGTGCTTTAAATAGAAAAAGCTACAACTTGGCGGACTGACAGGAGTGAGTGCGTCATCCATCGACGTTGGTAGCGGTTAACACCTGTTGGCGACTCGCGGGACACAAAATCAAAGCTCAAGATTATAAGTTGGCTGTTAAATTGACAGTGTTCCCATCTTGGGGAATTAATACCCTTACAAAGTCAGCCAGGCATATATTATCATTGCAATTTGCTAAGCTTTAACGTGTGAACAATCTGTCAACCTTTCAATGCCTATTTGTTAAAACAAATATGGCTATTTCGGACAATTAGACCCTTGTTGGCGTTCCACATAAAGTTCCCAAGGAATCATTGTAGGGTTTGCCTGCCAAACTACCTCGAGGGCAAGGAGGCACACGGGCACACGCTTGGTTATAGTTATTGGGGCCCTATAAAGCTAATTTTAAAGTGTTACAAAGTGATATTATCATGTCAAGGATGTAAACAAAAGAGTCAAATGGAAGCTTTTCGGGGAGGTTGTGGGAGATAAACTCCCTTTGGAGGGAACTTTGGGAGGAGAAGGTAATTAGAAACAGTTACTTATCCTGCAGTACATATAATCATGTGTACTTGATATAAACTATATCATCTGGTTTGCATCTTAACTACAACGAGCTCTGCGCCTTCTTATCTTTGATGAATGTTCTATTCACGTGTCTGAGAATATTAACTCCAACTAAAGACGCAGATTATAATCAGGGCTCGGTTTATTGCTCTGAACACAGGATAATAACTGAAAGCCACTCACTTCCAGGTGTATACACTGCCATGCATTGCATTGTCATTGGCTTTTTTATTACAGTCTATTCAATCCACACGTATCTTCTTTTTTCGACATTAATTGACCTTTTCATAGCGCTGAAAGTCTTTGAGTGCTACCCTCCTACAGGCATTTCAACGGTCGATTTCCATTTTGTTGTTGCTATTTCTAGCTGTTTAACAAATGTAAGCTTTTCAGTCGGAATGAGCTATTACCAGGCTAGTGTGTAATGGACATTTTGCTGCCCAGAATTTGGACGAGGTTTGCTTTGAAAGGTTGAGCACCGATCGCTGCCAGGAATAAATCTCTCCTTACCAGAAAGCAATCAACACCCCGGCTGCGGGATCATTAACCAAACTCAGGAGTTTATGAGATCCATCATCACCTCTACCTGCCGTGTGTGTGTGCATTTGTGTATGTACGTGTGATTGTTGGAAAAAACTCAGCCTGCTGTTTCTTGTGGTTTCTCACCTGCTGAGAGCCTCCTTCCTGTTGTTGTAAAGGTGTGGAATGATCCACCACCGGAGACACAACACGAGGCCAAGGGTGTGTGTGTGTGTGTGTGTGTGTGTGTGTGTGTGTGTGTGTGTGTGTGTGTGTGTGTGTGTGTGTGTGTGTGTGTGTGTGTGTGTGTGTGTGTGTGTGTGTGTGTGTGTGTGTGTGTGTGTGTGTGGGTGTGTGTGTGTGTGTGTGTGTGTGTGTGTGTGTGTGTGTGTGTGGTGTGTGTGTGTGTGTGTGTGTGTGTGTGTGTGTGTGTGTGTGTGTGTGTGTGTGGTGTGTGTGTGTGTGTGTGTGTGTGGTGTATGTGTGTGTGTGTGTGTGTGTGTGTGTGTGTGTGTGTGTGTGTGTGTGTGTGTGTGTGTGTGTGTGTGTGTGTGTGTGTGTGTGTGTGTGTGTGTGTGTGTGTGTGTGTGTGTGTGTGTGTGTGTGTGTGTGTGTGTGTGTGTGTGTGTGTGTGTGTGTGTGTGTGTGTGTGTGTGTGTGTGAAGATGAGTATTGTGGTTGCCTTTTTATTCATCAAATGTGGACAAAGACTCAGAGCAGCTGTATTTGTCATATTTGATTCCTTGCAATAAAGCAGTATCAGGAGGTTCTCAGTTCAACAGAAGTTGAAGGTCATACTGTTGGTGTACATAGATTGTAACGTTGCAACAAATCTTCTTAATAAGGACTTTTCCCAAGATTAGCAAAGAAGTGAACGCCAGTAAATGAGATACACGTGAGCAAGTAAGAGCCACACAATGATATTATAAAAGCGAGTCAAATACTTTTCTGTGACCGTATGTGGATGCCTCGCAGTTCCCAGACAGGCATCAGTCTCTTGTATGGAGTCCTGTTCTCTGAGCGGCTGTCTGGGTATCTGATCGTCTGTCATAAACCCTCGACTCTACTATTAATCCTCCTCTCTAAATAACATTATTATTGATTCCTTTAATGCCCACAGACACACATGATGTTTTCTTTCAAAACATTTACATATCCTTTGCTCAAGATTGCCTAGATAAGGAATCTCAAAATATAATTTGGATGGCTGTGACTTAGCAGATAGATTGTTGTCAGCCAATCATAAGGTTGGTGGTTTGAGCCCCAGCCCCCGCACATATCAATGTGTCCAATCGGGCAAACCCCTAAATTGCTCAAAATGGCGTGAGAATGGGTGAAGTGTGATTTGTTTATGTACAATGATTTTAAATGGTTGTTACGACTAAGATACATCCAGACGCTTTCCCATTCAGTTTGTGTTTGGTGGAAGAAGTAAAGTGGACAAAGAGATGCTTTTTTCAAGTTAAGCAAGTTAACTCCCCCCAGAGTCCTAAACAGTAGACTGCTCTTTATTGATTTTCTGATAAAGATGTCCTCCTTGTTACTTCCATCAAGGAGGTTAGGTTTTCAGCTTGGTTTGTTTTGTCTGCCTGCCTTCAGCAGCAATACAGAAGACACTACTTCATGAAACCTCCTGAACTTGGTGGATGGGTGTAGCATTGGCCAATGAGTGGATCTGGAAAAATGTGCGGATTCACCAATTATCTCTCACGTTTGTAACATTGCAACATATTATAATTGGCGCTGCATTCAAGTGGGGGACAGTATGTTAAAATGAAAAGGGAAATATCACGAGAATGTTCCTCAATCTGAAACAGAAATTTGGAGAATCTCTAAAAATATTCGTGACTGAATTGAAGTCAGCATCATGGCATGCGAAAAGTAATTGTTCTCAAAAAAATAAAATACAACATCTCTTCTTTGTAGCGTCCATATAGTTTCCTCATTATGAAGTTAAGGTCATGAATACGCCACATTTGGAGGAAAGACTTCCTGATCCGGTCTTTTTCGGAAGAAGGCAGAAGAGGAATTGATTGTTTTACGTGTGTCATTGCGACAATTGATCTATATTTTAAAACAGAAGTGGTCTTTGGTCATGGAAAGGAACATCCTATATCCTTATACTTGTATCTGTTGTTTGGCATTCCCCACTACTGGCAGCAAACATTGAGTTCATCTCGCCAATTATGTCCCGTTTTCACAAAGCACCTGTAAGGCCATGTAACACTTCTCCTGGGCCCAATAGAATGACTCTGAAACTGACACAAAAATGCTCTTTTATTTTTAATGACTTAATAAATGTTATTAAATTAGAACTAACTGCTTATTTCCCAAGACAATGACAGCGTTATCTCTGCCGTGGGAAATAAGATGAGCCAGAGCCAAGTACAACATGTGTATCTGCAGAACACACCTTAACTAGAACTATTGTGCTAGTTTTTGAACAGATTTTGTATTGTCACGTGATTCAACTGTAAACATGGTTGTTGGGGGATTCCCTACATGTATAAAATGCCTGGCTTTAAAGGGTCACTGTTGCTTCTGAAACGGCTGTTTTTTAAATTGATATATCAAGCATTTTACACATTTTTACAATTTAAATGTCTTGTTTGCTTGCCACCAGACACAAATATCACTCAACATGCTTTTTAAAAATAATGTATTTTCAATTTGCATCACATGTGTGAATCACTAGCAGGTAATCGATCCAGGAAACATTAATCAGATCAGTTTCTGGATCTAGTTTCTCAGATTTATCTGCAGCTTCCTCCTCTTTTGCTATTTCTCTCCCACGGGCGTTTTCTCTCCAGGTTTTCGACTCCATAACACTCCTTCTTCCCTGACACCAAATAGCTTCAGTTTTGGCAACACAAACCACCTCTCCCTCCCCCTCCTCTACTTCCCATATCTCCACACTTTCCCTGCACCCCTTTTCCTCAATATGCTCAGGTTTCTTTTGTTGAGGAAGCTCTAATTTGTTTCTCCTCAGATATGAGCATACGAGTGTGTGCAGATAAGGGCCAACCTCCCAGAGGAATAATGCATTATTCCCCGTGTGATGCGGCGCAGTGATACGGTTGAAGGGCTTGTCAGGTGATGTGACTGGTCTATTCCTCCTTGCTGCTCTTCTTCCTCCTGCCTCCTTCCTCCATTGAACTCTGTCTCCTCTTCCCCCGCCTCACCTGGAAACAAGCCTGCCTCTTTTAACAGTTGTTTGCTCTCAACTGAGAAGTCAAAATCCGAGCCGTCGCTTCACTGGAGCACACGACCCACCGAAAAAAGAGTCCACAGGCGTCTTTATTTTCTTTTTCCTTATTCACTCTTTTTGACCTTCTGTTTAGATTTATTCCACCCTATAGCAATGTTTTTTTATTTGTAAACATTAAAGTCAGTGCACACATTTAGATTTGATGAATACTGCTCACGCTGCTAGCACGGAGAAACCTTGAGAATCTAACATTTGTGATTTTGGGCTATATAAATAAACATTGAATGATTGATTGATTTATTGAGAAGCCCACTTTCAGCTGCCAGTCAAAGTACGAAGTGAGCCAGGAGTAATGAGGCTGACACAATGGTAGCTTCAAATGGCACACTTGAAGCGAGTGTTTATACTGTCCACACACATTTTGTTTCTATTGTCTTGTGCGGGAAGACGTATTTATTTGAAATCCCTTGGCCACAGAAATCTCTTGCTGTGAAGAAAAAGATTGCTCTGCAGAAGAGTCTCAGGCATGTGCACAACATGGGAATCAATAATGCAATTCCCAACAAAGCGGAACAAACACCACTCCAAATTCAGCAATCAACTTTTATTACAATGTTCTAAAACCATATAGTGGGGCTTGTTTGTGTTTGTTTTTCAAATTGCAACAACAGGGTTCTGGAGAAATGAAAGCAATTTAAATGAATATTACAGTAATGATTCAAACTGCGATTTAGAAAATTAGAAGTGTAATCTGTTGCAGTTACCGACAATAATATTTAGAGAAAATAATCAATGTTTTGGATCATTCAGACATGTTTGTAAAGTTGCAACTAAAAATCATAATTGATTTGCAATTAGGCATTAACATCTTATAAATACTTAAACACCACTGTGGTAATATACGGATTTTAGAACAATGTGAATAATTTTCCTTTAACTTCTTATTTTTCTATAAATATATTTGTCTTGTTGTCTTTTTATTTCACATTATTACTCTAACTTATGTTATTATAAATATTTATCAAATTGTTTTAATGATTTAAAAAAAACAAGTATATATGTATACACTTTTAATTTCTATTCTAAAATGCAGCAAATGTCACCAAAACTAAAATGTCCTTAAAAATAAATGACGTATTCTGATTATAATTTAATATACAAATTATTTCTACTAATATGAATGTGACATTACAGAGTTCCTGCAAACCAAGGTGATGCATTTCTATCTCAAGAATTATTATTTTTTCTCTAAATACTTTCCGCATTGAAGTCAATTTAGTACAGTATGTGTGTGAGATGTACTCACAACACAGTGAAAATGGAGGGCGGTCTGCACCTCGCCTGGAGTGTGTTGCACAGTGAGGTAATTCCAGATGGATTGTGCTGAGGGCGGCCTCCACCTAAGGAGGTGACCACAGCCTGTTTATTCCCAGGTGCTCTCACACTCTCCACTCCATGAGAAATAGGGTGTTTTTTCTTTCATCAAGATCATAGCAATTCTTTCTCCCTAGCCACATCCCGGCTCTCTTATCACCAAACATATATTAGAATGTCAGACACATCTTCTCCCTCCTGATCCATATCTCTCTCTCGTCCACAAACCACTCCAGCAAATGTTACCTTTTCATATCTGGAGCTGAGAAAATACGATTTTTTTTTTCTCCCACCACACGTGAGGTTCTGCAGACACGATAACCTTCGCCGCTGAACTGCAAATGTCACTTGAGCTAGCCGACCAATCGCGTCGCTCGTTGCCGGCCGCCGCAGCTCTCTTATGGGGTTCATAGCCACGAGACTGGGACGGGGCAGATGTGCACACATGAATGAGAATGAGTCAGCAGGGCTCTCAGGTGTGGCCAGGAGAGGCCGAGCCAAATGCCACAGAATACCAGGAAACCTTATCAGATGGAACTGTGCTGCTTTTATCTGAATTCAGCCGAGGGGCATCAATAAGGAGATTTCTGCAGCGTATTTTCAAAAGCTAATTACTACAGGATAATGCACCACACGCGTAGTCGTAGCAACAGGAAACACTGCATCACCAAACTGTAGAAAGACTTGAATGCATGGGGAGTGGCGATGCTCTGCAGCACATTGAAGTACCTGATGTTGTCGGCATGTTAAGAAAACCCAGAAGTAGGGCTGACCATGGCAAAAACCATAATCACCATTATGTTGGTCATCATGGAGATTGCTGTTATTTAACACTGTTATGCATTGACTTACAAAACTTAATTTATTAAAGGGGCCCTATTATTCTTTTTTTGTTTTCCCTTTCCTTTAGTACGTCATACATGTTGTGTGCATGTAAATGGTCGGCAAAAGCTACAATCTCACTCTCCCACTGGAAGTGAATTTTATATTGTTAGTTTCAGTGATTTTTTTTCACCTGGAATTCATTGTCAGTCCATATTATTCAGGAAGAAGTACTTTTTAAAAGTTGAAAGCGAAACATCTCTTTATCATAAAGTATAATGGTCTGTGGGTATTTACAACTATTTGTAATATTTACGTTTGGCTTAATGATGGTTAAAATAGAGAACCGCAGTGACGCATCCTAAAACCCGGATGTAAACTCCTTCCGGTTCCTTCGTCAAAAACGCAATGCAATTTCTCCATAGGATTTTGGAAAATAGCTCGAAATAAGGTCTGTGGTTGACACACATTTAAGAGACGGATCACGTTTTGTTCAGCCGGATAATATCCACATGTCTATCCTACTTTTATAATTTTTGAATCATAAATCTAGTCGCCAGATGCAAAATGCTAACGTTATGCTATAAACTAACTACAAAAAAGTACAGCAGCAGGGTCGCACGACTTCAACATCACGCCAACTTTAGATCGTTTCAACTGACTTTCGCTTGCATATTTTAACAAAGCTTTTCATTTGAGCCACACTGAATTTCACTAGAAGTCATGGCTGTGTCAATTACCAGTCTGATATCATTTTACAAAGATGACAAGAAGAGTGTAGATAGAGGAGAGAACCACTACAAGTCAGGACACGTACAGAAGTGCAGCCTAGATGAAGGTGTGCTTACCGGTGTTGTCAGGGCTAGCACGAGGGACAAGGTTTATAGTGTCGGTGAGTAGTGATAGCAAGAGTACCGTTAACCTAGAGTTAATTTATTCACATTAGTGACATTAACTCCCATCAACAAATCCATTTTATGTGTCGCATGAAATCTTTATTACAAATATTACACACCAGAAAACACAGAAATATCCATGAAATAAACATACAGTAGGCTATAAACAATTAAAGGGATAATTGGGAAGGCATTACAAATGTAAATATATTTTAAATAATAAAACAATCCCCCCACCACAGGTATCTACAGGAGAAGAGGGAATTCTCTCCACAAAATGTGAATGCCCACTGGAGAATGGAAATGCAGTCATGCGGCTGCATTAGCCATCTTTGCCTTCCACAATTTCAGCTGCACTGACACCCCCTGTCAGTGGAAGAAGCCAAAGACAGCTAAACGTACGCATTCAGTGGAGGAGCTATTTCCTCCAACCAATAACTCATTTAACCCGCTGACAAGAGAGCCCACCTCCGAAGATCGTGACTGGCTGAGGGACAGACTCAGGGGCAGGTTCTCAGGAATTTCTTGGCTTCTCTCCCCCGAGCCAGAAGAGGAACACTACAGCTTGGAAACACTTACTGTTCCTGAAATTATCAAATCTGTTGGGCATCAGGGACGTGAGGCAATTGTGGCAAGCATGGCATTGTCTGAGGAGCAACAGAGGGCCATTCAGGTGGCTACACTGGTCAGCGAGCCAACCCAAACTGGCATTTGTTCAGGAAAGGAAGGTTGACTGCCAGCAACTTTGGAGCTGACCTGAGGTCAAAGCGTGTGACTGCTTCCCTTATTGCCAGGGTGCTAGGGCAACAACAGGCCCTTGATGGTGTTTTGTCTGTACAGTGGGGGACTATGAATGAATGTGAGGGCATCAGGGCATTCACCACTGCAACCCAGATGCAGGTCCATGAGTCAGGTTTGTGGCATCTCCAGATGGTCTGGTAGGGTCTTCCGCTGTGCTGGAGGTAAAGTGTCCCTACGGAGCCAGGGAAATGACAATTAGTGAAGCATTGCAAATCAAGGGCTTCTGTGTCAGTAAGGAGGGAGAAACATTCAGCCTGCGTGAGGAACATCCTTACTGGCACCAAGTGCAAGGTCAGCTTCACCTCACTGCAAGAGAGACTTGTTACTTTGTGGTCTGGATGATCATTTCGGTTTTCACTTCATATTGACATTTGAATTCCATGAAATTATGATTTGTTTGTTGTTTTCGTATGAGTGACTGTGTGTGTGCGGACCCCAGTAGGAATAGCTAGTGCTAATGGGGATCCTAATAAAGAGTAAGAAAACGTTTGGGCTATAATGGAGGGGCAAAAGCTCACCACTGTAAAGGAAAGAGGAATGGCTCGATTTATATTACTGAGACAAAACAAGAGCATCACTGTGAAACCAAAAGCAGAACAGTAAAAGTTTTTTCTCGATTAACTTGGAAGGCAACATCGTGATTAGAAATAAAACTCAATAATTGTCCAGCCATACTTAAATGTGAAGTGTGACTTGCTTTACTAGGTTTATGCAACAGCCATTACCCGGTTAATGTGTTATTTGTCGTAATGTTTGTCCAGCTGAACAGGAAAAGATTAATTATGTTCTTTAATCTTTCTCGCTCAAACTTCTTCCTGGTGTTACATTTTTCTTCCGTGTTTGTATATCCCTCACGCACAGAGAAACAGAAAGGCATATCTGAGCAGCATCCAGATTGACATGCTAGGTAATGTGTTCCTCACACACAGGGAAAGTGTGAGATAGGAGGCAGTTATGCTTATCATTAATATTTCAATACTCCTGTGCAGTTATTGGCCCCTCCAGGTTTATCTGTGTGATGGCATATTTCAGAGCGTCCATATTCGTGACCAGAGATTATATATTATCCACTTTATTATGGCTATTCATGGCCGCTGGGGAGTCCCTGTTAACTCCACCATTCCCTTTGTATATTGACTATCAGTCTCAAGGTGGCAGATGCTTTATTTGCAGGACTGGAAAGTAGCCATTGTGGAAAAAGCAGATAACAATCCGCAAAAAGCGAAAACATTGGCCAATGAAGAGGCATCCCCATTGTATCTGTCAGGCTCTAGTTTATAGGTCCATGTAGAACTGCTTAAATGGCAAATTTGACATATTCTTTTCACTTTTGTAGATCGCAAATATAAGGGATTTCTAAAGAATTAGGATAGAAGATAATTAAAACAGTTAATTATGAAATTACTTTATTTATCATTGGTTGGAATTTGGCTTCTGTGATGGTTGAGCCATTTGAAATAAAAATGTAAAACAATTGAATAAAGATACCTAGTTAAATATACGTGATACATTTGCAATTTAGATAAAATATAATATAATTAAGAATTGTATACTGTATATTAATGTGCAGTTAAACATACAATTAACTAGAATAGAGCTATAGCAAATGTAGGAGGTGAAATGTCTTGAATTGAGATTAAGAAAGAGAGAGTGGTGGTCACTAAATGCCAGAGCTTAGTGTTCTTCATAAAGACATGTTCATGGTTGTTGTTTGTCAGAATTGTGACCCCTGACCTCTCAGTGTGAGGTCACAGTCCAATAGAGCAGCTTTATCGAGGGTCAGCTCTTTGTTGGTGGGCCTGCGTTAGGACGCCTTGTCTGTGGTCTGATGTCAGGAGACAGGCTCCTCTTGTGGCTCTCCTTATCTGGATCAGAGAGGCAGACCATCGGTCTCAGGAGCAGCAATCAGCCTCACCTTCCGTGTCTGAATAGTCTCTAATGCACCAGGAGAGCCTGCCAATCATCAACCAGGAAATTAAATACTTACCCGAAACCTGCTACCTTGATGGGGGGATATTAAACAGACTGGCGGAACATGTTTCTTCCAACAAATAATCAGCTTGTTTAATCATACTGTTACCACACTGGTATGAATCCAATATGATGCCGCTCTAATTGTCTATGCACGTTTACCTTTAAGCATACATTCATGTTTTTTCCTTCTTTTTTTGTAGTTCCTGTGTTTGAAGAACATCCGGACGTTCCTCAAGGTGTGCCACGACAAGTTCGGCCTGCGTAACAGTGAGCTGTTCGATCCGTTCGACCTCTTTGATGTCAGGGACTTCGGCAAGGTGAGTTAGATTTGATGGACGCTCTTCTTGGCAGCCTCCAAACGCTCTGCAGTTGAACTGTGATCTGCTCCTAAACGAGGCTGCCCCTGAGGCTACATTCTAGTTACGCCGTGCGCTCAGAGACATGACGCTGCTTGTGTCCCTCATTACACCATTTACAGCAGGAGCGATGTCCTTCTGCTGTCAGATGGAAAGCTAAAATGTGGCGTATGTTATGTTCACGCTCATGTGGGCTGATACAATCTGTGCATGTGTTGTGGAAGAGAACAGGATTGTGGGAGTTCATCTACAGTTTAGCACAACATGCACCGTTAATTTGCTTTGGTTTGAAGACTCAAAGTCAAATCTGTCGGTTACTTTAACTTCAATACAGAGCGGAGGGATGCTGTTACACTTCAGGGTCAGCAATCTCATTTCATGTCACTGAGTGTGTAGAGTTGAACTTCACTCTGCTTTCTAACAAGCTGATGCTAAAAGAATGCAGTGTGGGAGTGTGCGTTGGCTCAGCAGTAACAATGGCTGACTCACTCGCACATCATTTAAGGTTTATGTGGAGTTTTATGGGGTAATCAAGTGGATATTTGTATTTATTAAATGCTCTTTAGGTCTATTTTTTCCCTTCTTTCCTGACTTGAATTGAGTTGGCGCTTGTTGGGTTCAGACATCCAGAAAGAGATCCAAGTAGACCTGCTGGTCTTTTGCATCAAAAGGTGGTTAAACATCAGACCTGAGAGCATGGACATGTGCTGGCATGTTTACCACCAGTTGGCTTTGCCTGACCCAGAAAACTCAGGAGGGATTACAGATTCCACCTGGCCCGGGGAAGTCCAAGGATCCACCATAAGGAGCAAGAGTTGCAGATGGAGGCAGGAACATCTGGATGCTTGGTCTGCTATGTCCTAACCCTTTTATTAGCTCTGTTTCTTACTGGTTCTTTCAGCATTCTTAGAACCGTAATGCTATCTAGAAAACCATCTCCCTTTCTGCCTGTTTCTAGCAAAACAATCGTAACCAAGGTTGCGTCATCAACGAAGGCCATTGCATAATGCACAATGAAAGTACACCGTGTTTACAATATATCAAATGTAATATTGCAAGCTGTAGTTATGTAATTAAATATGTTCGTTTAAATCCAAAACCAACTACCAGATTATAAGAAGTACTAGATTATTCATTGCAAGACACTGACCCCTCTTTCTATTTGTAATTACCAGCAACTGTCACGTTCAAGAAAAAACCTTATTGGTTAAGAACCAAGTGTTCAGGTTCTCATTTATTTGGTCGAAATGCTCCGTAGAGTACACAACTAGGTGTGTGAACTGTAACAGAACCAGTTCTTAGTTGTTGGAAAAGGGGTCACTGACCCAGACCTGGATTACCGTTGAATTATGGAAGAATGAAGTCCAAAGTACAATTTAAAGTCGGTAATACAATCTGGAATTTCAACATCAATCCAAAACTGCTGCAAACCCAGGGAAAGATGCCAGCTGCTTGTACCATATTTTATTTTCATTTTCCTGAACATGAAAGGTGGAAACCCACGGGTGATAGAGGAGGGGGGAGGGGATGGATTGGCTGGTAATCCATGATCTGCATACCCTGCTGTTGACCTAAACTCCTGAAAGTGGATTGTTTCTCTCTACTTTCTAATCCCCTTGACAGAGTGTGTTGTTTGGCGTGAGAGACAGAGTGGTTATACTCTTTCTTGGTTAGTAAGCTGTTAAAACAAGCAGTAGGGATAGCATGATGTAATTACACAGATGTGGGCAGCTGATGCCAGTATGTCATGTTTGTCTGTTTGTCCACACACACTCCCGGTGTCAGGCTGGGAACAGAGGCAGAAGAAAGACAGAGAAAGAAAAGATGAGGGAGAAGAAAAAGGAGACAAGGACTCATTTGGCAGTTTGTAGATAAACCACAAGACGATGTCTGAGAGTCAATGAGCTCGCATTGAATGGTATTAAAATCCAACATCAGTCAGAATCAATCACACAGGCCCTCCATATGTCAATTTGGAAATTGCTTTTGTATAGTCGCAGCGGTGGCGGGCTTGTCTCGCCATTGATTTTCCATTAAGGCCAAACATCACATTATAATATATTGAATCGAGCAGATCCCTACTAATGTGGCATACATTTAAATAATGAGAATGCCTAATAAACGGAAGATAAAAGGGGGCTATTTTTTATACCTGCAGTAGTAAGTCTCTTTTTTTTGTTGGATCTCATCCCTGGATGTGCTCTTTCCTCTTTTGTTACCTTTACACAAAGGTTTCTTTGTTGGCACATCCGACTGCAAACAAAAGGAATTCTAACTTCAAGCATACATCGTAGTACAGTATCATTCGTCTTTTCTCTCCATATCATTCTTTTGTCTTTTGTTTTCCACCTGACACTTAGGAAGAAGTGGAAACGCTTAGATAAAGAATTTACGTTTTGTTAGACTAAAATCCAGGTTGTGAACTGTTTGCACAATTTAATAAAATGATGCATCCTTTCAGACTGAGAGCTATTATAAACCCCATCATATAAAGTATACAAATCAATATTGTTTTCCATTAACAACAGCTACTGTAGAACAAATCTATTGATCTAACTTTAATATTTCCAAATATTTGTTTCTAGTTCTGTAGGATGTTCTGTTAAAATGAGAAGATTTTGATTAAGCTTGTTCTGTCTTTAGCTTACGCTTAACCTTTTAGCATGAACATAGGTTGCAGTCATAGAGTTCAGTCACATCGGATGCAATTTGTATGATCCATCCCTCCAATGCTGACAAGATTGGAAAGCACTCAAGCAAAACCTGTTTCTCTTCTGGCGTTGTGATTAGAAATCCAAATTTGGATTAGGCAAACGTTGGTTTAAGCAATTCAAATTGTAACATGTTATCAAAGTGTAGCAGAAGAAGACAGGGAAATAGAATAAAGGTAGAAGGAAGAGTATCATTGTATTAGTGAAAGGAAAGGTGGACCTCTCCCTGTTTCCCTGGCACAGTCCTTTTGGAAACAAACGGGCTGTTTGCAGAGACATACCCTACACTGTAGATTTTTAATCTCCTCTGGACGAAGG
This sequence comes from Gymnodraco acuticeps, assembly GCF_902827175.1. NCBI lineage: Eukaryota > Metazoa > Chordata > Actinopteri > Perciformes > Bathydraconidae > Gymnodraco > Gymnodraco acuticeps. The sequence goes on along the minus strand of NW_022990652.1, from coordinate 367,795 downwards.
GAATTAAAACGAAGGACTACAGGGAGACGAGGTTAGGTGGAGGGTTTCGACAGCAGCTGCCTCTATAAACATTAATCAGCCCCTATCCACTTTTCATACCTGCACGGTGGCTGTCAGGGTCCCCCAGAGTTCATCTCCCCTGGCCTTTGAACCGCCTTCTCTTCGTCTAATGATGCCTTTCTCCGGGTCACATGCAAATGGGGACCGAGGCCAACTGGGCCCAATGCTGAGGAAAAAAAGTAATTTCCCCTTCAAAACCTTCCCCTACCCTTTCCAGTGGGGCTACTATCGAAACAGATGCAGCACATACGATGCTCGATGTCCTCTACCGATCTTTATTTTCATTACCCAGCTCATTTCAACCAGGGTTAGCCTGCGCCACACGCAACATGAGCTAGGGCTCCCTCGTCGCCGCCGCTTCACGCAGGGGGAGAACGTAGCCTTACAGTTTAATGCACATATTGCTCACTTCTCCTCTTCGCCCCCTGACCCATCCTCCGTCATTAGACATTCATTATGACATCATTAAACTAATGGAATACAGCTTATTACAGTGGACCCCAGAGAAGGCTTTTTATTTAAACGCCCTCCCTCCAAACCGAAAACCCAGCCGCCTCGTTTACTTCATCCCGACCTATTTTAATTAGCCACCAAAGGAACATTGCTGTCATTTAAATGAACATGGCAATCAGTTTATTTGGCTGTTGCCATGATTAGCATAATTAGCCCGCACCTGTTAACCATCTATCAACAGTTTGGTAATTTTCCCGTCTGTGACTGGAGCGCGGCGAATAGGAAGGAAGCTTTCTGACTTTGCGTCTTCATTAACCGGGAATGGCGTCATTTGTTTGAAATGCAGACGGTGTTGCTCGCTTCACTTTCTATCTCATCTAAACAGCCCCGGAGTCATGACTGACTGACTCGCCAAGTGTCAGCCATCCAAGCCCCGCTCATTGGCTTGATAGAACCCTGTCAAGGTGAATGGATGTTATCTGTGCACTGCATCTGAATGGGAATTAGTCACTCAGTGTGCACTCATTGTTTTTTAGGAAACAGCAGACATATTTTCAGCAATCTGTTTGGATTTGTAAACCCTTCCAATTTTTTTTTATTATTACATGTTACTTGTTAGACGCTTTTATCCAAAGCGACTTACATACTCAATACTGTGGGCAATCCCCACAGGAGCCTCCCATATTAAATATCATATATCACATATCATATATTTCAATTTCTTGAATCTGTGATAATAAAGTAGTCATTTTAGCTACCATAAGCATGTTCTTTTGTATGAGTTTTCCGAAGTTTTGTCTGACTCCCAGCATGTAATCAGTTTACTAAACATGGATCAGACTTTGAAACAGATGGATTTGCGATGTGAAGGAAACACAGAAATCCCCACTTTTCTTTCCTCCTCACTTCCCCCCCATTCATCTATCCCCCTCTTTCTCACTGTCCTCCTCTCCCGACTCATTCATCTCACACCCACACTCTCAGCGAGTATGTTGTGATAAGACTAAGCCAGCGGCAGGCGAGCAGCCATTGTGTCAGGGCGCTGTGATTGCCATTGGTCGGCGGTGTTTGATTACTCTCTCTTCTGCTCTGAATCCCGCACTGAACTCTGTTCCTTTCATTTCCTTCCTGCGCTCTGCCGCTAAAATAGCTAGTTGCTTAGCATCCACGCCCAGTGCTGCTTACATCTGGAAACGTGCCTCAACCGCTGTTGGCCCGTCTGCCAACCCGAGTGCTATTTACTGAAGTTGGATCTAACCTCAGTCTCAAGCCCTCAGCCACGGCCTTGTGATCATTTGTTCTAGCTGGGAACATTTTGCATGCAACAATACATTAAACCTTTGAACCCCTTGCTGTCCTCAATATGTTTATAGGGTTATGGTTAGGTTCTACATGACTGGGAAGGGCTTTCCATATGTTATTGGCTACTGAGAAAAGCATTTATTATTTGGGCAATCACCATGCCCAAATTATGGTATTCCTCAGGTGTCCTAGAAAATAAGTGTTATTTTATAGGATGCATTTGTTAACACCCGGTCACTATGGACAAACAGACAATTTTGACAGTTATTAAAAAAAAAATCCAAATCTCTTGCTGATATTTGTTTTTGTTACTACAATTCATATCTTTCCTTGTGGGACTGAAACTTGAGGTGTTTGTTGCTTAGCAATCAGCAAGTTAGCTGTGGGCTACACTTGTTTTGTAGCATACGATTGATAGTCGTGCTATAATAGCTACTATTTTTGTTTCGTTTTTGCTTGTAACTGGGTATAAAGACAACAATCAACAAAAATGTCCCTTTTTACCGTAGGGAAAGTCTCACTAAGACTATAAGTGACCAAATCATTCATAGCCATTCATTGTTGATGAACATTGGATGATTGTGTGTTCCTGTTTGCCAAGACAGATTATACCAGACTACTGAACAATGTCCATTATCATGCACGGCATGTTGGTATCAATTCACACCACGTTTTTTGGAATGAAAAATAATCACTGCAGAAAGGTAGTGATTCACGCCTGTCAGACTGTGGCTGGAGGGACCGCAGTAAGTGATGGAGGAAGGTTGAAGGGTCAAGCAGACAGGGACACTCTCTCAGGTTGGCCCGTCCCATTCCATTAGTGAGCCCCTCCTCAGCAGCAGTCCTCAAAATAGATGTTTTAACCTATGATTCTCTCAGTTACATTATCTATTTTGGAGGGCTAAGAGGGTTATCGCAATATGTGGAACACCTTTTTCAGCGTGGGTTAGGGTTACATCAATGTCTTCTCTATGGACCCCAGTGGTGGGAAGTAGCTGAAATAACAATATGAGGTACTTCACCTTTGATGCTACTTTAAACGAGTTCCTCACTGTCAAAAAGACAGCTTTTGAACGATGAAATTAGTTGTTATACATTATGGAAGTGGATATGAAGTGTTCTATCACTCCTTCCTCAACAATTTCATTCTGAATCCTAATTCAAACACTGTATTATTCACTTGATTTAGGACTTTTGCACTCTTTGCAGATGAGGAAATTACACGCTGATAGCGGAAAGATTTGTTGCTGAACTCTCCATTTAGAGAACTAAATTGTCATAACATTCCGATGAACAGTTCATGAAATACTATGTATCATATGATAAACTTTCACACACAATCCCCCAAACAATAGAGTATTCTTAAATTGTGGTTTTCTACTTCTCTACACTTCTCTGACTACCTCTTCCACTGCTGTACACCATGTCCCCTTGATCCAGCAATACACTCAGTAGAGAGAGTGTAGAGAGAATTTATCTCCATAACCTTCCTTGAAAACACTCGGCAGACAGATTGTGGCTCCTTCCGTTACCCCCGTGCCCTCTTACTTCACGCCCTGTCCATCAGGACCCCCAACTGCAAGTTTTTACATAAAGCTTCCAAGACACAATCAATAATTCATTCCAAATGCCACAGCGCTGATGATAATTCCTCTGACATGAATTATAAATGGGAACTTCCTCCCCCTTCCTGTGTTTAGACCCCCTTCCGTTGCTCCCTTCCACGCTTCACTCCCACAACCTCATTATTCCTGCAGCTCGTTACCGGGATACTGGCAGAAACAGGTGGTTGCTGAGAAATCGGTCGTTGTCAGGGATACAGGGATGCTGACTGTTGGAAGGTGAGGGATGAGGCCACTAGGTGTCCAAGTTACAGTATGGAAGAGATGGATTGGTGTTCCCATCGACTTTTATTCAGACAACTCAATTTTACATTGCGTGACGGATGAGCGAAAGCTTGAAGTCCAGATGACCCGAAATATGTCATTAGAATAAAATGTTGGGTGCCATCTGGATTCCCTCCAGCTGCTCCTTGCCCACCTGCTCCATAGACTTTTTTTCCTGCACATGAGTGTCCCATTTTATTCTTTGGAAGCTCATTCACAACCAAACAACTAGATACAAATGGAGAAGCTTCCTCATAATTAGAAATCCTATACCCATTGATTTAGCATCATGTAATGTTGAGAAAAATGCAATTAGAAAATCAGTTGCAACCACAAACAGACTGAAAGATGATTATTGTTAAACATGCGTACCATTATATCAAACTTGCGAGTTATGAGGTTTTGGAGAACATGAAATAACTATATAATGTTCATGTTTTACAAGTTTTTAGGCATAATTACTATATGCAGTAATTAGCGTTACAAGTAAATATCATTAATAACAATATTTGGTAAAAACTAATGTGGTTCTTTACCATCCTTAGCTGTACTAAAACCCTTTCTGTGGAATAAAAAACAACCAGTGCTTATCATTGGAGACAAAAAAAGCACTCTGTCTTTAAAACTTTATTTCTATCACCCATCTGCTTTACTATTTCCCTCTGACAGCATTGCACAACAGTGTCATTTAAATCCTCCAGACAAGAGAAAGTAAAAAAAAGTGTATTAAAAACCCATTTATTGAACTTTGGATGCTCTGTGCTGTCTGAATCCTATTGTGGAAATAATTGGCCTCTTTTGTTTCGGGTGACAGTGAATGTTACATTGTGCCGCTAGACAAACTGATAGATGGAGACAACGTGATTTTGCCCATGCTTCATGCTCAGCAAAGCTCTTTGAAGTTTTCCCAGATCACTGGAGTGTAGTGCGGACTTCCCAAAAGCCTGCTGCAGTAGATCACACCCCTCTATTGCCTTTTCGGTTTGTGAGTCACTGGTCACCAGAGGGTTTGTCCCTGTCGTTGGGGTGGTGTCAGTGGAGCGCTGCAGGACTTAAGTGAGGGGATAAAGAGGAAGGGCCCCCACTGAGCAGGAGTCTCTGCATTCCTTGCAGCTGATGTAAGCTCTCATTACTTCTCCTCCCCCGATTCCTCCCTCCAAGGCCCTGCAGGGACGGCTGTGATTGACAGGTACATTTTTCTGAGGAATCACTGGCTTGAAAAAAATAAGAAAATCACCAAAAAGTGACTTTGTCCCTCAATCATTTTTTCATTTTGACATCCAAAACCACTCATAAATCACACTTATTGTGCGTACATTTGAATGTGTGTGGATGTTATGTAATAAAACCCCTTTTGCTCTTAAAACGGAAGATAATGTCCCAAACCTCCATTGTGTCATGCTTTAAACAGAAGCTCAGCACTCTGCAGAGGATATTTTTGTAGGAGACATTTGGCACAAACGTCGCACAGCGTCGAGGTAGCTTTGCCGGATCATCGGAATAAGCTGCTTTTCAAAAACCACGATTAAATCATGAAAGATGGCACGTGAAAATAATCCTCAGTGTTTGTTGACAAGAGGGCTATATTGGCAAAATACTTCAGAGAAACAGATGGGTTGGAATTAAGTCTGAATATTGTCTTTGTTTTTTCGACTTAATACCAACTCTTAGCGTTGGTATTAAGTTTAGACAGATTAGTAGTATCAGCGCAGATAGGATGTAACGTTCAACCAGTTAGCTGCACCCTATAAGTGTTAATGGACCATGTGTTTACTGCTATTTGTGCATCAGCCCCTCGTTAAGGGTTTTGCTATCAGCTAATGAATATAATGTTTACATTTGAACACATCAGGAGATAAGTCATCAAGTAAACATTAGCACATATGCCTTTATGACTGCTTGGATTATGTTAAGTCACCCTAAAAGAAAAAGGCATGAGCGTGTTCACTGCTTTCTCACGTATGGCATCAAGAAACATTAAGGTTTATCGAATAAAATATTTGCCACACACAGGTAATTCTAAAGTACTCCTGCTTCCTATTCAGGTCATGATATTTGTTAGAATTTGTACTGTTATTGACATTTGAAAACACTTGTTCGTTTTTTGTGAAGTAAAACTCTGTTCCAAAGTTGCGGTCTTTATTCCTGTCTCTACAAAACAGTATACATTGAGATGGAAGTCCTAATGAACCAAAATCACCAGTTACCGACTTTGCTGAAGTTTCCTTTAGCAATAAACTGAAACTTAACTGGCTCTAGGGATGCTGAAGTAAGTGTCCCTCACGGGTCAGAGGAACCCACAACCCTCAGTTCTCATCATCCATTAAACTGCAGATGACCACCTGAAGCTCACCTAAATGGTGTTTGTATGCTCAAACATAGACCCGATTAAAGATATTTCCATCTCGGTCCAACAGGTTCAGTTGGGAACATAAACACCGGATTATCGCCTGCGCAAACCAACAAAGACCATGTCGGATATGCGTGAGGGTGGAAATAACCACTTTATTCAATCGGATCATTGACAGCACTGTCTATGGCAGCCATTAACTTTGTCATTGCTTTTTACACGGTCCAGTTCATCACCAGGAGCACATCAAAGTGCGACATGACACACACGGGGCACATAGGCAGCGAAGGACACACAAACACACACTTTGCACCCCGAAGCCCAGAGCCATAAAGCCTCTGCTGGAGCAGTGCTCTCTGATTCCTCTTATCAAAGGGCCATAAAATGGAAATTACACTAAATGACATGGATGACATGGTCGCTCATTACCCGTGGCATGTATAATAGAAAGTTGTAGCAACACATTCAACTGTGATGGCGGAAGACTGATATTGGCGAGTTAATCTAGCCCACTATAGATCTTAATAATCCACCCACTTCCTGCTGCTGTACCACCTTCCTGCCAAATTCATATGGTTAAAATATTCCCCCCTGCTTCATTTTCACAACTGTTCCTCCCATTGTGTATCTCCTCTTCCCAGTAGATTTCATTTTCTCACCTCAGTTCTTTTTTTGCTTCTGATTATTGTGTTTTACCCGGATGATGGTCATTTGATACGGACGATAAATAAGCTAGCGACCAGGCTCCCTATTGTGCGATGTTGGGGAGCTTGCCAGGTGTTATAAACCCCCCCCCTCCCCTGCGGCAGCCACTAAACTGATACCATCCTCCATTCTACTGTTCATTTATTTCCCTGCAAGTGCCTCATAGCAGGTAGTAATGATGCACAGGCTCTATGTGGCCGATGGGGTGGACTGCCTGATGTGTAGGTAAAGGTACAACTTTACACACTTAAGGGAACACTAACCCTATTTTGGGCAGGTGTAACATTGGTCAGGAAAATAATAAAATAAAAGTATACATTGCTGGATTTGTATGCTTGGCTTTGGAAGAAGAGATTGTGCCAAAAGAAAAGTAAAAACATAAAATAATAATAATGATAATAAAACATGGATGCTCATTGTTGAATGGTCAAAAAATAAGCAATATTCAATCAACTCAAAACAAGCTGAAATCAATTGTTATATAGTATACATAAATAACATTAATTAAATATGTTATTAGATATTTTATAAAAAGGGAGTAATATTTTGTATTGCATTTTTTGTCAAATGCTAATATAGAAACATGGCCAAATGCTAATATAGAAACATGGCCAAATGCTAATATAGAAACATGGCCAATTGTATATACTTTATTATCAAATGTCCTAATATATATATATATATATATATATATATATATACTTGGCTCTGCTGAACTTTCTTTTACATAAAACAATGTCTTGTCTTTATTTATATATTTTCTATAATTACATTTTACCTGGAGATTGACCAGAAAAGTTGATAACTTTTACTTTAATATAGACCAACATTTTTTTATGAAAATAAACCTTTTTAGTTCTTTCTCCATCCTTTTTTCAGTTGCTTGTGTGCAACACACGAATACCCGGATATCTGTAATGACCTGATGTCGTCTCATATTTCACCAACACCTGTATTGATCGGGCTTTCCCAGAGTTCACAGTAACACTTAACATGGTCACAATATGCTTTCAGTAACAGACAGTAACAACTAAGACTACAGAGTAAATACAAAAGATAATCATGAGTACATACAGCAGTCTGTACTGCTATAGTTCACCTGTACCTGACTGCGGACTGAAACTTTTGTAGAAGTGTCGGATGTATTCAGGAGACCATATCTGACATTTCCCCCACCTCTGAATCGGTGAGACAGCCCACAGAAAATAATACTCGTGCTTACTTTCATCTCCATCTGTGTGCGTGAATGTGCAAGCCTCTCCCCCCCTGCTGTGCTCCGTCTGCCTGGGCTGCAATTACCAGCAGAGAGAGGGCCCATAGCTACCTGCTCATCATCCTGGAGCCGCGGCCCGGCCCTGGACAAAGCTCGCACAGCAGCTTCCTGCCAGAGACTGCATTATGGAGATTAGGCCGAAAGATTGACAAAGAGGTAGAGGGGAGGTGGAGGGAGACACAGCTCGATGAGAGCAGGAAGGCTTCGGGGAAGGGAAATTAGTTTGCTTCTGGACGCTCCCCCAAGGCTCAAGGGGAAGGGGGAGAAAGCTGGAGGGATTAGGAGAGGACGAGATGGAGAACAGACAGAAACAGACTAATCTCGCTCAGTCAGATGTCCGTCTCGTGAAGCAGAGGTCTGGAGCGGCGCCTGAAAACTAATCAATTCTGATAATAAATTAATGAATACATTTATCAAGCAAAAAGCTAAATATTCTCTGGTTTCAGCTCAGAAAGGATGTGCTTTTATTCTTTGTTTTCTGTCATTATAATTGTAATATATTTACAATTATAAGATGCCAGAGAACTTGTGATGTGCATTTGTTTTTTCTGGATCAATTTAGTAATGGTTTAATTGGAAAATGGAATCCTTATAAAACATCTGGTGGTTTATAAAGAAAACCTCCATAAAACTAGAATTTCTAGTGTTTTTTCTAAACCAACTTTTTCAGATCAGCCTGAAATGATGACTATGCAATATTAAGACAAGCACAGAGAAAGGTGAAGTAAGGCGAAACCCACTCACTTTTGGATGCCAAGACAAAAACACTGCCAGACAGAGGTCATGTGATCGACAGGAGAAAGAATGTTGGAGACCAGCAAAGCTTGAGGTGAACAGATACAGACGTGACTAGACAAGCTACTTTCAGAAAAATGAAATAAGAGGATAAGAAAGAAAGACGAAAGCACGATTAAGGACGTAATGGAGACGAAGCAAAGACGAAGTGACTGAAGAGTGACATTGCCGCCGATCCTTTTGTAGTGGGAGTGCGTTTGCTCAGCTGGGCACCTTACTGCCCTTTGTGATGAAGGAGAGTGGTTTCACTGCAGACAATGGCGGAGAGGATAGGAAGCTTATTGCCAGACTGGGCCTGTGTCAGCCTAAATGGCAACCATCAATAATCCACTCAGTCAGTGTCCTCCTCAGAGGGCTGCTTCCTGAGCTGCAGTGATGAACACAGTGCTGAGGAGTAGGTGTGGTTCTTCCTGTGTCTTCATGTCCTGCATACATATTTCTTTATGTTAAACCTGGGGGTCAGGATCCCCACAGGGCTCACAAGATGAATCGAGATGAACAAGATATTTTCCTGCACAATTTGGTTTTCACACCTTTGAAGTTACGCTTATTCAGGCCGCTACATTTGGCAAAAGCACAATGTAATATGCTATAAGAATGGACACATTGTCTATAAGCTAACACATAGGACATATGCAACTTGTTTTTTTAGGTCAAAGGGTCGCTATTATTCTTTCATGTAGTGTGTAATATAGGTTTTAGTGCATGTAAAGGGTCTGCAAAGGCTAACATACCAAAGTTTCCTGCAGAGGGAGTTTCTCTCCCACACATTCCCTCCCTGCCTGAAACTGCTCTATTTGACACCTTTATTTTATTTCTTACCATAATGACATCACTGTGTAACACTTGCTTTTGTATTGGCTAGCGCTCAACACATAGTACGTGATAGGCTAAGGGCGGGAGCAATCAAAGCAAACTGGGCTCTAGTTTCAGACAGAAGGAACATAAAGGGTGCTGCAGCACAAGCACTATGAGAAAAATAAAGCACCTTTTCAACATTAAAGCATGTAAACATGTCACATTAGAGGCACAACATACAAAAAGAATATCTGGAAATTAGCATTAAAGGAACATTAGTTGACAAAAATATTCAACCTACTATGATGTCAAAACAGAGAAAGCAGTAAATGCTCATATTTAAGAAGCTTTTACCGGTGAGAATTATGTAAATGTAGTGTGAACATTAGTACATTATCTGTAAACGCTTCTCAAAGTTGACACTTGATATGTGTCGACTGATTGTGTAAGCACTAGTAAAGGCCTGCTTGAAAAGATAACTAACAGAAAAAGGTTTTGACCATCCAAAGAACTCTGGAGGCTCTGCAGTCAGACCTTCTGGTGTACAAAAACAATCTGGTCCGGGGTTGTTGATGTAATCCAATTTCTTCTTGGTAAAAGAAACATTTATTTTTAAGTTCAACCCAGTGGGATTTGCACTATGCAGGCAGAAGGGGCCAAGCTGTGCACAATATTAAAGGCCAAAGTAAAATAGCTATCTACCCACACCTGCAACACTACTCCAACATGGAGCGCTTTAGAAGTCCAATGAGTACACACACACACACACACACACACACACACACACACACACACACACACACACACACACACACACACACACACACACACACACACACACACACACACACACACACACACACACAGTGGAGACTTTGTAAGCCTGCTGGCACAGTCAGACTTCCCGGTACAGCATGTTTCCACCCGTCCTGAACAGAGTGGCCGTTGTGCGTGGTGGTTGCAGCATTGTGGGGACACATGCACGCAGGCAGCAGTCACACTGGATGGCATTCATTACACAGAGATGGCTGTAGACCGCCACTTAGCATAATTCACTGTCAATTGTGAAGTTATGTTCTGAAATGTGATCCCAGCCATTGGATTGAATTAATGTCACAGTTTCACTCGGAAAATGACAAAGGAAATAATAGAGCAAATATTGGTACTTTTACAACACTGTCTAACAATGTACTGGTAAATAATATCTTGCAAATAAAGAACAAAATAAAAGATAATCGTTTTTTTGGTGCATTTTTTGTTGTTTAAAGTGTTACTGACATTCGGCTATAAACCATATTCTCTTTGGGAATAGAACAAAGTTAGAACTTAAAGTTAATTCACACTAATCCATAATGCTTTGAAGTCTTTTAAATACAATAGAACACCATCCAAACCCTTGAAGTTAAGTGTGACATGGGAACAATGTAAACTGTGCGCTGTTGAATCTTTGGGCACATTCAAAAGCAGCTAAAGGAACACTATACATCCCTTTAGCCAAGTCTCTGCCACAAACGCACATTCTTTTTTTACTATAAAGAGAACACTGCACTGTTCTGCTGGCAGTTGAATACATCACCTCCTCCTTCTGGCTTTTCCAATATCACTTGGAACCTCTTGCTGTTTTCAGAGGCTCATTCTGTGCCGCACTCAGGGATGTTTAACAGCGTCTGAAACGCCTGGATCATCCTTTTGTTTCTTCTTCTTCTGTTTAAGTCTGTTGTGGGTTGAGCCTGGCTCCCAGAAATGGAAAATCATTCCAGCACACAGCGTCTCATGGACCATAGAGCGCGGTTTCCTCTTTCTCCCGGTGTGAAAGCTCCGACATTGATCTCGCTCCCCAGGTGTTTTCACCCATTTAGCCAGAGTTGAGTTAAGGGGTGATGCTACAGTATGGCTCATAAACACAGGCCTCACATACTAACATATTGAAAGAAAACGCCACCCATAAACCTACTGTATATGCATTTATTTGCATTTGTACGCTCACATAGAAACACACACAGCCGGCGAGAAGTCCAACTTTCACTTTCTGGCTTTTTATTGCTCTTGACACGACTTCATATAAATCTCAAGTGACTCGTTGATGACTTTAGCCTGAAGTGTGTGTGTCATTGTGTGAAAGGCCATTGTGAGTCAGCCGGTACTGCAGCATAATGGCCTAATAGACACAGTCAGGGAGTTGAAGGATTTGCTATTTGACACCGATTGCAAAAGGACACTGAAACAAAGAGAGAAGGGTGAAATGAAGGAATTAACACTGACTCTGACTTTTCTTTTATTTCTCTACAGAACCATAATGTGTGACAACCATAATCCCCAATGACTTTAGTGATGTAATGCTCTGACTTTTGTTCTGAACCACCTTGGGATTGACAAGGAAACCCAACCAGGTTGGTTCTAAGCAAATCACCCCTACTACTTACATATTACTCATGAAATAATCATATGACCTCATATTTTTAGCATGCATCCGATTAGTAATACATCAGGAGTCAATATGTCAATGGTGAACGGAAAACTAAGAATGTACAGAAGGTACACAGTGCTGTAACTTGTGACAGACTTGTTTAAAAAAAAGATAGTTGTTGCAACATTTTCAAAATATAGTTATTTGTTTAACCGTCTTAAACTACAGTAAGTGTAGAAAAACCTAAATGTGTTTGTTCACGAGAGATTTGCAATTGTATAAGATTTGTATTGACTTGTATCTAAGCTAAAACAAGTCTGCAACTGGCTTTAAAAGTATAACAAAACGTCTGTTTTAGGGTAAGCTTTCTAGGTTCATGTTTAGTTCCACCCTAGGGTACTAAATCCATCATAAGTCTTTCCCACCCTTCCCAAAAAAAACATAAAATAACAAAAATAAAGAATAAAGGAAAGAAAGTCATATTAGCTTTGTGTTGTCTTGGTGTTCATACCCAGAAGCCCTTTAAACACGCTGCCGGCTCAAATGAAAGCAGCTCTGCTCAACTAAACATTTTCATTTGCCCCTGAACAACAGCTCTGATACCTTTGTATTACTCAGCACTTTGATGTAAAATGCAGTGATATTTCACCTCTTACGCTGAGGCAATGCAGAGGAAAGTAATGAGATTCATGTAGCCCGGGGAAATGAAGAGTCCTAACGTTTTGTTTTGGCCTCCCTCATCTTTCTGTATATCCTCTATAGTCGTTTTCTGTATTCTTTAACTGCAACTCCACTAGAAATATGTGAGAGTTTATTTATGACTGCTAAAACTCTTACCCTTAAAGACAAGTTGTTGTATTTTCTTTATAACTACCGTAGCAGCATTAATATCGAACTATTGTTCAGTTGTTTTCCACATTTTGAAGTCATTCTGGTTTATAGATTGATCATGCATAGCTGATGTGAACACATTCCAGCAGCATGAGTATTTTCTGTGGCCTTGACTTTCTTAGATGCTGCTGCAATGTCAGGTAGATGTGCAGGGGGCTGACCTGGGGTCGACTAAGAAAAGATAATCCGTCTTCAAGGTAAGGAAACGAAGGAAGGGAGCCGGTGAACAGAGGTCAGACTGCAGTCCCTCCCATGTCGGGGTTTGTGTGTCAGAAGAAGCTCAGGCGGGGGTCTTGGCACCCTACTGGTGACCTCGACACACTTTCTGACTCATCCGCATACCAAGTGCTTTGATCCCAACATTATGGGCCAGCTTTGATGCGTAATGGAATGTTGTACACCAAAGTTTTGAGATATCAACTTCTATAACTTCTGAATCCACCAAAATATATTTTTGTGGCTTCTCATTTTACATTGCATTACATATTATCTTTTTCCCAAACATTACATACACTTCAATAGTGTAAACATTTTGGCATATGTGGCAATTTTGGGTTGAGTTTCTTGCCCAAGGACATCTATATGTGGATTAGACCATCATGACCATCTGATTGGTACATCTGCTCATTAGACCCCTGAGCCAGAGCCGCAGTATTAAATATTCACTTTTTCGTGTTACCCTTGACAGAAGTGTTGACCAGAACTATTGTTTCTTCAACCTAAAAGCGTTGAGAGTTGGATTTTTTTATTTGGTTGCTTAAGCGTTCAGATTTCCAGTTGGTATTTATTGTTTCACATTTTGCTGCCAGAAAGTTCCAAAGTTCCATAAAGAACTCAACCAATGTTGGATCTTGGAGGCCGATTAAGTACCGAAAAGTCTATAATGATCAATCAAAATATATCATATTTAACATCACACAAAAGTAGGATGGAAATGTCAGTGTTTAAGCAGCATTACACTTTTCCAATTCCAATTCCAATTTACGTCAATAGAATGCTGCAAAAACAAAATAAAAGTTGGAATACGTTATTTTAGTGTCTTAAAAGTAGACTGAGGTATGGCAAGGAAGTTTACTACAGCTGAGGCTTTGGAGCTGATTTTTCAAGGTAATGATGTCGATGAAAATTCAGATGAATCTGCTCAGCATGCCATGTGTGATTGTGGACAGGAACTACACATGATATATATCATCATGTCTAGTCTTCAAAATTGGCAGGACAAACAATGACAATTCCTCGCAAAGAAACTGCCCAAAATAATGGGCATAACTAATGAACAGAATAAGTTAGAATCTTATCAGTTCTGATACAATGATAATAAATGTGTTGAATGTTTCTTTCAATGTTATGGTCAGCTGTTCTTTTTAATGAAATAAGTAAAAAATTCAAGCTCTGTTTTTTATTTATTTTTTATTTATGGGTAAATATCCCCTATTATAGCGTATATAAGTCTCTAATGAGTGACATATATCATTAGCTGAGGTTGTTCTGATTTATGGGATGTGTAAAACGTGATAATACTGTAAAAAAATTACAATTTATTAGGAAAAATATACAAAAACCGAAATGTCCTATGTCTCAGAGGGTTAAAACCCCTATCACTCAGCAGCTCCACTAACTTGGAACAGTCTGCAAAAAGAATGGAAAATGACCAATCTGGTACCACTACAGGTTTTTAAAGCTTGGTTGGATGCTACACAATCAGATGCTGTTGGTACCTGTACATGTGGATACTGATAGATATGTAAATTGTAATCCCTGTAAATGTTGCGGTATGATGTCCTTTTGTTGTTCTGTTGTTTATGTTTTTATGTCTTCATGTGGAACCTACTGCTGCAGGTCTCCCTTGAAAAAGAGATAATTGATTTCAATGGGATTTCACCTGGATAAATAAAGGTTTTCAATTGAATTGACTCAGATCACGTGTTTTTTGATTATGACAGCAGTTGGAAATGGATTAGTCACATTTGAATGCTGATATGCCATGGAGTCATGATGCTGATAGTTATTGCTTTCAGTTGTTGTTGGGCGATTGCTAAAAGCAGCTTTCTCTATTGGATGTTGACAGTGACGAGAGACATAGACAGCACATCACTACTACTCCTTCTTCTTCTCCTTTTTTAACCTCTCATTCTCCCCTTTCCCTCGGCTCATAACCTTAATAGCTGCCTCTTCCCCTTATGACCGGAAGATGTATAATCCAATAAGCACTGCTCCTGGTGGCCGGGACCACCTCGCCCAAATACACACACAAAAAACGTTAAAGAAAACACACAACCAACATGCGAACAAAACCGCACGCTATCGCTCATCAAGCTGACATCTGAGTGCTTTTTTAACATCCTGAACATGTCATCTCATGTGAAAGTTCTACCCATGAGTCAAAGCTGATGTTGGGGGCATCTCAAGGAGAAGTAGGATGTTGTGCCTGTAGTTCCTGTCTAGTAAGGAGGCTATTTATACAACCTCTGGCCTCTGCCGTTTTACTTTTGCCCTCTCTTAATCACGGAAATTCTCAACCTTCCAGAAGCCCTCTGCCATCTTTCCGATGTAAGGCCAACCATTTCTCACAGCTTGTCGGAGCCTTTTGGCAGCATCTGGGGTTTGATAAGGGCCCCTCCTCCCAGCTGTACGAAGATAATGAGTCTCCATCTTTTTATTGTCTCTGATTCTAATGTGTGGTCTCATTTACTAGCCCATTTTGCTTCACTTGTCATGATTTCTAAAAAGCCACAAGGGTCTAATACCTTATTTAAATAATAAATAAACACTACGCTCTAGGGCCATGAATTTCTGATTATTTGGGGTCAAGATTTGATGCATACGAACAATTCATGATTCAGTTCAAAAGGAAATTATGACATTGAAAAAAGAGTTAAGTGTGTGAATGAGATTAGGGAGGTTCTTTTTTTAAAAATGTATTAACATTTTCTGCATTGATTGCAATAATCTATTACAAAATATATGTAGCAGGCATTCATGCTAAAGCATATGTGTTTTACCAAATGTTTTGATATCTCTAATTATGCAATGACATTAAGAATAACAAATTTAAGTTTGAATAAGAAAGGCTGACTATCTCATAAACAAAATTGACTCAAAATAGATGCCATTTTATTATCAAGAAAGTATTTTATTATTAAACTATTAAAAAAAAAGAAATTGTACTCAAAGTAACACTTCAAAACCAGTATTTTGAATCAAATCAGAATCTCTAAAGATAAGAAAATGTTCTTACATGAATCCCTTACCCCATCCCCCAATAATACTATGCATAGTGAATAATCTCGGCAGGTGCACAAGCTTAGCCATAACATCTCTGGTCTTCCGGAACTGCCTTAATGTCCGATTTCCACAAATGTCATTCACCCTCAGCCTAATGTCATGCAACCAGAGAGCAGCAGGGACACGCAATGGCAGAGCAAAGTGGAGACGAGGTTACACAAGGCCAGACACGAGCAGAATAAACTGAAAAAGGCTGCATCATCTGTACATCGTAGACACAATCACATGTATGTGTGTCAGAGAGATTCAAAGCCCTGTGTTGAATGGGCTTTCCCGACACAAATTCATTCTAAATCAAGAAAAGGTTGTAGAGGTGGCTTGTTGGTTTTTGTATCTCTGAAAACAACTATTGTGAATAGGAGACAAATAGCGTGTCACAAAAACAACCAAATATTCTTTCATATGTCTGTAAAAACAAGATTGTCGTCTATTTCAACAATTGTATCCCTGGCTGCTTATCTAAAGCAATATTATTAGGGTCATTGTCTCCGTCTGTGATGCTAACATAGCGCGTCAGTGGCAGATTTAGACCTATTGTGCTCCAAAACACCACAAACAATAAAAGAAAAACGCCACAGTGGGACACCGGTTTACAAGCTACAAAGGAACAGCGAAGTGTGTGAAACAGGGAGAAAAACCAAAGATATCTCAAAGCTGCAGTAATAATCAGATACATTATTAAAAAACCAGCCCTTCCGTTTTCATTTCATTTCAACTAATCTGGCCTGAATTGGCCAGGTACACTTGGGAATTGATTTGTTGAGCCTGGGAGCTGTCCCATAAATTGCAATGCTAATGGCGGGGGGCTGAGCTAGCTTCTATCCCTGATAAAGGCAGATCTAATGGAGATATTTCACATGGAATCATTTATCAGGCGCTGACAGGCAGGCGGCAAGACCCAACCCCCCAAAATAAAGAACACAAGCACCTTAATAGACATGGGCCACATCCTCTGTGTAAGGGCTTGATCCATGACAATAGAACTTTATCAGCCCTCAGCAGATTAATTATGTTGTAAAATTAGGCAAAAATGATTAAAAAAACAGAGCTTATTTACATCTGGTTGGATCGGAGCTCATTTTTGGCACCACTGGTCCGTGGCTGTGGACAGACAGGGGAAAGAAAACAGTCTGTCAGATGTTTTTAAATGCTACAGAGAATGCCTCTGAAGCCAATCATAGATCACTGATAAAATCTGACAGAATAATACAAATATGACTGGAGCTAAGCACAGAGAGCCATTGTTATGCAGGGGGCACACATGTGCACTCTGGCAGTAATAGTCTTCCCAGCCAAGCATTGGGATTTGTTATGCTTCTGTCTATTGTATTCCTTTTTTTTAATTTAGTTTTTTGAGAAATACTTATTGACTTGTACAAGATTTGTCATAGCTTTTTACAAACACTGAAACTCTAAAGGGTGAAATATGACCAAGCTTCAAAAAAAGAAAGTTACATATTGTAACCTCGGTTCTATGATCACACTGAAAACACTCTTAACTGTAAGGTCGCCAAAAATATGCCCATTAGTGTTCAGCCAATCACCAGTTGTTGTTTGGTTTCTGCTTTTGATTAATTTTGAACAAGTTTTCAAAGAAACCCTGTTAGTTTCACTCAAATTGTAGACATTTGATTTTAATAATCACATTTTAGTAACCGAAACACGAAGACGTTCTTGTCTATCTTATATTTTAGTCAGTCAGTCATTAATTAAAGCTACACAAGTTTCCATTTAAAGCCTGACCAGTAAAACACCGGGCAGACAGCGGAGACTCACTGTCGTGGTTTGACTTTCAAGTTTCCCATGCACTATATCGATTATGTCAACACTGACACTAGTGCCAGCAATGAGAGTTGCTACAAATATATTCAATAAAGCATATGTAGTTTCTGATACATGCACTTAAGCTAAGAGCATAACAATAATCAATATGCCAACGTTGGATGGACACAGGTGCATATAGTGACTGAACTTTGTAATTACTAAGCATAAACTGTTCATATATATTTATAATTGTTCCAATTACTCATGTTATGTCTCATGTATAAAAAAAATGGAAGTAGTTATTTATTTCTATGCTTGAATAAACTATTTAAGAAAAGTAAAAATAAAACATTGCTTTTACTGAGAATAGCTTAATAACAAGATAATAACAAAAAAGATGAAGTATCTTAATCATCTTGCTAATAAATTAATAATTGAAAGTTATGTTTTTATAGCCAGAAAGATTATTTTAAATAGAATACATTTTATTCAGAGGCAGCAAAACAGCCGTACAGTCAAAAGAAATACTGAACAAATGCAAACAACTGCTTAGGCTATGACTAACTCAAGTGTGAATAATAAGCTGCCCAGGAAAAAGCATACTATGAAACCACAAAACTAAAATAATTTAAAGCTTTGGGGTAAAACCAAACTGTATAAAATCCAAAATGTAACCTCTCTTCAATCCATTAAGCAGCCTCTCTAAGCTTTAGGGCACACAGGGCAAAGGTTAGGGTCCACTCAGCCTTGAATGTAGACTTTGCATTTGGCCACAGTGCCACGCCTGAGGATGTCTTTGTCGTCCTCATCATGACCTCACCTGACCAGAGCTGCCATGTTCTTCTTTGTTCATCTCGTCTGTCTGTTAATACTGCTCCCAGGGGACACGACTATTTCTCTCTCCTCTCTCCCTCCGTTGTTCCCCTCCACCCAACTCCATCTATTCCTGGAATTGGTGATTTAATGAAGAGCTCGGTCACCATGAATGACCTCTCCCATCATCATCCTCTTCTTGTTTCTTTTTAAATGTGTTTCTGGTCAGTTTTGATCCTGACGTTGCTCAATTTTCCACTTATTTTTCTGGAGTCAAGCCTGAATCTCTCTGTGAAAAGCTCATTAGGAGACAATCCATGAACTCTCCCTCAGCTTTTTGTTTCCGTTCACTTTATTCCTGTGAGAGTTCAGTTAAACTATCAATAGCTGTCATTTTTCCAGCGCTATCTCCTAATTTACCCGGTACCCAAACAGTCCTTTCATCAGTTAAGATGTTCAACATCATGATTTAATGCTTAACAAAGCTAACTGTGCTAGGGTCATCTACATCTACCTATAACCTCTGTCTACTCTCCTCAGCGTGTCCTTTGAAGCTAGCTGGGAGGTGTAGTCTTACAGTGGTGGGATTTTAGCTATCCCGCTGTCAAGGTAATGCCCTGTAATCGGCCCTCTAATACTGCGGGATAATGAGAAGAGAAGGGAAAGGCCACGCTGCTGTATTTACCTGCAGCACCAGATAATGAATACACATAATGCTAATCACAGGTTGGCAGGTGGACCTTTTTAATGAGCCCCAAAAAGGATTAGTCCTCACGTTCTACTGTCAAAGTGTTGGTAATGATGATTATTAGGTAATTACATGTTTTAAAAGCTTCTCCTGAGTTCTGAGCTAAATTGTTCTCTCAATGACCTATACTTTAATGATATGTTTGTAATAAATTATACTTTTCTGTATTTAAACTAGGCCATTTACTAAAACAGAACCACGTACCGTACATATAATAACAATATAGGCAAAATGGCACATTGGAGAGTATGCATTTTTAGACAAAGATTAGCTCTACAAAATAATACGAACATAACAATGTCTTCTCAAAACTTTTCATTTAAAGCCACAGAAATGTATGTGTTACCAACAGAGATTGATTTAGTAAAGCAGTTTTCAAGTTGTACGTTTACAATAATAATATTAAGTATAACAAAGGCTATGGCTCTATTAAAACATTGTTCAACTAGTAACAAGATGGTGCTAACAACAACATGCTAGCATATCCACAATGACTATGCTAACACATTTATGTTTAGCAGATTGAATGATACCATCTTTGTTTAAACTGTTAGCATGTTAGCATTTGGTAATTAGCTGTCATTAGCTTTGCAGAGATTTTAGTCATAAACCAAACTATATGACAAATGATAATTAACTGCTAGTTGAACTGTCAGGAAAATACTTATTTTTAACTTAGTTATAGCAACGCATCATAAAGGGAACAATGAATGGCTTTACTAAATGACATGGCTTATATTTTAAGAGTTGTTGAGACAATATCACCTGTTACTCAATACCACAATTGCAGAAGCCATGGTGGTGCTTGAGAGAAAAAAGTGATGACATGTGCATATATAATTTAAGGTACATCATCATGAATGTCTATACGAAATGAAGAACAATTGTTTTGATACAGATATAAAAAGGTATTATCCTTGTATGCTACACATGTAAAATATGACAAAAAGCATTATTTGCATTTGCATCGTGACGAACAAATCAAACGTTGAGATGGGAAAATAAAATAGAGCAGAATCAATGGAAAATTGACATAACTAAAAAAAAGTTTGACTATGTTTGACCGCCAAGGATCATTGGTGTAAACACAGATGATAGTTTCAGTATTTCAGTGACAGTGATTTGGATGACATGGCACTTATAGAGGCAAACCACTAGTTCATCATGAAATGTTCAGTTTACAGAAGAAGACAACAAAACAAACAATGATATCATGAATGCCTGTATTTGTTCTAATTCCCATAATCCATGATTTACACTGAACAAAATATAAGTGCAACACTTTTGTTTTTGCTCCCATTTTTCATGAGATGATCTAAAACATTTTCTATATAAACAAAATAACCATTTCTCTCAAATATTGTTCACAAATCTGAAAAAATCTGTGATAGTGAGCACTTCTCCTTTGCCGAGATAATCCATCCCACCTCACAGGTGTGGCATATCAAGATGCTGATTAGACAGCATGATTATTGCACAGGTGTGCCTTAGGCTGGCCACAATAAAAGGCCACTCTGAAACGTGCAGTTTTGCTTTATTGGGGGGGTCTGGGGGGGTCCGAAAACCAGTCAGTATCTGGTGTGACCACTATTTGCCTCACGCAGTGCAACACATCTCCTTCGCATAGAGTTGATCAGCTTGTTGATTGTGGCCTGTGGAATGTTGGTCCACTCCTCTTCAATGGCTGTGCCAAGTTGCTGGATATTGGCAGGAACTGGAACACGCTGTCGTATACGCCGATCCAGAGCATCCCAAACATGCTCAATGGGTGACATGTCCGGTGAGTATGCTGGCCATGCAAGAACTGGGATGTTTTCAGCCTCCAGGAATTGTGTACAGATCCTTGCAACATGGGGCCGTGCATTATCATGCTGCAACATGAGGTGATGGTCGTGGATGAATGGCACAACAATGGGCCTCAGGATCTCGTCACGGTATCTCTGTGCATTCACAATGCCATCAATAAAATGCACCTGTGTTCGTCGTCCATAACATACGCCTGCCCATACCATAACCCCACCACCATGGGCCACTCGATTCACAACATTGACATCAGAAAACCGCTCACCCACACGACGCCACACACGCTGTCTGCCATCTGCCCTGAACAGGGAAAACCGGGATTCATCCGTGAAGAGAACACCTCTCCAACGTGCCAGACGCCATCGAATGTGAGCATTTGCCCACTCAAGTCGGTTACGACGACGAACCGGAGTCAGGTCGAGACCCCGATGAGGACGACGAGCATGCAGATGAGCTTCCCTGAGACGGTTTCTAACAGTTTGTGCAGACATTCTTTGGTTATGCAAACCGATTGTTGCAGCAGCTGTCCGAGTGGCTGGTCTCAGACGATCTTGGAGGTGAACATGCTGGATGTGGAGGTCCTGGGCTGGTGTGGTTACACGTGGTCTGCGGTTGTGAGGCCGGTTGGATGTACTGCCACATTCTCTGAAACGTCTTTGGAGACGGCTTATGGTAGAGAAATGAACATTCAATTCACGGGCAACAGCTCTGGTGGACATTCCTGCTGTCAGCATGCCAATTGCACGCTCCCTCAAAACTTGCGACATCATTGTGCTGTGTGATAAAACTGAACATTTCAGAGTGGCCTTTTATTGTGGCCAGCCTAAGGCACACCTGTGCAATAATCATGCTGTGTAATCAGCATCTTGATATGCCACACCTGTGAAGTGGGATGGATTATCTCGGCAAAGGAGAAGTGCTCACTATCACAGATTTTTTCAGATTTGTGAACAATATTTGAGAGAAATGGTTATTTTGTGTATATAGAAAATGTTTTAGATCTTTGAGTTCATCTCATGAAAAATGGGAGCAAAAACAAAAGTGTTGCATTTATATTTTTGTTCAGTGTAGATACCCCAACACGCCATAAATAGATGCTTTTCACACAGCCTGTCAGTCTTTCATGAGCCAACAGAGGAAAAACCCTCAGGGATTCTCAGTGCCACCCAGCCTCAGCGGGTGCAAGTCTCTGAGGTCGTTCAACACAAGGAAAGACGCGCTGTGATTAAAGTCAGGCCCTCTCGGGTTGACAGTGAACTGTCAGAAATGTCAGCAACACCAGATTCCTGTAAATTGAAAGCTACAGATCCTAATTTAGCTGTCCAACAATTCATCAGCTGCAGGTTCTCCGGCTCTGAGGAAGGTTAGCGCAGGGTGGCGAGAAGTCTGACTCTGGCCTGAAGCTGATCAAAAACTCTGAGAGGCGGAAACAATGGTAGGAAGTTGTGTGTCTCATTCTCACAGCAGAGGCTCAATGGTGTTCAGCCCGCGGACAACATAATGCTCCGCCGGCTCTGACTCCCCATATGTGCGATTCATAAAGAAATGCACACATAATGTACAGATGCATGCACTTGTAAGATTAACATAGACATGCACACGCTGGCATGCACACGTTCAGTCTGGTTCAGTCACACGAAAAATGCATGTAAACGATCAGACTTGTTCTCATGGCCGTGCTGTCTCCCTCTCATCATCACATATGTGCAGCTGTGCATTGAATATTATCCAGACGGATAATCAGGGACCAGGATGCTGTTGCAATCACACAGATTGGAATATGACAATTGAAACGGTCATGTTATTGTATCTCCCTTTGTTTGAACAAGGCTGAAGCTTTTCAGATGTCAAGCCACTGAAATTACAAACTGTTGTTATAAATTTGTATATGCCATGCCTTTTGTTTTCCTTCTTTCCAGTGCCCAGTTCTTTTTTAATCGTTTTTACATTTAAAGCTCTTGAACTGATTTAGACAAACAATGAAGGACAGTTGATTTTCTTGCATCTTGGTCTTTTTCACTACAAACACTCACTGTGTTCCTGGAAATATTGACATCACCATTACCGCATAACCCTAACCCTACCGTTAGCATTCTGGCTAAGGTCATGGTCCAAAGCAGACGTAAACCTAAGAATCCTTGTTTGAACTGGAATCTCCTTTTAGCGCAGTTATAAAGCAGTAAAGCACAATTAGTATTAATACTGTAAGTAAGCAAGTCCTGTTACCTCCTTCATCTTAAAAACACTTTTCCATAGTTGATGTTACCTTTTGTTTTTCAGCTACCTGTTGTTTAGCTACTGTAAGCAGAGTTGCCTCTAAGCGAAATACACTGTGTATGTCTATGGCTTTTATTGTGACAGGAAAAACGTGACTCGGACGCAAGCATAATCAATCAATGTTTATTTATATAGCCCAATATCATAAATGTTACATTTGTCTCAGTAGACTTCACAGTTTGTACAGAATATCAGTATGACAATACGACACCCTCTGTCCTTAGACCCTCACATCGTACAAGGAAACACTTCCGGAGAAAACCCACAGTTTAAAGGGAAAAATGGGAGAAACCTCAGGGAGAGCAACAGAGGAGGGATCCCTCTCCCAGGACGGACAGACGTACAATAGATGCCGTGTGTAAATTGAAAATATAATACATTTGCAACATAGGTAGTCCAAATGTTTGGAAATTCATGTGTGTATAATAGGAAGATGAATCCACGAACATAATTGCACAGTATTCATTTGTCTTAAAATGTCCCAATACTGCTTAGAAAGTTCTGAATTATGTCATTTACTCGGTATTGTACTTACAAGTAGGAAGTATTTTGTGAACGGGAACATTATGCTTCCATCTCCTTTTCTGTGGTAAATTAGATTTGACCTTAATATGTCACATCCAACAGTTTTGAGGTGGGGCAGAATTGGTTTACATCTAGCTCCAACCCCTTCCATAGTACCACCAGCTCCTGTGCTCTTTTGAGCCATGTTTATTAAGTCCATCACTTAAGTACTGATTAGATTGGACACCCTGGGATGGTGGACATTATGAGAACACGGAGCCAGGTCTCCCATCTGTGTGCGTGTGCATGAATGAATTTGTGTTAGCTCTTTATTTGTGGCCGGGCGTGAGATTGTGATTTGTGATGCTCCTCCCGGGTAAGCATGAATAGAAAATCTCCCTGTGAAGTAATAACCTCAGGCTCAAACACAACACAGTGGCCACATTTGTTTTGGTTTATTTTATTTATATATTTAATTTGTCCCTGAGAAAAGGAGCCGTTGTCTGTGCAGGACCATAAAGTGGAAATCAATGACAGGCTGTAATTCACAGCCCCAAGAAAGATCTTAAGATGTGCCATCAACACGTTATTAGACGGTTTTAGCACTGGTTAGATATTTTAGTCTATTTTTACTGCTCTTTTCTCTCTTTTTAAATTAATATCACAGCTACTGATTGTTTAACACGTTTCTTAAAACATGTGGAAATCTATTCATAATTCATGAACTAGCGTCTTAAAGCAACCGCAAGACAAAATGAACAAAAACAGCAGCGTTCATGCTATAGAAAAGAGGCCATAAATGAAGACGACATGTTTTGTATGATGTGCTTTCTTGTGAAGTAAATATGTTACTCTCTACTCCTGTTCTACTCTCAGCAACATCATTTATATATAGGGCTGGGTATCATTCATCAACAATGACTCTTCTTTACATATACTTTTCTAAATTATGACAGTATTCTATTCGGATGAAGTTCTTTCGTTCTTTATGCAACACTGGTCAGTTTATTAATATGGTTCTGTTAAATGATCATAACAGCTTGTTTATGTTCTTCTGATCTCTTCAACCATACATCCAAAATCAATGCAGGCAATCTGTAATCAACGGGGCATTAAATGTGATATCTGAAGCGTCCAGTTTGTTGTCCGAGTCTCTTTGACCCCTAACGTTTGATCGGGCTTTGAGGCAGAACCAGATTAGTCTTGAAACCATCAGTTCTCTCCTAACAATGATATAACAGTTACATAAGTGCAATTATTCTCAAACTTCTGGTATTAAACTCCTATCAAGTACATTGCATAATCATCATTTCCTGTCCTTGTGGGTTATGTTTCCATTAGAGCCCTTAACCTCCATATCCATATTGTATCTTTCTCAGATAGTCATGATTATTTGAACATACTTTTCATGGCCTAGTTGTGTGGGAAAACCATGGTAGTGCCCCTAGGTTTACAGCAGGATATGATTTGGGGAAATGCCTTTGTCAGAGAGCAAGTACAGAGTTCAACCACACGACCGGCATCTCCAGGGAAACAAGCTGTGTCCTTGTCGTCCCCGTCACTGTGATGGTCATCTCTCATCCTGTCTATTCCCTGGAGGCCTTAATGAGCCATCATCATGCCACGCACGGTGACGGTTGTTTTCGGACAGCTGGTTTCTAATGCTTGCGTTCATATGAGAGCCAAAATTGTTTCTCCTCCTCAGACCGTCCTCTATAACGAAGCTGACAGGGTTTTGATTGCGGGCAGGGTGACTCACGACAGACCCTGGGCCTCATCGGTTCTTAACCTACTTGCTGAAGTCTAAATGAGCCTCCTTTGTCACACATGGGGAATACATAAACCTGACGCTTATTTGCTGTGGTGCCAGCCTCCAATCTGCTTCGAACCGTGAGAGATGGTTATTTACAGAGGTCTCAGTTTTCAGAAGTTGTCACATCTTAATATTCCAAACACAATCCCTTTAGGCTTGAAAGGTGCCTCTGAAAAGTTTGCATATTGCCTTTTTGGGGAGAACTGTATGTATACCTAGAATGACAGCAGTTGAAGGGCCCCTATTGTGCTTTTTGGGGCTGTCTTTTTCCTTTATTGTGTCTGTGCATGCAAATAGTCTGCAAAGGCTAAAAACCCAACGGTAGATTCTCTCCAACACAGCCATAAATAGGAAATAAGATCTGTGTTTTGATATTTGAAAAACAATTTCACTGTTTACATCTTTATATAATACATACAGATGTACAGGGGAATTGTGAAGTACAGTTCAGAGGAAGGTAACAAACACAATACAAATGCTTTTCAGAGTCGCCTTTCAAGGCTCAAAACTCATTTTCTGAGGACTTGAGCTTTACACTGTCTCTTCACAGGTTCTGTAAAACATCAAAGAAGACCTAACAAGCATGCCATGTAATCGATTACTATGACGATGTGCTCACAAGTGGTTTGATTTAGTTCAGTGTAGTCTAGCTAAAAGCTAAGAACCCCCGCAGTGGTTATAGAGTAAAAAAATGCCAGCAGCGTTCATGTATACAACCTCTGGGAAACTGCTCAACCACTGGATGCATCATGGACTGCTGGCTCTGTCTCGTGTTGACTCGGGATTAACATGATAATGACAGTCTAAATGAGCTCTAATAGTGGAATAATCTCTGTGACCTATTGGAGTACAGCAATAATACAAACACGCTCCATAAATGCTCAAACACACACATATGTACACACACAGCACGCTTTAATTGATTTTCTGAGGTTATTTACTTTGTTGCACGCTTGCTTAAAAGGAGAGGATGCTTTGTGTGCATGCCACGATGCTAATGGGCCCTTCGTGTCAGCCAATGTTTCGATAATTGTGAAACAACATTGTGTGCTTGTGTGAATGACTCGGACAGAAAGAAAAAAAACAACAGCTAAATACTAAACTGTGAGTAAGTGTCGCACAGTAACACTAATGGCCTTGGTCAATAGCATGTTTCGGAGATTATGTCGATTGCATTCAGGGCTTGAGCTCTCTATAACATGAAAACATTGCTCTGAAGATTAGAGCGGCACGACAATAAGCCACACATAATAAAGTAATAGAAAATATCTGCAGAAGAAAAGCACAGTCATTTAATGTAAGAAAAACAGTCCTAATGTCTAGGTGTTTTGAAAGAAAAACAGAGCAAAGTTGCAGCTTTTGTTCATTTTTAAGGACAAAATACAAAAAATATTTACAGCACTGTCAAGAACTATTTTTATTTTGCAGCACTCACAGCAGCCCATACAGTATTACAACCTACTGTAAAACCACATAAGGCTGAAAATAAGCTTTGTAAAAGTGTTTTGTACCAATGGAAATGGTTGATGACGTCAGAAACAGTACAGTATGCGATACCTTTTCCTTGTGGGTTAATTTGGTATTCATGGATTCGACTTCTTACCGTGTTTAATTTGTTGTTGTGTTGAGCCAATGGAGGGCTGTACTGTCTACAATTAACCCAAAAGCTAACCAGCCATTTCAAAAGCAGATTATGTCTAGAGGCACTCAGCTGGACCCGCTCAGCTCTGGCACGGCTTCAGACTATATTTATGTTGTCCTAATAATCAGGAGATTTAATCAGCCACCGTGCAACCCACCAACTTGCTTTCCTTAATACCCCTGTGCTCGTTAGCTTTCTCAGATTTCAACCAACGGACCCCCACAAGTAGAAGTTTTTCTTTCTTCAGGAGTCAGTGACTGGGAACTATTTGTCTAATTAAGCACTTGCAGCCAGTTGGAAAATGTTGAATTTGATCTGCGATGGAAACCTGAGCCTGATTTAAGAAAGAAGCCTTTGCTGTTAAGTCCAAGCTGTGAGCAGGATACTTTAAGTGAGGCCAATTTGTTATTTTCTATGTTATGAATTAGGTTTTTCTGAGATATGATACCGTGTCAAAACATGCAACCATAATCCCTCCTCTGTCTTCACACATGGCCTAGTCTTTGGGGAAGAAAATGGTACTCTAAAATGCCTCGGGCATACAAAAACCTGCAAGGCTCTCTGGAAAACAAATAGCCTTTGCACACAGTTTTCAGCGTTTTAGTCATGCACAACTCTGTTTTAAAATGAATCTATTTCTAAACGCATCATTTCAAACTCCATGTCTCAGGGGTGCGTTTATGCAAATTGATGGGTATACCTTCAGGATGCTGTCAATTTAGCCTAATTAATCAAGATACTATGCAAATTCAGACGATCATGTTGCTAGTATGTTAATCACCATGACGGAAATTAGCAGAACCCCACCAATCTGTAGCTGTTGAGAGGACTATCTTCCAAAAATAATGACTCCATTAATTACCGAGCGATGTTATTGCGCGACGGAGCAACGCGTGAATTGAATGTGCCAAAAATGGATTTACAGCAAAGTCAAAACTATTATACTCCTGCTTTCTGTATTGCCACTCTCTGGTTCCGTCATGTTCACCTAGATGAAGTCAGATCGAGTGTCAGACTCTGTTTTCGGTTAGTCGTCTGGAGATGAGAGGATGAGAGCAGAAATAAAGATGGAAGGGAAGTAAAGTCAAACTAATGATGGAGCATAAAACAGGCCATCTATGTTTGATGAATGTACGGCCGAGAGACTGCAAAGCGAGATGAAACAAAGATGAAAAGGAGGCAGTCTGAAGGAGACAGAGAGAGTGGGGTGATTAGGCATCTCAGATAACAACACAGACGCACAAGAACACTGAGTTCAGACAAACAACATTGTGGTGCCATGCTTGCTTGTGGATTCCCCCTAGCATTTGATGTCTGCCACTATTTATTACATTTGTAAACATCAGCTTTTTATTCAACTTGCACTATTTCTTTCAAACTGTTTTTTGACAATTTAAAGGCTTATAGATGAATCCCTCAATTGGGAAGAGTCAACAGACCCATTGATAATGATTATAACATAGCAGTACAGAAATAAGTCATAAAACCTGGAAATTAGTTAACATTTAGCGGTTCTGGTTCTCTACTCTCAAATGAATTCCTGAAATAAGGTCTGGTTTAAACACACGTTTTTCACCTTTTGTACTAAGACATAAAAAGGAGTCAGTCAATACCCCACTTGTGAATGTCAGAGGCCTCTATAAGTCATAAAAACGGTCTTTAGCTTTGTGGAGGTGACGTAAAGCTTTTTACTTCTGCAGATTGCATTTACGATTCAAAATATATAATATTGGTGTTAAATTGTTGAGAAAATCTTGCGGAATTAAACGTTGGCCGCAGAGCTTTTTTTCCGCAATATTCTAATATCCAATGGAAAAATCCCTTTCGCATGTTGTCGTGATAGTCGTTGCGTATCTTTCAGATCGGCCTACAAAAAAATACATTATCTCTGCACCACTCTTTTTCTGTGGGTAGTTGCAACAATACTAAAACACCTTATTAGAAAACTATACACATGGTATTGTCGCACATCTTATACATATTTTTATACATATTTGTATTTTTGTATTCGGGATTGTTGGAAAAGGTATTACAATCTCTCTGTTAATACACACAAACTGAAAGATTGACAATAAAGTTGACTTTGACTTTTGATCTCCTACCGAAACCATGGGCTTTTATCTCCTGTTTTAATAGCTTCCACTCTTCTGGGAAGGTATATCTTTGTAACCTCACTGCAGGAAATTGCTACCAGTCAGCCACTAGGGCATTAGTAGTGTTGGTAAGTGACGTTGGGATAACTCCTACCTCACCAGTCAGTATTCTTCCATTGAGGTGCTTGTCTGATGGTCAGCAGGTCCAGCACCTTTCCGACTCAGGAATCATGGGGGTTATCAATCAATATATTTGCACTATTGCCAGAGTCATAGAGGTCATAAAGTAGACAGGCTTTAGAAATCTATCAAACTCTATTTTCTCTATCATTTCTACAATAACTGAACACATGTGCACCCTTATCCCAATTCAACTTTCTTTCCAACGTGTCAAGATTTAAAAAATAAATCAGAAAAATCTAAGAAAATGCAGATTTCTGAATCTTTTTTTTACCAACCACTAATGTTTGCGAATATGAGGCGTTGAAAATACCCCGAAAATCAGTTAGTGGCGTTGTTCTCCATTTGGGTCCAATCAAACTATCTTGAAGGAATGGGATGCTACAAATATCAACTAATGAAAACAACGGCAGTCACATTTTAAAACACACCATGTAGAACATTTTTGATTTGCTGTTAAAGAGCTCCAATCAACCATTGTATGATTGGCTCTTGTGCTATATGTGATTCATTGCTAACTTTAGTTATGTGCTCTCTGTTCAGAATCCATCATCTACATCATATGTGTAATCTTCCCCAGAAACTAGAACACAGCTCGTTCAGCAGCACATTTCTCCAGGTGTGAAGGTGTGCTAGATGCCGTCATCACAGTCATTAGTGCATGAGTGCAGGCGCTAATGAAGTGGCTAGCCTGCTGTTTCTCTGCAAGCCTGGCTAAAAGCTTCTACACTTTTATAATGTCATACCATTTTATTTTTCACAATCTAGTTTTCCTCTCTCTTTTCCATTAGGAGTAGCAGGCACATCATTTTCTTTTGTAACTTTCGGCCTCCTCCATCTCTGTGTTTTTCTTTGTCGTTCGTCAGCTTATGGACGAAATTGATCGAGGGTTTGTAAGATGCAGTGCAAGATGTCTGCTGTCTCCACTCATTTACACAGAGATGAATGTTAATCAATGCGATGTGCGGTGGAGGAAACGCTTCAAAGCCCAACGTGTCATCCTCATTCATGTATCGTCTTTGTTCAATACACACCTGAACATACGCATTCAGTGATATTATATCTGCTGCCACCACACAGTAGCAGCAGTGCGGTGCCACACCTACTCCACGGTGAATGGTTGGTGGTTTTTGAAAGAGTTTCCGGCTTTCATCACACACCTGGGGTTTAATATAACTTCATCTAAATTCAGGAAGTGCAGGAAGTCCTCTTTTAATCAAAAATACATTATGATCACTCAAGCTAGGAGTCTTTTGAAAGCTTTCCCTGTTGATGGATTCAAGGACCATACAGCTAAACAGTTTCATTTTCAGCCTCTTTCAGTGAGAGATACAATGGAATATGTCACAAGGCTTTCTTTTTTTTCATGAATTTCCAAATATACTGATCATGCATGCAGTGTTGAAAAGATCAGTTGAACTATAAATAATTGTATGTGACACAACAGAACAAAATGTCAGGCAGCAGACTTAAACTGATTATGAAATACCCCCCTGGGCGGTTTATTTATTATATTTCATATAGAATTATATAAGTATTTTGTGCATCTGCTGTGACATATTTCTGTGCTTTAATGTTCAAAACGATACATTTTTCTCACACTGCCTGTGCTGCAGCACCTCTGTTCACCCTCTGTCTGAAACCAGAGCCCAGTCTGCTCTGATTGGTTAGCTGGCCGGCACTGCTTACAGATGTACCGGCCCCTTAGCCTATCACTTACAATGTGTTGGAGAGTTGGCCAATAGATGAGTGTTATTGATAGTGATGTCAGTTCTGGAAGTAAACAAAGGAGCCCAATCGAGGGGTTTCAGCAGGGGGGGAGAGTGTGGGATACATATTCATCAGTAATGTGAAAGTAATAACTTGTTGGGTAAAGGCAAATATAGAAAAGCCTAGAAACCTCTAAAAATCCCTTTAATTTAATGCAGCCTTTAAAACACATAAAAGACCACACTAACAATATTACAATATTCAAAAGCTACAACCATATGCAGTCTCATATCATGGTATTCTTTAATATAGATAGAAAGTCAAGCCAAAGCCTAGCTACATAAACATGACATTACACGTCTAGACACCAACTTTTCCAAAAGTAATTTGCATTGGGATTGGGGGGGGTTTCTGCAATAGGGTAATAACGGAGAGTTTTTAATATTGTCCTTGCTTGAAGCGGATTTACCAATCTGCAAGTTGGTTTTATAGGGTTTTAAAACACTGTTATCAATCTGAAAATTCACGGTACGCCTTTTGGGCAGAATTAGCAATTTGTAGTTTATTGTCTGAAACATACAAAACCCCCAGATTGTCCTTTAAACCTGCTAGAACTATTACAAAATAAATGTGTATGCATTCTTCATGAAGCATATTCTCACATCAATAATACAAAAAAGACCTGCTACCAAGTCGAGACAGACTTTGCTTTGAAAATATGCCTCATTTGTGCATCCTTCTTCCTCTTTAGTTCTTCTTCGGTGGTGTTTGATCCATTATAGATCAGTGATGAAGTGGTGGTTCTCCATTCCCAATACAAGTCCAAGCCTCACGTGCTCCTCTAACAATCTGAAGAAGATCAATCTCCGTAAGTCAGTCGAAAACCCCTTCAGGTCTCCTTTCTGCCGAGCTGATCTACCAAAGACACTCGAAGACATTTTACTCACCATCTCTTTAGTTGCTCTCATTTGTCTGAATCCATCTTCCCTCGCGGGCGAACACAATATCATCACCAAGTGTGAATTATTATTGAAGAAGCACATTTTTGATTTGATATTGGAGGCGTGTGGCGCAGTGGTCTAGTGCGTTGGTGTTCGGATCAGGGGGGCACAGGTTCAAACCCCACTGCAGTCAGCATGTCGTTGTGTCCCTGGGCAAGACACTTCACCCCAAATTGCTCCTGTGGGGATTGCCCACAGTATTGAGTATTGAAGTCGCTTTGGATAAAAGCGTCTAACAAGTGACATGTAATGTAATCTTTAATCAAAGCCACGTTGACGCCTTGAATGTCATCACACAGCGGGAACAAAAGAGGCCCTGACTGCTGCAGTATGGCCCGGGTCATTAATGGATGCTAATATAATCTAAAAGAAGAGGACACAAAGTGAAAGGACAGAGAAATGAGATGGAGTCATGTTTGATGCAGACACCTATTCAGATTCATTACCCACCGCTGTGCCAACCCGTGCCTGTGAGGATCAGTGCTCATGTCTCCGGGCCATCATTAATATCACAGCGTACAGGTTTTACAAAGGTATTAAGAGATTACTGTGGCAGAAGATATCTCGTTTTACAAGTGCTCTCAGAAAAATTGATAGTTTTTTACGCTTTCATTTATCCTTTTATGCTCCTCCAATTATTATCGTTAATTCCTGGGTGACAAATATCCATAAAGGCTTAAGAGCATGGTGAAAAGTATAATCCCTGTCTTTCTTTCTTTCTTTCCTTATTTATTTATTTCTTAGATGGAAGGACTTCATAATTTCCTATGCTTTATCCTATTACCTATTAACTATTTTATTTCTTTCAAACAAGAATGCAATCTGTACCATCACGCATACAGTTTTCATAGATATTAAATAGTTAATACATGATACTGCTTAAAATACAGCTTAGAGTATCTTGAGTAACTGGGTCATGAAATCTAGAAAACAATAAATTGCTGTTAAGTTTATCAAATGTATTTTTTTAATTAATAGGTTAACATATGTGTTTCTTGCAATGTACTGAACAATTAGGGTCAGATGTAAAAAAAAAAAGTCATTATAACAATTAAGATGTATTACCAAAAAGTTAAAACTGAGGCTGCAAATAGAAGGTTTTTAATGACCTTTTGTGCACAACTTTGACTTAATCTCTTCATGGGACTCTCATATATCTTTATGTAGCTAGCAAAGTATTTCAAAACATTTGCAAATTGAGCAGTTGACCAAATGATGAGAGAAATGTCATGATTCCACACTTTCATACTCATGTTATTTTAATAAGGGTCATCAGGGAACCACAGGTGTAAAACAGAGCGCTTACAATGCAGACAGATACCGATGTGCACAGCTACATTCACATTACATATAATGTGAGAGACAGTAAGACCTAATGGGCCGATCCAGAGTCAGATGTAATGCGGCATAGAGGACAGGACAAGTCATTAAGGCTAATGCGGCGTCATATCAGAGACGCATCAGACAGACTCATGAGACGTCTGGGTGTCAGCAGACTGGAGAGAGACGGAGAGGAGAAATCAACGACTTTCATTTCAAACTTTCTTTGGGTTTGATGTTGAATAGGGATAAAACATAGAGACAGAAAAGAGGGAACACTGTATAACTTTCATTTTTTATTTCCATGCAATGTTGTACCAGGAGGGTTTGACTGTGCTTCTGTGGCAGAAAGATCTCACCCTGTTGCCTTAGTTGATACAAGTTGTTGCTTCGTTGCTCTGAAATACCAGATCAATCAACACCTGCTGGCATTATCTCTTCCTTTGTCCTCTGTGCTCTTCCCCCCTATTTTTTTATCAGGGCAACACTGTGATTTTTTAAAGCATTTCCTCTGTGTCTGAGCCAGGGTTTGGATGCCAGGCAGCAACAACCTGCCTCGTAATGTCTGCATGTTTTTAATGATCTCCTTTCACAGTAGCTGATTGAGCCCTGCTGTATGTGGGCTAATATGCAGACCAAAAATAAACTAGGATCAGGGATGACGGGAACAAACACACTCATGCTTTTAACACAGAGATTCTCAATCGGTGTTCCTGAGAAGGCATTTCTTGTTTGCTTTACAACGATTAATCTCAAGTGTGTTCAATTATTTACTCATATTTTGTATTCTATACGCTGACCCACATTCTATACACTATACTGTACAATCCATCTAAATCTAGGGAGAGTTTTCCAAGTAAACACCTGCCATCCACCACTGGGCTTTAGAGAACAGAGCTGTGACCTGTCAAGGTGGCACACAGAGTCCCATATGGACTCTTGTCAGTTTGAAAGTCCCAGTGTCCCTTGTGTTACCTCCCCATGGGATCACCTGGGATTGTAAAGCTGCATGGGAACTGTCACAGTCCAGAAATGTTGACTGCTATCTCCAACCTTTGCACTGAAATAAACACTGTCTTCATGTGTCTTCTTATTAAACACTGCGTCAATGATTGGCCAATTGTCAGGATAGAATCAGTGAGCCTGAGGGAGTACTTATGTTTTTGTTGCTTTCATTAGCCCCATCATTGTTCGGCTTGACATACAAAAACAGCTCTCCTCCGCCTGACATCGTTGAAAATATATTGGGAGAAAAAGACTCCCACGTGGGATTACTTTCAGTACAATGATGTGAATTTAGATGAGGCTGCTGACACATTCCATGTTGGCTGCCTAAAAACAAGCAGTTGAGCATATGTTGGAAAAACAACATTTGAAATCATCTGGAGAAAGAAATAATAATGTATTTGTATGGTTTCAAATAGCATTGGGTCACATTTCCAAAGAAATGTTCAGGAGTTTGTCCTAACATGCATGCATCTGGAAATTGAAAATTAGGGCTTTTAATGAAATCTGTGAAATGTAGTCTCTTATGTGTGTGTGGGGAGGGGTATTCTTTGCTCAAAGACACATTGGCATTGCCCTAAAGACTGGTACCTCTGAAAGTACTGCTCTACACTTTGTCCGTTCTCAGACTTGAACCAGCACCGCTCCAAGTCCCTATAGACTGAGCTTCTGTCACTGCATTGTGTGAAGCAATGTGAACATGTGAGGCCTCACTTAAGCTGTCAAAGTGAAAACATACAAACCACAGTCTCTCTCAATGTCAAGAGAGAGGCCTTAAACAGCTGACGCACGTGTCTAAAATAGATCCATGGTGTCAATCAACACTGTCACTATCCGATGCTCTGGGCTGATTAAAATGGCTTCATTAATTACTTTTGTCATGCCATGTTGTGTAACTGACCCTTGCTAGGGCAAAGCATTATGTCAGCAAGCAACTGTTTTATTCTCCCTGATTCTGAACACAGTGAAGCAACAGAGTAGAACAACAATCTGTCCAAAATGGATGAATGAAGAGAACATTGGTTTGGGGTAGCTGGGGCCTTACCAGCTTTGGACCGTTTATTCCTGTCCAGCATGACTCCTTCTTTTTTTTTTCATCAGCGTAGAGCCGTGAGTGTAACATTATTTTCTTTCAATTTTGCGATGTCATTCAAACATGCCCATTTTGATTGAAGGACTTGATCAGTTGGGAGGCATACAGTTCTGATAGAGCTGACCATTTGGAAACAGTTATCTGGAACCTGTTCTTCTATACCCATTCCTGTAAAACTTGAGGCCGGACCTAGACCTTCTTTTGAAGTGATAGATCTAACATGGAGCCAATGGAGATACAGTAAGTCAGGATTCGATTGATGGGTGATGCCGTCTAGAGGCGTTCTGAATTAATTCGTGAAGACGTTTGGTCAATACCAAAAAGGAGAGAGTTCCAGTCAAGTTTCGAGAATATAAATCGAGAATGACTTTTTCTATATTAGACTGAAGGGGCATTGGTTTAATTCTAGGCTGGTTCTCGCAAGTTTGTTTGGACAATGTTTTTGATTTGTGGTTGACGTTTAGATCTGAAACCAGCTCCTACATTTCTGCAGTAGTCTCCCCCATCCCAGGTTGACTGTACTGGCATCATCACTGGGCTCATTTTAGAAATCTGACAATTTACACAAGTAAGAATTTAACCCTTAACACTTGAGAGTACTGTAAGGTGTTTCTCTATGGAGCCAGCCGGGTGACTACAGGAGCTTACTATTCAACAGAATGTGCTGAGGGGCAAGCTATATTTGAAGCATACTCAATACATATTTATCCGACAGTATATTTATTTGCTCAACTAAGTCTATACAAAAAAAAACACTGTTCTTTTGCACATGTTGAAGTGACAGGGAGGGGGTGGAAGTGTCAGTTGCGAAAAGAGAAAGTCTTTAGAGAGCATAAGTAGATAAAGTGGCTGTTAGAATGACTAATTTCCCTGATGAAATCCAATCTGTAAGACCTCCTTGAATAGAGACTTTATTGCATGGTGGGCTATCATTACACACTCACTATAGATAGCCCTGGAATCCCTTATAGACCTGGATACCCTACTTTCCTAAGATTGGTGGAGATTTGAGTGGATTCTGCCTGTCCCCCAATGGTTTGACCTGTGACCTTTATGTTTATACCTGCGTAGGACACGCCTGGCTTTCTCCTTGGATTTCTGTTTTTGTGTGACCTTGAAGTGTGGTGGTGCTTGTTTGGCCCCAATCTGAGGTTAACCTGCATTAAACATTAGCTCAGGGATGCTGAAGGGGAAGAAAAACGCCATTTCTTGTTGATTTATACTGCTGCTGTTTTCACTGTTGATCCTGACCACGTTACCTGCTCTGTCCTTGTCCTTGAAGGTGTTTGTGTGTTTAAGAAGGTGTGTTTTTGTCTGCGCTGGAATCCTGAAGGACAGGAATCAAAGCATCTCCCAAGCCGATACGTTTTGTCAGTAGCCCCTAGTTATTCCCTCCTCTTCCCAGCACTTAATAATCAATTCTTCAGCGCAGCTTTTGTCTCACCCCCTACCACGTCCCAAAAGACTGACTGTCAGGACGAGAGGAAATGGGGAAGGGGGAGGGGGGTTCAATTGGCAGTGAAACAAAGAGGTGCATGTAAACAATGAGAGTGAGAAAAGGGGTAGAATGAAAACAATTACATGACTCAAATGAATGCAGTTAATTGCAAATGGAAAAAGGTTGTGATGAGTCATTACTAGAAACGTTATGACCATTAATTCCAATATTTGTTGCATTATGTTGATGAATACAAAAAGTGTTCGTTAGGAGCAATTTTCGAAAACTCCACTTTATGTATATTAGCAGTTATTAAATAAACACAATTCTAATTTAAACCTAGGTTTGAGTAATGAACAAATGCTGGTCTAAGTTAAGGTGACACAAACTAGTGGATTCTACATAGTGTTTTAATGTGTAATTGTTACAGTAGTCATTAGCACTTCCTACACAAAGAACAACACTCAGGGATAAAGGGCATTAACAAAATACATATGTTAATGTATAATACTGTATATCGTCAAGGAAGTGATGAATAGAAACTGAAATTAACTGTGGCTAATAGTTTAAGGTGAGTCTAGTTTTGGACATATAAAAAACTGAATTCAATGGGACTTGCTAAGGACATATTACACTATAATAATAAATGTAATTTATATAGCGCTTCTCATCTGCCAAGAAAAAAAACTATCTTCTCAAATGTTATATATTTATGTGAAGAAATAAAGATGAATTGGGATGTTTTAGCTTCAGTTCTAAAGTGCCTAATAGCATTTATTCACGGCAGTTGCTCTGTGTGATTTTCATCTGACATGAGAAGACTCACAGACAGTTCTTATGTCTCAGTGCAACCTGATCTCACCAGAATGCGTGACTCCACCACGACTCCTTAACACCGCATTGCGTGGTGGAGTCACGCATTCTGCTACATTTGCGTGTCGGCACCACGCAAAAAACCCCAATGTAAAGTGAATGAGGCTCTTTTGTCATGGTGCACACACGCATTTCTACAACGTCTCACAGTGAGCTTTTATTCTATAAAACGTTTTTAAAATCTACTTTATAGCTTGTAGTAACTCACGGGAGGCTTCTTTTATTTTATTTGTATTAATAATAATTTTTATTTTTCGTCAGAATGTAAAAATTACATTAGTTACGAATTTTTGTTCTCAAAAAACAGTGCATTGTGTGCAATGCAACTGTGATTTTTATTAAATTAGTTAGTTTTTAAGGAAGGCCAGAGCTTCAGCTGTGTCAAATAGATTGTTCCCTTTAGTTAACGCTATTTAAAAGATAATGATCATGTCCCCTTTATTGTATTACGAGCGTCCATTCCCATTGGATAACGGAGAATTTTACACCCGGAAGTAAGTATTCTCCTTACTGTCGATTGATTTTACAGTGATATCTGAACTACTCATCAACTCAAAAACACCAAATTATCCTTGTTAATTACACAACATTGATTGGTTTAAATTGTGTACAATGCTTTTGTATTTTTCCCCTTCGATTCGGAGAAACTAATATTTTTTCAGAGTTTTTGGATGGCAGAAGACACTACACAACCCAGAATCCTCAGCTATCGTTTGGGACTACACCATGTGCTTAGCTTGACAAACCCCGTGATCAGTCCTCAAGCTCTGTGATTGGATGTTGGAGTGGCAGTGCGCGAAGTTTACACGGAGCGTCAAAAAGCACCTTGAAATGGAATGAAACCCATCGACGGCACACTATTCAAAACAAGAATCGAACGTGTCCTATCCCCCCCCCTTAGGTCGCAGGCTCCTCCAACAGTGCAACACAATAAAACAGATACACAGAAAAAATAGTGAAATAGTGCAATAAGAGTCTATATACAGATTGGAATCTTTTTTATTTTTTATTTAACCTTTATTTAACCAGATAAAAGCATTGAGATACAATCTCATTTTCAATGCTGACCTGGCCAAGAAGTTAGCAACGTTACACATAACACATAACACACACATATAAAAGAGAACATAACTAAGAAAACAAAAGACAAAAAAGCAGTCACTACATTGTGAATATGATATATTAGATAAATAATTTCTAAGTAGCAGCTAGATGAATGTTATGGATGTTGTTTCTAATTTCAGGTGTTTCATAGTCTTACGGCCTGTGGAATGAAGCTGTCCCTGAGTCTGGTGGTTTTAGTCCAGATGCTGCGGTACCGCCTGCCAGACGGCAGCAGACAGAACAGTTTGTGGCTGGGGTGATGGGGGTCTTTTATAATCCTGAGGGCTTTCTTTAAGGTTAACGTGGTGTTTTTACTCCACTACATTTATTTTAGATACTTTACAGATTTGGATTAATGATGTGAAATATAAACAACCCTTAAATCAGACTTTAGTCACACCTGAGTAAAATTCAGTGAAGGTGATTGTCAAGTGTCAACAATCAGGCGAGATATTTGATAGTTGGTGCTTGAGAAGACTAAACATTTATCTGCAGATCCGTTTAAAGCATATTCATTACTCGTTATTCTCTAATCGTTCATTAAAGACTGCATATAATTGATATTTTGCACATCCCTTTCAATATTTCAAGATTTTCTAAGGTTTATTGACATATCATATACACAACTACGGTGTAGTTATGCAATGAATGAAAAACTTGGATCACAGGTTCCTCAACAGTGCATTACAAGACATCTATCAATATGTGTGTACCTCCACCATTAAACTGTCATATTCTGCACATGTATTATTCTATCTAACATCTTATAAGAGTATAATAAAGATGTATAATATCGGTTAAAATAAGTGCTTCAACATAGTTAACATTGCAGGAAAGTTGATTGTCAAGTTCCAAAACAAACCATACAATATATTAGACGTTAAGCACTTTGTCAGGCTTAATATGTATCTGTAGATAGATACCCCCAAAGCTTTTTTCTTATTTAAAAGAAGACCTTAGCCTAAAGTATTCTTTAATGTTTAAATAAAGCCTTATTAGTTTGTCTGTTTTGCACATCCTCCTATCAGGCACTAAACTGTTTTATTGTAGATATTATTTACAGTATCTTCTTGATATGTTCTATTCTATATTTATATCATTGACCTTCTACTTTCCCACTATTTTGTATGTATTCTTAATATTTAAATGTTTTCATCAAACACATTCAAAAGTGCTTTACAAAAATGAAAGACATTAAGAAAAAGGCATTTTAAACAGTCATTAAAAAGCAACATAATCTACCTGCATTGCAATTACTCTAAACGTGTAATAACGTGCTTTAACCAGTAGGTGGTTTGGGTTAAAAAGCTGTCAAGTTTACAGTGTTAACAAAATAAAATATACTGCTGTTTCCGGTTTAGTTGACAACGGATATATTTTGTTATTGTTTTGATATTTGTAACATAACAGCGATGGAAAAACCCAACAGCAACACAGAAAATATGGTCTTAACATGACCCAGCGGTCTAGTAGTTAATAAAAAACAATAATATCAAAACAAATTATTACTACTAACTTTATTGTGCAATTAAAACAGAACGGTAAAATAATAGTTTCCGGTCTATTCTGATGCCCGATCTCTGTAGATAAATAAAGAACTACGATAGATGTGTAATATTTAATGCAGCCAAACCATTTATTACAATGCATTCATGTCATGACTTTCAAAGAGTAAAGCAAGCACTGCTGAATAAAGTATGATTTGATCTTTTACGAAACGTTTTTTATATGGAATGCAGTTGGAGGTCAACCAATCACAGAGCTTGAGGACTGATCACGGGGTTTGTCAAGCTAAGCACATGGTGTAGTCCCAAACGATAGCTGAGGATTCTGGGTAGTGTAGTGTCTTCTGCCATCCAAAAACTCCGAAAAAATATTCGTTTCTCCGAATCGAAGGGGAAAAATACAAAAGCATTGTACACAATTTAAACCAATCAATGTTGTGTAATTAACAAGGATAATGTTGTGTTTTTGAGTTGATGAGTAGTGCAGATATCACTGTAAAATCAATCGACAGTAAGGGGAATACTTACTTCCGGGTGTACAATTCTCTGTTATCCAATGGGAATGGACGCTCGTAATACAATAAAGGGGACATGATCATTATCTTTTAAATAACGTTAACTAAAGGGAACAATCTATTTGACACAGCTGAAGCTCTGGCCTTCCTTAAAAACTAACTAATTTAATAAAAATCACAGTTGTATTACACACAATGCACTGTTTTTTTAGAGCAAAAATTCGTAACTAATGTAATTTTTACATTCTGACGAAAAATAAAAATGATTATGAATACAAATAAAATAAAAGAAGCCTCCCGTGAGTTACTACAAGCTATAAAGTAGATTTAAAAAACGTTTTATAGAATAAAAGCTCACTGCGGGACGTTGTAGAAATGCGTGTGTGCACCACGACAAAAGAGCCTCATTCACTTTACATTGGGGTTTTTTGCGTGGTGCCGACACGTAAATGTAGCAGAATGCGTGACTCCACCACGCAATGCGGTGTTAAGGAGTCGTGGTGGAGTCACGCATTCTGGTGAGATCAGGTTGTCCTAATCACCGCCAAATGCTGCTGCCACTTTACAACATACAGAACATACACACACAGACACACAACACACCCTCCCATCAGCTGGATCTCTCTCTCCACACATACATACACACACACACACACACACACACACACACACACACACACACACACACACACACACACACACACACACACACATACACACATACACACATACACAC
The DNA here is from genome assembly GCF_902827175.1 of Gymnodraco acuticeps. NCBI lineage: Eukaryota > Metazoa > Chordata > Actinopteri > Perciformes > Bathydraconidae > Gymnodraco > Gymnodraco acuticeps. Next base: position 325,653 of record NW_022990652.1, on the reverse strand, counting down.
ATACACACACACACCTTGGCCAGACACACACTCGTTCTGCCCATCAGTCCTCCCACACCTTAATGGGGAAGCTCATTATGGCGGCAGCTCCTCTGAATAAGCAACGAGGTATGCTCTGCTGCTCAGCTGAGCGCGGAGCCGCCGGCTGAATATTTTATTGATTCTGCAAGTCCAGCTGTTGATCCGTCTTGTGTACTGGTGTCATTAATATAGTGTGTGCAGAACAAAGCCCTGCGTCCTATCAGTTCATCAGGTTGCAGTTATTGTTAAGTGACTGCTTTGCCCTGCTGCTTGTGGGTCGGGACCATGTGTTTACATTTCAAGTTTATTATCTCTGCAAATATGGCTCTATTGGAATGTGTGTGAGTGTGTGTTGCTGTTCTCTCGTTACTTGCACTTCAGATTATCTGTGTGTGTCAGGACTAAGAATTACCTGGCATATGAGGTGTAATATCCCTAGAGATTAGTAAGAATATATGACTCCTGATAAGCAATACATTAGCAATTAGTTGTTGTTTTTTTACATTAGTACTAGATTCTGCGTTATACAAAGATAAGACAATGTTTTGTTTCCTATCATAATTTAACTGCCATTCGTTCTGCGAGTTATATATTTTACTGATATCTGCCATCACTACACCTACCAATAAGTATCCGTAGTAACTATCTGACCCCTCATTAATGGAATTAGACTCACCTGTGTTTTCCATCTATAAGAGGTCAACATGTCTGACGTGACAAAGATCTATTCATTAAAGACCCTGTACACCCACTCAGGTGTTTCTAATTACTGAGGTTGATTAGTCAGGTTTGTTGTAATTACATGATGTTGCCAAGCTAATGGACCAATAAGAAGGACAACAGTGTAATCGTCTGCCCTTACAACTCATTCAGTCCTCAGAGGAGGTCTCATAAAGTGAGTCAAAGTTGAATTTGATAAAATAAACTGAGAAAATAAGGAAATCTTGATATTTGAGACTCAAAATGACTAACGCTTACTAAAACAAATAGTCCATTATCTAAATATTTGGCAATAATATTTCCATTGATCGCCTAGTAAGACTAATACTCAATTAGTTAATTAATCAATTAGGAATAGGGCATTTCGTTTTTTTAAGTCATTTTTCAAACATTTGACAATTATTTTTCTCAAATATAAAACTGGCTACTTTGGTTTGTCTTATGTTACATTTCTATACCTTTTGGACTGTGGCTACGATACATATGTCACATGTTTGACTCATTCATCCGAGGAGCATGCGGTGCGGTTGTTTCCAGAGGGTTCGGTGATGCTTAAGAGGTCACGGCCCACATGTACTTTTCCCCTTCCCAACCCTCTTTTAGTCATATATCACTTTTCAGTACATAACCTCATCCCATGTGACATTTTATGTAACGCATGACACAATGTTTGTGCACATGTCTGTGGTCACTGTGGGAGTTGATTTGGACTAAATATAAAATGTCATACAGAGCAAATGCTGCACAGTAAATAGTGATGTTGAGGTGAAATACATGTTTGTACTCAGAAACGTGTACAATGTGACTCTTCATTATTACATCTCCCTCCCCATGCTTTCCATTCAATGGATGGACAGTGTTTTTAATACATAATTGGTTCATTGATCATTAACAATTATAGAAAAATCCATTAACTTCTGCATACATTTTATGCTGTGATGATTTAAAAGTGGATGCCTACAGTTATACTATATATATTTGAGGACACAAACCAAAATGCTTTTCTAAGACATGCAGTCATTAAACAGAAAGACCCTCAGGTTGCAAAAAGCAATCTAAGAAGGAGGCAGGAATACCCATAATTGTTAGCATAGAATCTAACTCAACGCCTTTGACAAGTGACAATAATTCCTATTTTCCTTTGGGGCCCATGAACATAAACATGTGAATGAGCAATGACATGAACATAATTACCTTAGTGTATTTGCATGACTCTGCAGTTACGAGTATCAGCTACATGAGCTTCTCAGGCTAAGGTGTGCCGAAGCCGATGTCTAGCCAGCTAATGAAGTTTCTCGCTCTAATATAATTAATTACCGCACTTATCTGCCCAGACAAAACCCAGCTCGATGGATTATATTAGGATGCAACATCTTGGCCCCGGATGGCCGACTTGGAAATGGATCATGATTATCTGGCGGTTAGAACAACTGGCCCATCGCCTTATATCAGATCAATTAGTTACAATACACCATATCATGATGGTAGCACCCACCACACTGCTCGCATAAAGGAGAGGGTGGTTTGTTTTGATCTAAATTTGAGATAAAGGAAATGTTGTTCCTTTGTCAAAGCTAAATACAATCAGAAATCAATCCTGTGTTTGAACCTTAAAATATAGTCCTCGTGTTGTTTTCCTTTGTCCTCTTCAATTAGCTCCAAATTCAACAGAAAGACATACGTAGACATGACAAACGTGATTTGCTCTAGAAGGTGCAATGACCATCCACGTGTGTTAGAACTGTTTCAACTCGAGCCATCATTATCTGAAAATACGGAAACCAGAACCAAACAGAGAGAACCTGGAGGATAAAGAAGCAGAGTTCGTGGACGATTTTAGAAGAGTCAAATTAAAGTCAAGGGTTGATATTGACGTTTTAAGTCACCCGTTTTTACAGACTGCTCATCAGTCAAATTTTCCTGAATTGATCCAAGTAAAAATTGTCTTTACAATGATTCTGTGACCGCCTCTTAATAATATTCTACCATTAAATCCACCATTTCTATTTGTTTTTTAGGGTCCAAAAACAACCTATGTACTAGCACGTTAGCTAGCTAGTACAAACCATTTATGACAGCTTAGACTCAGATTCCAGTTACTTTCCAGTTCATTTTATCCGTCCTTGCATTTGTATACTCATCAGCTTTAGGACATGTGAATATTTATTGCTCATGTCTGAAAAACAAAAGTCTAGTCGTGCTGCCTAGAGCAAATGTGTATCTTTACATTGACGTTGGATGCTGCTGTGCCACCTATACAGTGCCCTTCTTTCTTAATGCAGTATTGGTCTATCAGTATTTTAGTCGCATCCAACTGCTTACACATCCCTTGGTTGAATAGTCCCTAACACCCAGCATCTCTGACATGACAGCTCATAAGGTGAAGTATTTGAAGGTTTACTACTTCCTTTAGTATATGGCTTAGCAACCAAAAGCATCGCCTCACAACCAGAGCCTGTCTGCTGAAAACGCAATACCATCCACTTCTCCCTGAGGGGAAAGAGGCACCGGCATCTTTATCTCCCACTGGCTGACACTCTCCATATTTCGCTCTTAAATTACTTCCCCTGCCTCCGTGATGGAGAAGTAAAAGAAAAACGATAAGTCTGAAGCCGCGAATATGGAATATATATACTGTACAAATGGCAGTTTCTTATGGGATCCTTTCAACCCGAGCCTTCTGACAGACTGGAGAAATGACTCTTTAGGGTCCTGTGAGAGGCGATAGGAGGAGAGGAATGGAAGAAAGACTAGCATATACCTACTGTTTTCATCATCTGTTACTGTGTCGTACAGCTCCCCATAAGCTCTGCGCTTGGGTTCAATAAGTACGGTATTATGACGGTGGTTTGAAGATGAGTAAACAAATATTCCCAACAGCCCATCATTCGACCGTGGCTCCTGGAGGACTAGTAAAGGGAAACAAGACTATTGACATCGAGACAGGAAGGGGAGTTCATGAGAAATATAGAGTGGGAAAGTATTTGTCTCCTGTAAACATCTTCCTCCCTCAGTATAACAAAATACAAATTAACAGCGTATCACACTGCTTTCTTAAACATTGTCAACAAAACCTGAATTATTAGCTAATCAAGCTTTGTGAGTGAAGTTGAATTTGATTCTAGATCATTTATTTGATTAACTTTTTGATCGAAAGCAAGATTTATTGGTGATGTAGATGTATTTTGCCAACTTTTGACCTTTTCTAGAAAGAACTTCATCACTGTTGTAGTGTTCTTCGTCTCTAGGGTTTACTTTATTTGATGGTTTGATTGTAAAGTTTTAGTTCTTGATTCAGTTCGAGATCAGTAAAGAGAATAATCTTACAGTACATGTTATATTAAAAAAAAAATGTTTTTACCATGCAATTCCTGTGGCTCTTTCTCATAATGAATTGGATAATATCGGGGACTGACATTTAAAAAAAATACAGCATCAAGGGCCGTCAAAAAGTTGATTAGTTTCACATTGTTTCCTTGTTTGCTTCCTCGCCTGGAATTTGCATATTCAATGTTATTTCTAACCCTAACCCCCTAACCTAACCCTAACCCTATTTCACACTTAAAATCATAAGGCTACATAACTTTTATAGGACTTCCCACACAAACACCACAATGTCTAAAACAAAATTCCGTTATGGAAAGTTAGTCAAATTAAACAACAGTCATGGTGTCATATTTCTCCGTTATATTCCTTCTCGCCCTCATTTCAGATCGCTGCTCAGTGATTTGGGATTCATGGCTTGTTGCATCCCTGGGTTGTTTCAGCTCAATTTAAGTCATCCGACCGTATGCAATAAAAAACAGAATTCCCCCTCTCTGCACGCCCAGCAGCACGCCTCAGAGGCATCAGTGTGTGACTGAGCATACCATGGTCCCATTTGTTTGCATATCTGGTCTTCCACTAGTTTTTGGGCTCATACGAAATGCATTGAGCTAATCAGCTTGACGTCACAACAACAAAAATCACGGGCTAATTTCCAGTTGAAAAACTCCTTCCAGACACATGACATTGAGTTTAATAATTGATGTGACCGTGCTCGCATACATATAACACAGTTGATTTGAGAGAAATTTGAGCACGATTTGTTTCAGAGTGAAGCATTTTGTCAAACTGCTTTGTTTTATTTAGGAAAAGTATTTTTAGATGATGCCAGGTAATGCAAATACGAGTGTTATCAAAGGCAGAGCATAATCAACATTACTCAGGGGTGCAGTTTGTGACTGTTTTTCTCTTGAAGGTTTTATCTTCAATAATTCCTTAAATAAATGTTTGTGTGGCCTGAAGAGCTGACTTTACTCTAAAACATGTTGATTAAATCTGTCATCAACACTAACCCTTATCCAGTAATTGTTTTAATGTTTAATTCTTAGATTTGGTTCAATTAACCTATAGTCGCACAACGTTTTTCAAGAAACACTTTAGGAATGGTATGTTCACCGTTGAATGCCCTTGAATCTTTGAAGTGGTCTCTCAAAATGATGGCAGTCAAGCATACCTACAAGATTGCAGGGTCAAGGACAGATTCAGTGTCAGTGTGCTTTTCAGATGCACATTTGAGTGCCAAACTGTGTAATGTAAGAATGAAAATCATTTAAGTGGTTGGCAGGCAACCATAAATCCAACAGAAAGGTTTTTTCTTAGTCAATGCAATTGAGAGAAAATGAAAAATCTCTGCTGCCTAAGTTAGGAGAGGATGAAAGCAAACCCAGGAGTGTCTCGCTACTGCAAAGACGTCAGAGGGAACCTCAGGTCCCTCATTCACTTACACTAAGACACTCAGCTTGACCTCCAGAGGCGGTGGTAATGAGGAACAGCTGCCGCGCCGCAATCCTTCCCTTCTGCTGCCGTCTGTCTGGCCTGGTTACTGCTGGTCACCACCTTCTTGCAGATGCAGATGCATATGCACATAGGTGATAGGTGTGAGGTGTAACAATGCTGAGGGCTAGTGCCCCCACCTACTCACATAAATACCAAGCAACGTGGCCTGACAGGCTCCCCCTCGTCCTTGAGGGCACCGGAGTAGAAGCATCAGGAAGACAGAGCATAAACCTACTAAACTCTGAGAAAAGATGAGACTTCTGCCCTGTTCAAATCTGGCATTATTCTGCATCTTGGGTAATCCGATCACAAGTGGACATCTTGAAGTACGTTAGTTCACATCTGGCAATAAATAAGTCTCCTCATGCGTCATGCGTCATTTCCGTTTGCAAGTGGTGTCTTTGATAGGCACATGGCAGCAATCCACTACCTGTATCTAGTCTGCAAAAAATCTAAATAATACAAACTGGATATTTTCATTTGCATGTTCCAGGCTTCAAGTCGCCCAAGATGATTGACACACTCGTACTATGGCCGATTCAAAACCAGCCTACACAACTTGAGATTGCTTTTGATGCGCCACTAAGAATAGTCTGCCAACGTAGAAGACGTCTGTTGAGCATTCCTTCTTCAAGGCACAGGAAACATTTCTGAACATACTGCTAAAAGAAATTGGCCATATTGGACCCACAACACCTACAAGAGTGGTCAACGTGTGCTAAGAGCTGTCCACCTGTGATTGGACGAGAAAGATTCATGTTAATACTAATTGTGAACACGTCCTTTGTTGGCATCACATACAAATATTGTATTCTTTATATTGTTTTTATTGCGCTACTCTGATTAATTTATTTCTACTTACATGATAAACTACAAGGGCACTTGGGGAATGCCAACCTCGACCAATGTTCTTTGCAGCAGTGACAAATAATGTTATTGGGAACAGCCCCAAAATGTAGTGCATTCTTCTTTGGCCCATGCTACAAGTTTCATCTAACTCAGGCTTGTAGTTTTCATCAAGTTTCATCTAGCAAACAAACCCCTTGAACCAAAACATGAACTCCTCCAGGTAATAATGGCTTTCCAACAGATCTTTGATTCAGGGATAAGAGGTGTTGAATGCTGTGAAGATTTTAAACCCCCTGAGGAAAACGTTCGGACCATAATCATAGTTTACCAGAAAAACTGGCGTCATGAAGGTCATTGCTTGGAGATGCACACTTTTTTGTTGAACTCTAGTGCAATACAACGTTGTCCTTTATCCTCCCCCGTGCCACCCGACCAATGACACTTCTCTCCCAGTACTAATGCATAACCTACTGGAGGTGGTTATGTGTGTATCTGTTTGTTTATCTATGGGGACAAGGTATAGGGGGACATGCTGCTTCCCTATTTGGTTCATTTGAGCGGTTAAACCCGTGGGAGCCCTGGTGTAAACCTCCTCTCACCTCACATATGGCTTAGTGCTTATACACTAGTGGAACATGACTCACTTGAGGGAATAGCTAATGTCGCTGTACCTCCCTGACACTGGATATACCAACAATCTCAAGCTAACAAAAGTAATCTCTCCTCAATTCCTCTTCAATTAAACCCCCCCCCCCCCCCCCCCCCCCCCCCCCCACAGCTTGCAGAGATGTACTTCAAGTTCGTTTAGTGTGTGTGTTTGTGTTACATTTCAATGCAGTAGCTCGGCATGTGAGAGTCAATCTGAGATGATGTTTGATAATGCTCTGATTAATATTGCATGGCTCATCTCACTCGACTATTAATGTATTCCTGCTCGCTTGTAGTGTATCTCTGCGGTCCATCTCTCAGGCGGTTCTGCTTGTTATGCTGGTCCCGTGTGTGTGTGTGTGTGTGTGTGTGTGTGTGTGTGTGTGTGTGTGTGTGTGTGTGTGTTCAGAGCCCACACACAGCAGATAAGAACTCATTCTCAGGCCCTATGTGAGTGGCAGTGAGGAGACAGCAGAGGGATAAAAGAAAACGATGGGCAAAACCCAGCCTTTCTTATCAGACACCGAAGAGGAGGCAGTTTGATAAAGTAGACACAATGTTACAAAGTCAGCTATAATTCCAATCACTACACTTTCTGATATTGTGGTTGCAGCGTTTATTTTTATTATTGAGTTAAGGAAATAAATACAGTTATATCAATGTATTTGATGGTGTTTATGGCATGAAGAACCAAAATCTAGAACTGATGCCTCTTTTACAGCTAAAATTGAGTTTAGAAATGTAATTAAAACCATCCCCTTTCAATTACCATTCATTGAATGCTTAAAACATGATTATATATGCAAAATGTAATTAAATAAGATAATGTTTCAGTCAGTAACAGTTATTTTGGTTGGTTATTAGATCGAAAAAGTATCAACATGTTATTACACGCTTTACGTTTTTACTTCATTGTGTGATTATCTACAAACATACATACCTTATTTACAATCACACTTACTTTGGTTGTTATAGAAAAAGTATTCCTCTCGAGAGGGGGGTAAAAATAAGCCATTGTTTAGCTGGAAACTGTTGTTTTGCATCTTTGCTTTATGCATAGCCAGCACATCTGTCATGAGGGAAGTGTTTTATCCTGACACCCCCCACGGAGCAGACGGCGATGAGTAGAAGGAGAACAGAAGCAGTGGGAGAGACATAATCACACACAGAGATGGACGAGGGCCAGGCACCCCTTACGGCTGTTTCCGTTCCCTGCCACTCACACACATGCCATCGTCCACTGACCATGGATGTATAATAAGAACATACAGCGTCTGAGGCTGGGTCTCGTTCTTTCCTATGAGAGCTGCTCATTGGCGCATAAGGACAAAATGGCCTGAGATCTTCGAGAGCAAAACGTCACAGATTACCTGTCATACCTGGCAGAGCAGAAGTACCAGTATGTGCGCTCATAGTAGGGCTGTGCAATTAATCGTATTTTAATCGCGATTACGATTATGGCTTGCGACGATTATGAAAACAGCATAATTGACAAAATACGATTATTTTGCTGGGTGCGCTTTCGCCCCTCCCTAAAAGCCCACTCGGCCACGTGGGAGTGACATGTGTTGTGAGTGTTCAGCGAGAGCGAAGATGTCAGAACAAGAGCAGCAACTCGTTAAAAAGAAGGGTACAACTATTTCCACTATTTGCAAGTACTTTGCCTTTACATTTCACATCGCTAAAGATATGTACACTGTTAGCAACCAGGGCTTTAAGCAACTTGTCAACACGTTGGACAAGCGTTACGCGATGCCGTCTCGGTATTATTTCAGCAGGTCTGCGCTGCCTGCACTATATGACAAATGCCGTGGGGAAGTTGAGAGAGATGTGGCTTCAGCTGACTACTTTGCTACCACAACAGACCTATGGTCTAGCCCAGGGGTGCCCAACCAGTCGATCGCGAGATGTGTCTAAAAATAGAACAACAATATTCTGTTTTATCGTTAATGTCCTGTAACATAATCTTCCTGTGCCAAAATAATGCACTTGAACGCATCAAAGCTTTGTGATTGGCCGGCGTCCCCCATGTGTCGGGGCGTGGCTGAGGGTCTTCAGTACAGGTGGCAATATCGTCACCTGCCTGCGCTCATCTCTGAAACCAGACCATGTAAACAGGCTGGTGTTTCTTGCAAAACATCTTTAAGAGATGACATGAGCAGCCCTACCAGCATTTGCCATGGTGGCCTAAACATTTTTATTTGGTCTTAAATTGTAGTTCAACATTTATTTCCTGTTACTTCTGGACCATGACGGTTTGCCAGCCTGAGTGGAATATGTTGAATATGTTTTACCAAAATGTTGGCTATATGTTAAGGAGTTTTCAGTAGGTTGTGACAGTGCCCTGCATCATATTTGATTTAATTTATTTTGGTCCAATTTATTTTTATTTATCATATTAATAATATATGTTTAGTATGGTTTTGGAAGTGCGCTCCAACATATTTGTTCTTGTTTATTGGTAAACTATTATTTGTTTTAAAGTTCAATAAATGGTCAATGAATAATCGTCAAAATAATCGTGATATCAATTATTGACCCAAATAATCGTGATTATGATTTTTGCCATAATCGCACAGCCCTAGCTCATAGAGCATGCGCAGTTGAGCCCTTAAGCCCCGCCCCCCGAGCTTCCGCTCTTGGCTCAGTAGAATTAAAGGAAAGAAAAACTAAATCTGGATTCGGCTTTTAGCGCATTTTACAAATGTAAGGACCTTATGATTCTAATAAAGGCTATACAAATGTTCGTGCTGGGTAGTTTATTTTAGTTGAAAAAAAAGATATCCTCTGATTTACACGGACTGATACGTAAATTGTAGTACCGCTGTTTAGACACAACACATATTTTCCTCAGAGTCCGGCGCACTTCCTGGGGGCTTGCCACTGACGCACACATGGGATTAGATCACGATGTTTGAAAGGCTATGTCTGTGATTAATATACTGCTTATTTACATTATGCAACTAAAGACGATGTTATTTTCAATTTAGTTACCTCTTCTTTTTCATTCAATACTCCTTTGTAGGGATGGAATTCAATAACTGGTTCCAAATGGTCCAATCCATCAGAATTGAATGCTCCTATGTTATCGAAGACTCATATCGATGTCGGAGTAAAACAGATGTCTTGCAACAGGAAGTAGCAGTGGGCGACTCACCAGACTTAGAGATAACAACATGTCTCAGTTGACTCTGAAAACCTGATCCTCTTAGATAATTGATCAGGAACCAATAAGGAAAATGTTAGAGGATTGGACTGTTGAGCAGAACCGATAATGGCATGTGATCAATTTCCATTCCTACTCATTCAAACTGTAAAGAAGGATCACATCACAAGAGGATAGTGGAATATGAGTAGAAGTCATACATGGAAAGTAGTTTACAGCATATAAAGTAGGGGAGATAAAGGGTTTTAATATAGATGTCCCAAAATCTTGATTTGGTCTGATCCAAGTGTTTTTGATGAAATAACAGCCCTTACTCGTGAAATGTTTACTGCCAGCCATCACAATCAATCATTAAGTGCAGGCTGTTAAAAGTAGTAATTTATTATGAGTTCTAGTAACATCCGTCAAGGAACCAATTTTAAAATATAACATGTTGTGGCTGGTTAAAATGTAAACCAATCTCTTATTTGTATATAACATCCTTCTTTGTGTATGTGGGTTTTAGTGGAAATGGTTATCTTGTGAACAATGTGTGCCTTAGAAAGTGCCAAGACTCTAGTTCTCAGTATTATACTGTCCAATGAAGTAAAATCCAATGTTTTACAATGAATTCAATACCTCTCTTCCCCGCATTTGAGTGGTCGTTTTTTATTCAGAATGATATGTTTTGTTTGAGCTCCAGCTGCTCCCGATCTTCTATAAGTAGTGATTTAGATGGCTCTGGATATATTGTCGGTAGAATGACTTCCTATCCACGGTCTAAACCTCAAAGCTACATTGTTGAAGTCATCAGACTTTTTTCTGTCTTCTACCGTCTCTTCTCATCCTTTTGGGGACTACTACTTTGTGTTGGTCAGATTGAGTTTCTGCCAGGCGGCGATATGGTTAGAACTGCTGCTCACGACCTATAATACCTTTTTTTGCAGGGCATTGCATTGTGACACACATGCCAGCGCCAACAGGAAGTGCCATGAGGTGCAAATGATCTTTGAGAGATAGTGATAGTATAGTATTTGACAGGCGCCATCAAACTGTACATCATTATACATAATTGCGTTTAACATTGTATATCTCCTGGCGATATATTTATTTTCTGTAGATGTTAAGAACAATGTAAAGTGACAACCTGTGAAAACTGGCAAGGTATATCAATTTTTTTTTTACGAGTGCATATATGTTTGCGAAATGTCACCTGGCTAAAATATTCCTTTTTCATTTATTCTAAAGGCTTAATTCCTGTATGCAAAAGCCAACAAATTATCTTCGATCAACAAAGCAAATCCTCCTGTCTTTCAACCGCAACACCACACTAGAATATATTCTGTCAACAAGCCTTTTCTCTCCCGCGCGTCCTCCTTCCTTTTCTCAGCAAACTGTTTGATCAGGTTGATTTGTTCAAACAGAATACTGCTCTCTGTGTTTTCCGGGCAAACTTTCCACTCCACAGGTGGCGCGTCTCTGTGTACTTTTCCTTTATTTTTAATGGCAGGCCCCTTCAGGCATTGGACTCATGAGCACTCTTCCTCTCTTGCTCAGTCTGCTCTGTCGTTGCCCTCCCGTCCTCTGAGGGTTCTCCTGATGGTGACGCCTTGAAGTCGAGGTTGTCCTTTCGTTAAGCATGATTCTCAGCCTGCTAAAGCTTCCGTCACTGCTCTGAGGGCACGATGTGTCATGAGTTAAGAGTTCTGTGGTAAACCAAGGCTCTTCACTGAACTAACGCCTAATGGATATGGCAGTCCCACAGTGATGCAAGTACACTTGACAAGACCTTAAGAACCACCTAATGAAATGAGTTGAACTTTATCGCCCAAATCTTCATCCCACCAAGACTACATCAGCACAGTACCATAGCAACAAAACAGAAGTGCTACTAAATAAAGCTACACAAATTAAAGATGTGGACACATATTTAGAAATTGCTTTGAAATGTACCTCTGAGATCAAATCTTGTACCAGGACTTTTGTGATCATACAAAGAATGAATGTCCTCCTTAACTCGTTTTATGTAATAGCGACACAAATACATATACATTACAAGTGTAGGTGGTTTGTCTGTAAATTGTCTATTTTATGTTTAATTTGACCTTGACCACTATCTTTCCTCTAGACGGTTAGCCATACAATTTGGTACTGAACACAACTTTGGCAATCCCCTGACATTTCCTCTAGCACCATCAGAAAGTCAAATGCTTTCACATAAGCTGTAAAATATCAATATATCTAGATTGATCGGCACATGCATGACATGGTTGTATCCTGATAACTTTGTTGAGTCCTTGACTTTCCCGCTAGCACCAGTCACACATTTGACACATGTGGTGTTGAGTCAAATGTCTTGACAATTGGATGGATTGCCATGAGATATTGTTCAGACATGTCCCTCTTAGAACTAACTGTATCGACTTTAGTGATTTTCACCTGGCAAGGTTATGTGTTTTAAATTCAAATGTGTTGAGTTTAACCAATACAATGAATATGGTAAACTGAAAAAATGCTCAAATAAGCAGTGAACTATCTATATTTGTTTACTACATACATGTCCTTAAGACTTTAAAACATGTGGAACAACCCTTTTAAATGAAAAGTCATTGCGTTCATGCTGCAGTTACGCAATACTTTGGATTTCTGACCACCAGCATGTTTGACTAAACAAGTCAGTGAATGAAATGCTGGAAACAAACGTCTTCTGTCCTCATTAGCTGTGTTTGATAAGCCCTTGTCTGACACACAGGCACATAGGTCTTCCTTTTTCAATACAGTACAGAGTCCCAGTGGAAATGGCAACTGGTACAGCTGCCTCCACTACATGGACTCTACATAAAGTCAATACTTTAGCCACACACACACACACACACACACACACACACACACACACACACACACACACACACACACACACACACACACACACACACACACACACACACACACACACACACACACACACACACACAGCTGCCTCTGTCTGCTCGCTTTCTCCATGCCAGCTCCGGGTCCCCAGAGGGATACTTGAATGGACTTGGTAGCCAAAGAGATGTCATCCACACATGCTTGAACATGCAGACACCAATGTCTTAAACACTGGTCATTCTCATGCCCACTAACTGACCTGCAGACAATGCACAGAGTGGGAAGCAGCGAGCTCTCCTGGCTGTTAAATACTATCCCTGTGTGTGTGTGTTTGCCAAGCTTTCAGTCAGAGGTGTGTGAGGTTGGAACGGAGACAGTTTCCTCCACTGCGCAGCCCTGTCCATAGCCTGCTGCTGCACGCCCGCCCGCCTGCCTCAAAATGAGCCTTTTCCTTAGGAAGAGGCAGCGCTTTATGAGCACACTGCTGAGCGCTCAGACCTGCCAATTAGACGGTGCCTCTCCAACTCACCACTCCACAACGCTGCCGTTATTACACCCTTTAGGATTCACAGCAAGACTCTACCCATTTACATGCGTTTGCTCTGGCTCTATCCTGACCAGATTCAAACAAGTGGTTTAAAACTGGTAATCGGGTTTTTGCACATTACTGTTGACGATTAAAAGCTCACTGTTAATCCAATGGCCTCTTGTGCTCATTAATAAACAATGTTTATATGTTAATGTGTGAAACAACTATTATAGTGCAATATAAAATAAATGTTGGGTGTTGAACAACACAATAGACCATTGTTAATTATCTTTTATCAGTTTGTTGTTTTTCCGTGGGTGTTGAACAATACAATACACCATCGTTAATTATCTTTTATCCGTCTGTTGTATCTCCTTAGATGGCCAACTTAACTGTTCCTCAACCTTACTGCCAATTTTTGGAAAACAAATGAGTAAAAAATCTGAATGAACAAGTCAATTGTTCAAAGGGATGAAATACTCTTTTTTGGGACTCGGCTCATAATACAGTGTTTGCCTTTTGTGCCGATAGTGATTTCACACTAAATTATGTAAGGCATCAAGCATGTGATAGCTATCACCGAGCACTCGTCCCCCTCAGGAAAGCTCTAATGGCTTTCAAACAAGTTATTTTTATGTCCAGGAGTTTTTAGCAGCACTTCATTTGAATAATTCAGAAACCTCCAGAGGCTATTGGACACTTTTTAAATGGCAGAGTTACATTTCATAACAGTCCTAAAGCTTTTTAATTATTTGTTTCCCTATCAAAGTTATTCAGATGAGCTTATAATAGGAGCACTTGGGTTCATTATCTGAACAAAACCTCTGTGTGCTTTGCTCTCTTAATAAAGTGGCTTATGGGTTTGAGAAATTGAACAGTAGGGAAAATGGCTTCATTAATGAATTAGTCGTCTGCAACAGATTACTGCTGCAATAAAAGAGCATGTTTCAAATGTGTTTGACCTTAGAAATCATGGAAAATACATGTTGTCACCTTCAGAGCCAGGGGGGCATATCCCCAAACTACACTCCATCTACTTGGTTGCATTTCATTCTTCATTGGTGGTTTGTGGAAAATAGGTTGGAGGAGGACATTACAAACAAAGTGGTTCATGAATATGTTTTCCTCATTGTGTACGCTGACTTCGATTTTGTATAAGTGCTTATGATAAAAACGTGTTTGTAGCTTTGCTGTATGCCTGTGACATTAAAAAGTCAAAAGGTAGACAGACCTTGATTGATTGTACAAGAACGTGGGAAAAGTACCACTTGTCTGGGCTCTTGGTGGCTATGGTAACACAAGCATGAAACAATGAAAGTTACATAAGTGTGTTATGATCAAGGGTATTCAAGATCCGTTCGCTTCACATCAGGTTCCACCCTGTCAGGTTGTCTTTTTCCTCAACGACTGCCTCCTTGCACACTAAGCTGCTTTATCACTGAGGTAGGATTATTCAACAACCAAGTAAGCAGTGCAATAAGCAACTATACTGTTTCTTCTAGTTGAATAACAACCATATATACCCATTATATTTCATGTATAACGGTTTGAGAGCTCAGATATTTTAATAGTGTAATTAGTGTATCTGAAGGAGGCCTGGATCTGTTTTTGTTTGTTTGTTTCCACTACTGCTGTCGGATTAAAGCCATCCATCTTTTCCCCTTTTTTACGAGTTGTTTCCAAAGGGCCACTATAAAGCGTCACCAGCTCTCAACTGTTAAAGCACAAACTCTAAACCATGTGAGGAGCCTGCCTGGAGCAGTTGGCGGTGCACTGTACTGTATGTTTCTCTAAGGAACACAAATGTCACCAAGCAAGAAAAACAGCAATCATCTCCCCCTTCCCCGCCACCCACCCTTTGCGGCTTTTCCAATACTTTGTGAGGTCCAGGAAGCAATGAATAAACAATAGACGAAGCAAGTATTACATGCACAGCCCAGAGCCTAAACATGGAGGGGCGGTGTGCTTCCACATGTCTAGCCTCTTCACGTCCGCGCTGCCTCGTGCCTGTTTGACAAATCCCATTTCCTGTCGTTGGTGGGCCTGATCAGGATGCACCATCTTCCATTATCACAAGGAAATAAAGCAAACAGACCCCACCAACTGCTTTGATCTTCTCTGGTGGGGAGAGGGAAACAAGATATGATGGAGGGAGAGAGATGGATGAAGAAAAAGTATTGAAGCAGCTTGTAGCCTGGCGTTCTGGAAACTCTAAATTATTGCTTTTATGTTTCCTTCCATCTGCTGTATTATATCTCCTATGGCACTTCTGTTGTGTCTTCAAAAACACGCCAACCCTTCCTCCCAGGTACATTTATGCTAATGTACCATTTAATGAAATAGAATGGAGAAAAAAAATCATGCATTGTCATCATGTCCTTGACTTTAGCAGCTATGTAAGCCTCATTAGTATTCAAGGCATGGATCCTGCGTAGAACAATTGAACCCAAACATCCATACGGTGGTGCAAATGTTAACCTTTTGATTCAAGACAACATGTAGGTAACCAAATATAACCTTTTGTCTTTTTTACACAAAAGCTTGCAGGTCTCCACTCCTGCTATGCTTCTCTATTGGTGGTCCCCTTGGACAAAAAGCAGTACGAAAAAACACATTATAGTAAAAGCTTTCCCTGCCCCTGAGTCTAGTGGGTTTCAAACATTAAACAAATTACCCCTGATTCCACTCAGGTAAATCTAGTAACAGATGCTTTTTCAGAAAGTGAAATCAGCTGTCATAGAGGTTTAATGTGTCGGAATAGTGGGAGCCATTAGTAGGGCACAGAAGGACTTATACGACTTGGCATTAAGGGGTAATGTAACAATCAACCATTAGCGCCTATTAAAAGTCTCAGTCCCGTAAAAGCAACTTGTTTTAAAATTAAACCTTATTATAATGCCAAAGTGACATACAGTAATGCTCTTTCGGTTTTGTTTGTTTCGTATATTTACTGAAAAAGATTAGATTTTCTTTCAAGGAACACAATTACTGAAGACAATTTTCACGAAAACAGTTTTTACCTTCTGCAAAAAAACACTAACCACCATAGATAAAGATTACCTTAGGTCCTTGTGTTGCCAGGACATTTACAAAATGATGATCTAATATTAATGGGCCCTACCTACACGGTTGTGTGATGTGACAAACAACTTTCCCTAATTGAATAACATATTGTGATCACTGTGAAACAAAGTCGTGTACTGTTTATTAGTTCAACTAACTCTTGTCAAGCTAAACATGCTTTCACTTAGAGAAACACACATTAGAGATCTGCTGACCATTGCTCATTAATGAGAGTGCGTTGACACCATGAGGTCTGGCTGCATGAGGAACAGCACACACTTAGACCCCTACTCCTGCCACATGCAATACCTTCGGCATGTCTCTTGCATTATTCATTTCTCAGTGATTGGCTGTGTCACAGCAAATACTTTAATGCATCTCACTATATCACAGAAGGCACATGGGAAATGAGTTTGACAATGGAGATGTTTAAGAAGTTTTAGGAGCTAAGACATAAAGACGTAGCCCCATAACATCAACGTTGGGAGCGTTTTGGCTTCTTTTAGCACTTTGTTTTGGTTTCACACCACCATATAGTTCAGCCTGCTTCCATTATCAGCTCTGTTTACAGCCGCAGCCTGCAACTATTTAGCAACAAAGCTACTTTATAACCCGACTCCTCATGGTAATATCACATAAAACAGTTTATTCTGGTTTACAATTAACAGATTTAGCTTATGGGCCTTTTGTTGCATTTTTGGAGGATTACATCAATGTAGGCTTACATTTCTAATCAAGTCTCTTCTGAGAACTACTTTCATTACCTTGTTAACATCTCCATAGTCTTCTGTGGTTTTCTCCTTTCCCAATGTTTCCACTCTCGTTTTAGCAGTGGTTTTGGATCACTCGGTTAGTGTGTCTCAGCCCGCTTTGTGCTCGGCTAACGGTTGTTGCGGTTGCCAGATCTGTCCACTGGTGTCATGTCAGCGGCCTCATGGCCAGATTACATCATCTTGAGTGCTTTAAGAGGCGACCCACAACGATATAGATACACAGTAGCCAGCCAGTGGGGAAAAGTAGCAATCTAAAACAGTCTGAGGGCATTCCCCCCTAAACAATAATTGGTGGCTAGTCCCAAATTATAATGCCACTATTAAATGTTATACCTTGTTCTTCATCTTTGAAAATTAAATTAGTTTATCCTAACCAAAAATAAACATGAAGAGAATTATTAATCAGAACTTTCGTAACTTAGAATCATTAGACCTTGTTTTGTATTGACACCTTAACTTCCTTTCCATCTGTATTGATATACTCCAGACTTATGGGAAAGTACTATACGAATGAAAATAGATTGTGTAGCAAGAATGACAATATATCCTAGAATGTGTACAACGATAATAAAATGTGTGGTATAGAAAAAAATATTATTTAGATAAATACTAGAGCAAGAAGTTCCATCATATTCATCATCATATTACATTTTCTGACATTAATTTGCATACTTTGTGAATGACAAATTACAAAGCATTCCAGGACATTATCAACTGTAGAATTACATTGTTTCTTCATCATCAGACATCATTGTTTTGAGTCTTGGATAGTCTTTTATGCCGTTATTTAAATATTTGACCTTGTAGCAATGCCATGCATATTGGGTTAATGCAGTGGTTCTCAAACTTTTTCTGTCAGGCCCCCCCTTTGGAGAAAAAAAAAAAGTCGGGCCCCCCCAACACAAATAGTCAGGCTCAGTGGCGGCGCCAGAGACTTATTTTGGGGGTGCTGTGGGGTAGCTTGACGTTTCATAGAGGGTGCTCAAACATTTAGGGTTTCCCATTAATGTACCGGGCGCTACAGTGGAATTTTCTACTGCAACACTCTCCACAGGCACATACACAGTGTTCCCGCAACTGTTACAACGAAGGCTCGATAATCAGCTCACGGCATATAGGTGTAAGCAGGGGTAAAGTGCTATTTTTATAGGTGGTGTGTGGACACATTGAGAGCAAAATGAAGAGATCTATGGATACCTCTCTCAACACCCAGATGAAACGGAACTGTAAACAGATTTACTTTTTATTTATGGATATTTTACAAATCACCCTTTTAAACTTTATTCTTTTTTTAATGTCATATAGTATTTCATACCTGTTTTTCATTTATTCTCTTATTTTTGTATAACTATAATGATCATATAAATGTGTGCCTTGGAAATAATTGTTTACATTAATGGTGACCAAAACGTTTGAGACCCACTGAGATAACAATGAAAGAGTCCTTTAGTTCACTGAGTCTCTCAGTCTGACAGGAGAGGACTCTCCTCCACTTTGTTGTTGAAAAAACTCCTTATATCCGTTAGCGTAGCTCGCTAGCACCAGAAGCTAAGAACAACGATCTCCGGTACCGGTGCGCTCTCTCTCTCTCGCGCGCACACAAAATGGCTCGTTCCACACACACAGAGACCCAGACGTAATAGTACTGTACTGTATCATATTATTTTCGAATCAATAATTTTTCAAATTATGATTTTTTTTTTTTTTTTAATCTTTTTTTTTTTTTTATATAACCATTTTTCCTCCTGGTCTTTCGCGCCCCCCCTGGCATGCCTCTGCGCCCCCCAGGGCGGGCGCGCCCCACACTTTGAGAACCACTGGGTTAATGACACACATATCCAACAATCACGACCTCCACTATATATGTAGAATCAGCCACATGTATAACGGGGGGTGGACTGCTTTGATGCGAAACTGAGTAGATAAAAGGTAGTTTGTGCTTGCTGTGATGTTTTGGTTTTCTCCAGAGATTGAATGAAAAACCTGGTAATAGCCTTGGATTAAAGTAGCCCTTGACAGATGACGGGACTCCTTGTCAGATTCATCCCTGTCGCCTCAATTCGAGGTTATTTAGAGTGTCATTGTCTCTTTCAGTTTGTGCTCTGGATTGGTGTGTGCGCTTGTGGCGATACACACACACACACACACACACACACACACACACACACACACACACACACACACACACACAGCCTTTTTCTGTGTGTATATGTGTGCGCATTGTCTTGACAACTTCAGTGCTTGTGTATGGACTGTGTATATGTGGCTGTCCCGTCCACGTCACGTTGTTGTGATCTGGCTCACCATCTAAGACAGGGCAATGCCATCTGCAGAGGGAGAAGCTGTCACATCAATGACAAAACCAGCTGAAAAACCGCATGACTGGATGTGTGAGAGCGACCCACTGATTGAACTTCTTGACACCAGCAACCCCATTAAGGTGGCCGATATGAAGCTCAGGGTATTTTTCTGGGATCAAGTGTGTGTTTCGTTTATTCTTTGAGTTTGTATACGGATTCTGATTGACTTGCCCTGATAGTAGTGAGGAGGTTAGTTCAGTATAATGGCATCAATTGGACATGAAGAGCATGTGCATGTACAGGCTGGATTTGGACGACATTTGAAAGTCAACTTAATACTCCAAATACAATTATGTATTTTTTATGACATGGCTTTACAACCAATTTGTAAGGAATGCGGTTAAAAGGCTAGGTCCTTTTCTTGTGGTGGCCCTTTTGCAGGTTGTCTTACATTATGAAGGTCTGTAAACCATGTTGCTCCTCTCAATAGAACAAGGCGATGGCAGGACTTTGTGAAAAAAGCCCTATAGACCAATTGTGATCCCAAAGCCTGTCTCGTGCCCTTTAATAAGCATCGGCTTTGTGGAAAAAAAGCGTGGTTTAGCAATAAAATTAGACAGGTGAGCTGTGTGCCTGAGCGCCTCGCCAGCACATGACAACTGACAACTTAATGGATTTCCCTGGTTTGAAAGCCCTGTTTAAAATCCCTCCAGCGCCATTGTAGGAGAAAAGGCAAAGCTGGCAACGTGGCTGTGAACCTGCCTTTCTGTTCGCATTTCTGTCAAGATACCCAACTCCAAGACTCTACACAAGAAAATAGTTATTTCTCCATTTAGGATGCGGCCAAGCTGACAGTTTCTTGCATTTTCAATCCGTAAGAGAAGAGAGAGGATGAGACCAAACATAACAGGGGGTATCGTGAAGTGACATTCAATCTTATGTGGCTTCATGAGGGAGCAAGTGTTCTTAGAAGAATACAGTGTTCATCTTTCGTCAGCCTGACAACACTTTGAAGGAGAAAATATGTTTACTTGTTGTTCTCTCCTGTACAAGAAGTGCCAAATGAATAATTGAGAGCTCATTTTGGGTCATGGCCACCACTTCGACAACCCCTACTGACGACATCATCTGATTTTCGGCTTCATGATTATTTTCGGATATACAGTAGAGGTGTACACACATTAAGTTAAGAGCATCATGTGTGATTTTCCTTAAGTTTTTCCATTTGAAAATGTCGAAATGTTTTGAGCCACCAGCATGGGTACGATAATAGAAAACAAAAATATCTACCAGATGATAGTCGATGGGTTCAGAAACTGCATTTCATATCAATCAATCAATCAATGTTTATTTATATAGCCCAATATCACAAATGTTACATTTGTCTCAGTGGACTTTACAGTTTGTACAAAATATCAGTATGACAATACGACACCCTCTGTCCTTAGACCCTCACATCGTACAAGGAAAAACTTCCGAAGAAAACCCACAGTTTAAAGGGAAAAATGGGAGAAACCTCAGGGAGAGCAACAGAGGAGGGATCCCTCTCCCAGGACGGACAGACGTGCAATAGATGCCGTGTGTAAATTGAAAAGATAATACATTTGCAACATAGGTAGTCCAAATGTTTGGAAATGCATGTGTGTATAATAGGAAGATGAATCCACGAGGATATCCATCCAGGACCTATGATCCAGGACCACAGCCACGACTCAAGATCCAGGGCTCGCGATCCAGGACAGAGGAGCGCAGGATCATCCATGACTCCGGATCCCGGCGTATATAGACACCAAAAAGAAAGAAATGTGGGGAAGCTGGGTTAATCGGAACATGAGAGTACACAGGTATAGACAGAGAGAAGGAAGAAGTAAGATGTCCCCCGACAAACTAAGCCTATATCAGCAAAACTAGGGGCTGAATCTAATCAGCCCTAACTATAAGCTTTATCAAAAAGGAAGGTCTTAAGCGCACTCTTAAAAACGGATAGGGTGTCTGCCGCCCGAACACAAACTGGAAGCTGATTCCACAAATGTGGAGCTTGATAAGAAAAGGCTCTGGCTCCCATTGTACTTTTTAGAGACTCTAGGAACAACCAACAACCCTGCATTCTTGGAACGCAATACGCTAGTAGGACAGTAGGGTATAATGAGTTATTTAAGGTAAGATGGCGCCTGCCCATTAAGGGCTTTGTAGGCGAGAAGAAGAATTTTAAATTCTATCCTGTGTTCTATAGGGAGCCAGTGTAAGGCAGCCAGAACAGGAGTAATGTGGTCCCTTTTCCTAACTCTGGTTAGTACACGAGCTGCAGCATTTTGAATCAGCTGAAGCGACTTGACTGACTTCTTGGTACACCCTGATAATAAGGAGTTACAATACTATAATGTTAAGATTGTTTGCGTTTGCCTTTATTTAACAAAAAGCCAAACATGATTGGTTAATACTACTCTGACTACTAACCACAACCCCTTATATTAAAATATAGTTATGTTGACATGTCCACCATTTTGATAATATGTCATCTTAATCATAGAAATAAAAAAACATCCTATTTTTTCTTTTAGGTATAATAATTGCTGTTTTATGTAGCTACTAGCTATCAAAATGATATCGGAGTGTGAAAGAATTATAATGGGAAATGTATTACAGCTTGGCTGCACATTGTCAACCGTAGTGTCAGGAAATACCCAAAGCCTTTCTCTACAAGCCATGAGGCATCTTCCCCTATCCCGGCTGACTTTTGTACCGCTCTTTCATCGTTGTCTCTGATCCGCCAAGGACTCCTCCGTCTGCATTCCTTTTTAAGAACTAAGAAAAAAGAGATTGTGGATCCCCTTTTTTCTATATCTCCCCCACCCCCTCCCCCATTGCCTTCCTGGGTGTCCCTGGTGAGACAGGCTGAATGGAGCCCCCACAATGAGCCTATGTGTGTTCCAGCTGACACAGTGAGCTGTCTCAGACTGTGATGTGTCACTCGTTCAGGGCCTTTCCCTCTTTCTCTTTCTCTCCAGACGTCTGTGTGCACAATAAAAGCATCCCTGCTTAGAAAAGCTTCCAAATTCCATGAGGGGATGGAAGAGAGTCAGACCTCCTTGAGTAAGGTCCTGTGGCCTAGACACACCCCATCACACATCCACACAACATCTTTGTCTCTGGCCTAAGGTTCATCTTTCTTTGTTAGGAAATCAGAAAATATGAAGTAGCATTTCAACAGTTTTACATCACTCCTACTCATGCTGTCACCACTGTTGGGATTTCATTATGAGCTTTCTCCCTCTCCAAAACAATCACAGAAAACTATTTATTTTGTCGTCTCTCTGTCACTTTCTGAGGCAATGGCATGCGTCACCGCAAATGACTTAATTCAGGCTGTTGTTGTTCAGCGCGGGGTCCCTCTAGTGCAAAGCGGAGTTTGTTTTTCATTAGGGTAAGTGAGGCAGTTGGCGAGAACACATGTGTCTGGCAGTAGCAGCAGGGAAGACAGCCTGACAGACCCTGCCCCTGGAAGTACAACGTCTGCCTCCACATCTGAACGAGCATACGGAGAAACCTGGCTGATGCAGAGGAATGTTGCTATTTTGTAAATGTTCAAAGGAAAATGCTGTTTTGTATTGAAATCCCTTTACACCGGCCTATTTTAGACCCACCGCCATTTTCTCAGACAGATTAAAAGGTTTAGTGAAGTGTGAAAGCTGTAGTTGAACTTGGGCGTGGTCCAGGAAACTGGTTTCAGATCCACCACAAAACAGAGGTCAGACTCTGATGCATTCCAGAAGAGTCTTCTTAACAGTTTGATTGGTACATGCTACATTATTATCGTCCAACCTAATTTTACACACACAATTTGTCGATTTATGTACATGTTATTAGGAAAATCACTTTGAATGGCAAATGCTTGGCGAACTCTTTTGGATCACAAAGTCCACCGTTTTGAGGGATAGGAATTTATACGATTGCAACAAAGTTATAAACCCATTCTACTTAGCAAACTAACCTGGATATACCGTGAATTCAAGGATCTACATCCTAAGTTACTATCAATAGTACACAGTGAGGATCCTCTAAAGCTAAAGTACAAGTCTAATGAACTTGAACTGGGCTCCGGCTTCTGCACAGTGCACAAAATAGTCCTCATCAATCATCCATCGACCAGGAAAAGGGTGCTTATTGTACACTGAAGTGCTCTGTATTCGCTGTATGATGTGTTTTATAGCATTTATTGATCACTCGCAGGATGAATGGCATCCCAGGCACTGGCGAGCTCAGAATATATGGAGAATGGATTTTGTTGTTTGAATAGCAGATTATTATAGCTTGTATTATTTATATATGCTCAGACATGTGTTCAACTATATTCCAAATCATAGAAACACTGCCCAAGGCCTGTTCTGTCCACATACTGTTAACAATTGGGTTAGTTAAGCAAGTTTAACCAATCCCTAAAGGCTGAAACTAGATGCCAATGTATCCAAAAGAAAGCAGGTGCAGTAAAGCATCACATTTAAATGTTATGTCCAACAGTTCTTCTGTCTTTTTTGCCATAGTTCTTACTTTAAATGTGTTCTAATCTTGACTAGAGGCTGCTAGTGGTTGAAGCATCCCTTGGAGATTTGTGTTTTTCTGACATGTCCAGTAGCACTTTTCCATAATTTAGCAATTATAATTGTTGTCTTTAGAAAAACATTCAATAGATCCTAATTTTGTAGCTAACCCCGCCCATCTGAGATTGACAGTCAGGCTGCGGTGAATCCCTTACAGAATGGACATTTGGAAGCAGACATACTGTCCCACATGCTCAAGTAGAAACACACACACACACTGAGAGAAGTGAAAACACCAAAAGGATTCCCACATCCTGTTTCGCCGGCTCCCTCCAAACCATAGCGAGTGTTTGCACTGCGACCACAGAAGCCTTACGATGCCTGAGATTCTCGCACTTATCTAACCATGCTCAGCTCAACCTGGCAGTCTCCGTCTATAAACATTCCCTTGATACAACATCACTGAGCTCTGATCCACAACAAACAAGAATCAGATACAGTGTGAGGAAATGGAGTTGTTGCATGCTTTTCTCATCAGCAAAATAAATGCTGGAATACATACAAGAAACGAAGTCTGCCTGGTATCTTTTAAAGTGAAGAATCATGTGTTCCTTTGCTCAGATGGAATACACTTTATAGTGCTAAAAAGCTACAAGACACTGACTCCTTTTTGAATTGTTATATGTATTGGTGGTATGTGGTGCTAAGCTGACATGTTGACATCACATTGCCCTAGCTAATTCCATGCTTTTTGAAACGTATTAATATTGGTCAGGACCAGTTGGCTTCACTTTTTAACACGTTGGGTACCTCTTCAGCATATTTCCGTGTTAGCCTACACAACACTTGTACAGTATTTGGTGAGGATATGTGACCGAGTAATTTAACATAAACAAGTGCACTTCTGAGGAATATATATATATATAGTACGGAGTGAAAATGCCATGGTCTATATTACGTGGGAGTTACTGTAGCTACTGATGTCCAACCATATTCTATACACATAAAACCTCAGATCATAATTGCTAATGAGTTTTTCTGAGCATTGCACCATCTCATTTAACCGACAAAGAATTGTAGCTGACCCTATTCGGGTAAAAATGCTATCTCCATTAATAAAGCTCCAACTTTCTGTTGTCTGATGCCATGACTATTGACATTGAAACATGTATTGAACGAGTATATATTATACATGTTCAGGGTCACACATGTTTACATGCTTAAATGTTCAAAAAGTACTGCCTCTGCTGCAGAACCTCTATTCACAATATGTCTGAAACCAAAGCCCCGTTTGTTCTGATTGGTTGGTTGGACGCCTCTTTTGTGATTGATCAACTGTCTAGAGGTGTGATGGAAATGTCCCCCCCCCTTAGCATATAACGTACAATGTGTTGGAGCCAATAGAAGTGCGAGTGTTACAAATGTATGTCCTTATGATACATAGTAATACCACACCATATTAATGTGAACATGGCAAAAAGGGTGTGCAGGATTTAGATGCTAATACAATTAAGTTATTCATGTATCTGTTTGTGTAGGCGGAAAGAGATCTAAGTTCAAGTGTGGCAACAACAAAATGCCACGGTGTTCCTGAGTGGCACGCCGGCAGTGCCAGTGACATTAACCCCCCTCACGAGAGAGAATTATTCACCAGTG
Organism: Gymnodraco acuticeps; assembly: GCF_902827175.1. Lineage (NCBI taxonomy): Eukaryota > Metazoa > Chordata > Actinopteri > Perciformes > Bathydraconidae > Gymnodraco > Gymnodraco acuticeps. The sequence goes on along the minus strand of NW_022990652.1, from coordinate 299,719 downwards.
TGGAGCCATGCAATGGTGGCCACCTAACTTTCAAGCCTCACCCCAATCCCTTTGCACCCCCCCCCCCCCTACTCATCAGCATGCATTTTTTTTTTTGGTGTCTGTTCACATTGGCTGACGAGCGCCGTTTGGTCGGCGTAGCCCGGAGCGCTAACCACATCACACATCCAGCGCACACATTCCCCTCACTCTCTCTCACTGTTGCACGGGCTGTTAACAGTGTTTTCAGAGTCAGGGAATGTGAAAATATTCAGCGAGAAGCAGGGGGGAGTATGTAGAATAAGGAAGGGGGGCTTGGATGTGCGACTGCGACGATTGTCTGATGCATCTGGCCATCCTGAAAGGTTAACAGGCAGCGAGCTCCACTCCTGTCCGATGTGACGTGACACCCCCCCACTCCAGTCGCCCGGTTTGATGTGTCGTTCTTTCAAGGCTCGTGCACTCGGGGGCCATGGGAGGGATCTTTCACTTTCTGTTGTGTAGGACATCATATATAGTGGCAGCCCAAAGAGGACCCAATTTATTATTTCCGAATTTCGTGCCCCCCTTTTGATCGGTCACATACAGACATATTCATGCATGAAGGGACACACACACAAGCATGCGCACATGCAGCCTGTAAACACACATTCTAACACATGCATACACACACACAGCATAATGTATTTGGTCATCCCCCCTGCGGCAGGAATGCATCGTCTCCCTTCAGAGAGGACATTAATAAGAAATGAGTCTCTTTGAAGTTTGGCTGTGGGCTGTCAGATCTGAACTGACATAATCATCCCCAAGTATAACACCTCCTTTTAACGTACACTCCCACACGTTCAGCCTCACTGTGCATTGCAGAGCTGTAAGAGGACTATATACCCAAAGGTGTCCTCCTGACGTGTTATCCACATGGCCCTTATCCAATACCTGAAAACACACTGAACCCCCACACTTCTGTTATCCTTTCTAGTTGTTCAACTGCATGCACTTGGCTGAAATACAAGGTAGTGACACCTTTGTTTTCCCATCACACACTGCTCCCTTCACTTTAAATGATTGATGTATTCATACTACAGCAGAACAGGGAGAACAAGCAAACGTCCTGTTGTAACAGCTTCATAACATTTAAAACTTGTTCTAAACAAACCATGTAGGTGATAAAACACTAATTTGTTAACTGGACCCAATTTTCTTTGTAAAAGTAGTACTTTCACTAAGAGGTTATGTTTATGGACTTTTTTCTTTTGCAAATAGCACTCTCCTGCTTTTGGTGAAACTCGTAGGTAGGTCGTAGGATGGGTCAAGGATGAACCCATTGTATTTTTAAGCAGATCCAAATCACGGGATGGATACAGGAATTATGTTTCACTTTTGTATATATTACAGGTAATTTATGCTGCATTTGTATTACGGTAAAATACTTGAAAGAAACCATGTAAACACCCGCTTAAGTATTAACGACAACTCTACGTAATACAACTCTAACACGTTTAACTCATAAACACACGCATATAAAAAAAATGGAACCCAGCAGCACTTGAAAGCACCCTCAGAGGTGGTCTCACACATTTGTAGTCCTTTCCATATTTATATATTTATTTTATCTGGTAGTCGCAGCTATTTTGACGCCTGTTTATTCTTTTTACGATGTTTAAAGATATGACATAGTTGGCAGAAATCCCCCATATATCAGACTCCTAATTACAACACACAAGAAGACAGATGCTATTGTTCCTCTCCCACTTGGCTGCTTGAATTTAATGACATGACATAAACGCAGGAGTTCTCCCACCCTGACTTGTTATGGATGTACAGCACATGTGGGGGAGGGGGGGGGGGGGGTGTTCAGCCTGTCAGCCTGTCAGCTCTGCTAGTGTGTAGGCTGCTGTAACCTCTCCATCAGGGGTCCTTCCAGGGTCGGCAGAGATCCGGGGCAAATCTTTGAATGAGTCTGGGGTAACACTTTAACACCCCCCCCACACTTCCCTCACACGTTTGATCCTCAGTAGCATGCTGTGAATCCCCCCTGGTGTGTTACAGTAGTTATTGCCCCTCACTACCTGTTTTTTTATTGTCATGCCTTCAGAGTGTTATTAAAGGTAGGGGTGTCTTGACAGGTCACAAGTTCATTGCAAAGAAACATTCTAGATTATGAGACGATAATATGAAATTGAAACTGAATGTACTAGTCAAACAATCATTATTGGCATTGGCAACTAGACATTTAATTATTATTTATTATGTTTTTATCATGTTTTTCATAGTTTATTTGACTACATTTTAAGGATTTTACGGCAAATGTTTTCTCATAAATTCATAAAACACTATTGTTTAAACAGGAGGACATCCTTTACTGTTAAACAAAGGTGTGTTTTCAGACTGAAAACCCCATCATTTGAGGTGTGTGCGACATAATATTTACCTTTTTTCATTAAGAACTTCATTTAAATCTCTAAAGAAAGTGACATTTCAATAGACAAAACCCTAAGTCTAGTTTTGAGTTTGATGATACGGCAAATTCAGAAATACAGGAGGACACATAACCATTATGTTCGAGAAAATTCCATGACTGTCAAAACAAAACACTATATTGATAAACTCTCCAGTAATCCCACTAAGAAATAAGACGTTATAGTCACACCCACACAGTCAGAAGCCAGTGGATTCTCAGAATTGCCTCGAGGACAGAGTCTGTCCATAGTGTGTCACACCACTCCAGCAATCTGATAGATGAAGTCAGACTTGACATCTCTTTCCCCCCACCCTCTATACCCCCGGCTAATTTCACACTTTCCAACATCCTCGCCTCTCTGCCAGACACGTGTTAGACTGGGAGAAAATAATGTCCCTTCTTCTCTCTGCTGGACCTTATAGATCCCTCCCCTCTGTTGTTCTCACTCCTTGTACCAAATCTAAGGATGTGGAAATACCACCTGTGTCGCTATGTACTTTTTAATCCTATCAATTATCTGTTTCTGATCTGATGCCACTAGACAAAGTATAAACAAATGCTCATACTAAATGGCCTCTCATTTTAATGCACATTACTCCCCACGCACACATCAGTTTAGATGCATTTGTACATCCATGTGTGTGTAAGCGTGTTTGTAACTCACATGATGTGACCATGCCCATCTGTGGTCGCAGATGGAAACACTAAAGTAAAAGCGTCTTTGGGTTCAAGAAAAGCGCTATAGAAATATAATTTATTATTATTATTATTACTAGTTGTCACAGACAATGTAGGGGTTATACAGCCCACAAACGCATTGGAAAGCCAAGTTATGGAGTTTATTTATTCCATTAAGCCTTTACTAAACTTGGCACCTAACTAACAACGGGGACACCCAGCCTGTGCAGTAAATGTCTTTATAAAAGATGGTTTCAGTTCAATATGTAACATAAATCCACGTAAGCCACGCAGTGATGTCACCCATTGGTTTATGGACTACTGTAAAAATTCGACAAAACACATTTTCTAATAAAAAATGGTGCCGTTACGTGCACACTCACCCTATGCTATTATATAAGTCATTTACTTCCCCTCTGACGGCTCTTCAGTTTGTGTTTTGTGAAGAAGGAGCAGCTCGCGGGCAGATAATATACATTACTCTGCTCCTACTGACTTCCTGTGCCCAGAGGCCCAATGGGGGTCTGACTGTAAGCCCCTCGTTGACTGTCCTGACGTTGATTGACACATTCTTCACAGCCGTGGACAGCCCACGTCGATCCTGTTACATCCGGCATGTACAGGGCTTTTACGAAAATGGGCTCAAACGTGAAGTATTCATGTACTGCTGACCCACAGACAGCCATACAATGGAGTTAAATGTGACCTATATGGTAAGTGTGTGTGGTCTATGAATACACAAAGCCCTTTAGAGTCATATGCCGCCATGAGGCAGACACGTTGTATTGTCCTGATCCTCTGATTTTATGAATAATGTAAAGAAGATTATTTGTGCGGATGTTGGAGGATATCTAAATCCTTGAGCTGCTTAAGGACAACTTTCATATTCAATCTGTTGATTTGTATTGGATTCACTGTGATTTCCTTGCAAACAGAAGGTACTTTTTGTCAATTTGAACTTGTTTGGGTTCTTATCTCTTGTCCTTTATCGGATTTGAACCCAATATAGACATGATTTAAAATAAATGTTGCTTTTTTTGTTGTTGATAAAACTGGTCCTAAAGTCAATCGTTGGGAATCAATGGCTGAAATAATTTACCAAACGTTTTACTACTTACTTCCTCTTATGTAGACAATGGTCTTTCGTTTGGCTGTGATATTTGTATTCAAAATCTTGAAATCAAACCACTTGCTTGTACTTCCTAACTAACCTTCCGGTCCTGTATTATGTGTCGATGATGTCCGTGCGCACATGACCTGATCTTATTCCATTTGTCCGCTCAACGTGGTACGATAATTAGCATTTCTCTTGGTATATAATTGGGCGCCCTTTTCCACTCTGATTCTCTTAGTTCCACATTGCAATCCTCACTTTTAGATCTCTCTTCTGCAGAATCATTAGAGTCTTAAGGATTATCATTACGTGCTCGTTGGCGTAATTCATGATAATTTAGTCCCAATTAAAGTCCTTCTAATTCACGAGTGATTGGGATTCATTCACAGACATTTCTAGCTTTGATTGAAAAGACATGCTTATGAATTTGAGCATTCCAGTCAGTTTTTCTTTTTAATTTTACATATTTTATTGAATTAAACATTAATTGGTGTAGGCACTTTTTATATATACCCTCTACTAAACCCTATATTTGCTCTTGATATTATTTGGACATGCAGCAGTGAAGGAAATCTGCCTCCAAAGTTTATTTGTCCCCATGTTGCCTTGTGCTCCTCTTCATCTGACAGCGGCAGTAGGTGTCCCACAGTCACAGTCTTAATAGTCGCAGAGCGAAAGGGGACACGGCTTCTAATGGAAACCCTTTGTTCAGCTGTCACTTTCACTGCTCCCATGGAAACCTCCTGCTGGCCAATCAGACGAGCCCTCTGGGTAGAAGCCAATACTTTTCACTGTTCGGATAAAATCATCGATCACACCGAACTATCTCAAGTCCTTTCTTCTGTATCTCACTCCTCATCTCTTTTTTCCCTCACTTGACATTCATTTGACTGTTTTGGAAAAAAATGCTTTGTGTATGGTATAGGGCAAAGACATCATTTGAATAATCTAATTAGCTATTGCCATATGATTCACATCATAAAAGTGAATGGTCTTCTTTTGAAACGTTATTCATGTTATCATTGTTATCAAATGTATTAAAATGACATTTCTGTGTTTTCTTTACATCTGTACCAAGCAAGGATTTTGTTGCAGAATAACATTTGTTTGATGGGACTCTCCACACCACAACAATATTATATATATTATATTAACACATATTTATTCTTAAAGGGGCCCTTTTATGCTTTTTGGAGTTTTAGCTTTCCAGGAGTGTCTTATAGGTTTTTGTGCACACTCTCCGTACTGCCTGATAGGCCTCTATTGGACTCCTTTGTTTACTTCTGTAAATTAGGGACATGACTATGTAACACTCAAGCTTCAGACAGAGGGTGAAAAGAGGTGCTGCAGCACAGGCAGTATGAGAAAAATAAAGACCTTTTTTAACATTAAAGCATGTAAACATGTCACAGTAGAGGCACAATATACTAACATATGAACCTGAAAATGAGCATAATAAGACCCCTTTCACCAAATATTACACCTTCTGCAATGTGTGTCATTTGAAAGCATCTGAAAGAAGAATGTGAATCCACAATGTTGCCGCTCTATGTACACAAGCAAAGCTGTATGGTTGCAGATATGCTGTGGTAAAGCATGGATGTTACGTTCCCTTCTAAATCTAGGGGGTACAAAGGGAAGAAACAACACACAAGGATGACCAAGCACGACAAAAAAGGAGAGAAAACCGATCTCTGAGTAACGAACAAGTCGTTTAATGAACAAGACAGGAACACCGGCTCACCAGCCAACTTGCACAGAATACTACAGCATCGATATATCACGGAGCTCCCCTCCTATCAATCGGCAAGACACAGGTCTGCACACATGCAGCGAGAGGAGGAAAAAAGGAGACCCCACTGCAGTCTTCCTCCGGTCCTATATGGAGGCCCTGATTTGGAATTAGGAGCACCTGGGGAGAGGCTGCACCTGGGGACAATCAGGCTGCACCTGGGGAGTCAGAGGGAGAGAGAGAAAAACACACACACGACCACACAAACACTACGGCACGTAACACTTCCCCCCATAAAACCAAACAAGTGTTTGGCTACAGTTACCAACAACACTCAGACGGTTGGACATAAATCGTGACATCTCACCCACGTGACAGTACATCGGCCACAACATTATCTGCTCCTTTCTTGTAGTTGATGACGATATTGAAGTCTTGTGCCAACAGGGCCCAGCGCATCAACCGCTGGTTGTGGTTGAACATCTGGGACAGAAATACGAGTGGGTTGTGGTCGGTGTACACCACCACTGGCGTTGAACTGGACCCAACATACACTTGAAAATGCTGCAGGGCAAGGAGCATGGCCAGAGTCTCCTTCTCAATGGTGGAATAATTCAGCTGATGTCGCTTGAACTTGGTCGAGAAGTAGCACACAGGATGGCACACACCCCCATCACCTTCCTGCAGCAGAACAGCACCAGCCCCAGAACCACTAGCATCCACCTCGAGTTTGAAGGGAAGGGTGAAGTTAGGCGCACACAACACTGGAGCACTACAGAGGAGAGACTTGGCAGAGCTAAAGGAGCGGCAACACTCCTCAGTCCATACAAATGTGGCTGGTGCATTCCTCATGCCAAAAGCCATCACAGTGTATTGCATAAAGTGGTCAGGCGTTACAAAGGCAGAGATGTCTGAGGCCCTAGAAGTGAGAGGGACCTGCCAATATCCTTTAAGGAGATCCAACTTCGTGATAAACGCACTAGGACCAATACTGTCAATGCAATCATCCATACGGGGCAAAGGAAAAGAGTCTGGAACAGTTAGGGCGTTCACCTTGCGAAAATCGGTGCAGAAACGTAGTGTTCCGTCAGATTTAGGAGCAAGCAAACATGGACTGCTCCAGGGGCTGCAGCTAGGCTTGGCTAAGCCATTTTCAAGCAGATAACACACTTCCTTTTTCATGTTCTCCCTCTTCTCTATGTGACAACGATACACATGTTGCTTAACTGGATGAGCATTTCCAACATCAATGTCATGCTTTAACACATTAGTGCTCGATGGCACATCACCAAATAGGGTCGGGTGAGCATGAACCAAACCGAATACGTCGCCTCGCTGGCTTTCTGGAAGATACGCCAGGTTAGACTCTAATCTCAGCATAAACTCAGAGTTCGATAACCTACCACACTGCTGACCACCAGAGGGCACTATCAAATCATCCTCAACCATCGACATTGCACCGGCCAGGGAAGTGGCCACGCTGGGCACAGCAGTCACCACAGTATCTTGCTGCTCCCCCTGGGAAGCTTCCCTGGCATGATAGGACTTAAGCATGTTAACATGGCACAACCTTGTTTTTCTCCTACGCTCAGGTGTGTCAATTGTATAGTTGGTGTCAGACACTTGCCTTACAACCACATACGGACCTGAGAAACGCGCGTTGAGAGTAGATCCGGGTGTAGGCAGCAACACCAGCACCGGCTCACCAGGCTGAAACTGCCGCTTAACTGCTCTCCTATCGTACCTGTTCTTCATGCTTTCCTGCGAAGATGCAAGAGCTTCCCTTGCTAGCTTAGTCGCCTGTCGTAAATGCTTAGGACACTGGGACACAAACTTCTTCACATCAGTTTTCGGAAGGGACTCAGACATCAATTTATCCTTCAGCATCTTTAATGGGCCACGCACATTGTGCCCAAACACTAGTTCAGCTGGGCTAAACCCAATAGACTCCTGCTTTGCGTCACGAATAGCAAATAACACGAAGGGAACACCCTCATCCCAGTCCCTGCCTGTGTCATGGCAGTATTTACCAAGCATCGACTTCAATGTCTGATGCCAACGCTCAAGTGCCCCTTGTGACTCTGGGTGGTAGGCACTAGACACTGAATGGGAAACACCCAATGACTGCAAGGTTTGTCTAAACATCTTGGAAAGGAAGTTAGTTCCCTGATCAGTCTGCACAACCTTCGGCAACCCAAAGGTGGTAAAAAACGTGGTCAGTGCTTTAATGATGGCGGGTGCAGTGATTTTCCGCAAAGGGATGGCCTCAGGGAAACGGGTTGATACACACATCACAGTCAGCAGAAACTGATTACCTGCCTTGGTCTTCGGCAACGGACCGACACAGTCAGCAATGATATGGTCAAAAGGCTCACCAGTAGCCGGAACAGGACACAACGGCGCTGGAGGAACTACTTGATTTGGTTTTCCCACCACCTGGCATGTGCTACAAGTTCTACAGAAACACACTACGTCATCTTTCAATCCTGGCCAAAAGAAATGTTGAAGGATCCGGTCATAAGTCTTAGTCACACCTAAGTGGCCAAACCACAAGTGCTCATGGGCTAACGCCAGAACCTGCTGCCGACAACTCACAGGAACCACTAACTGATAAACGCTGTTCCAATCACCACCTGAACCAACATCTGCATCACTTGATTGGTCAGCCCACCGGCGCATCAGCACCCCATCATCCACAAAAAACAATTGTTTCTTATTGCATTCGTTAGGGTTCTCAGCAGCGTCAAAACACTTGATCAAGGTAGGATCAGCTCTTTGTGCCGTGATGAGCGCCTCACGGGTCAAAGGCATAGCCACCTCTGGAGCAATAGCGACAGGTTCTATTTCACCATCACACACCGTTGGAGGGCCCTCCACTAATCCATCAACAGAGGTCAACCTGTCGTTAGATAGGGCAGAAACAAGCCAAGAATCAGACAAATCCACATCCTGAGCCTGCTTACGGGCCTGAGCTCTGGTCAAAACACTAACTGCAAATACCTCCGGATGAGTTAGAGCTAGATTATCATCTACAGCAGTGGTTCCCAAACTTTTTGTGCCCAAGGCACACCAAAGGACAAGTAAAAATCTCAAGGCACACCTATTGTGCAAAATAGCCCTTATAACCAGGGCTGCACATAACTGGTGCGCAGGTGCGCATGCGCACCTCCGCCAAACAAAGAGCACCGGGTCATTTGAAACAAAGCGCATTTGCGTACCAACATTGAGAGGGAGAGAGAGAAGAGAAAAGAGAGGAGAGATGAGAGAGAGAGAAGAAAGAGAGAGAGAAAGATATTTCCGAGTTGCATATGAACCATGATATGAACTCAGGGCCGGCCCGTAGCGCTGGCTAGATGTTCGCCTAGGGCGCCAGATCTGGGGAGGTGCTGCGCTGGCAGTTCTGGGAGGGAAACATTTGACCGTTGGGGCTCATCCTAATTTTCGGCCTTGATGTAACAATATTTACAATTAAGTAAATGTAACCCTGGTTCCACCTTTCATTTGCCCTGTACGATGGGCGCTGTAAGTGATGAAAATGGGGGATGTTGGCTTATCTGGCGCCCGCAGCTCACAGACAAAATGCGAGTGAGCGAGGGCGAGAGGGAGGGTGGTACCAGCGCTGTTGTTATTATAATAATCTGGTGCCGTGCTTGCTGCTCTAACGGATATAAGAAGAAGATGTTTCTACAATAATGTGGAGGGAGAGTCCTCTCCAGTCAGACTGAGAGGCTGATACTACAGCTCAGTGAGGTAAAGGACTCTTAGTCTAAGTTCAAACGGTTTGGTCACAATTTATGTAAACACATATTTCCAAGGCACTCCTTTGTAATTATTGGGATAAACAGGTTTTAAATCATTCCAATGTATACTATAGAACAGTAACCAAAAATATCCTTTAAAACTGGAGAGATAAAAAAATGCATAAATAAATAAATGTTAAGGTAAAATAAGATATGAATGAACAACACAAATAAAATAAGTTACATTAATTTGTTATTGGCTATGGTAGGCTATTGGTTATGTTCACATACTTATTTGATTACATCCACTTGTCTAAGATGACAACAGAGACTTTCGACCCAAACCCAGCTGTTGACTTGTGGATGCAAGCAGCTAATCGCAGACTCAACCAGAGAGAAAGTAGTAGGCCTACATCATCAGCTACCATGTCTGACAGAGAGCAAGACAGTCAGGAGGGTAGTGATGACAGCTTGTAGGATTACTGGTCGTGCTAATGTTGTCTTGTGTTCACCTCTGCATGTGTGTTCTGTGTTCACCTCTGCATGTGTGTTCTGTGTTCACCTCTGCATGTGTGTTCTGTGTTCACCTCTGCATGTGTGTTCTGTGCCGTGTGTCTGGCAAATAAAGTCAAGACCCCCTCAAAAGTTACGGTTTATTTCATTTTAAGGATGAGCACCAAGCAACATCTCCAGGTGCTCCTTTGAGAACCAGGGCAAAAAAGTTATGTGCACCCCTGCTTATAACATGTGTTATCACTCATATCATGTAAAATATCTGTAAATGTGCATAATTATTTACTAATGCCAAATAAAATGTGACAAAGACAACTATATTACTCATGAAATATTTATTAACGAAATATTTCAGAAATTAATTTGAAACTTTATCAAATTAGGCTTCATCAAAGCAGCAACACACTCATTTAAACCAGACAGGTCACAACATTAAAAATGAGGCAAAGGAAACTCAGCAGAAATTCAGCACAGAGAACTGTCAATGCAAGGAAGCTGCATTGTCCATGGTCCTGAACTACAAATTATAAATGTAACATTTCAGCAATCAGCATTGAAACATGTGCTATTGTAAATATTTTTGCCGACTTACAAATTAGTGAGATACATGTGCCTGTCGGGGCGCGCATAATTTTTTAATCCTTTGTGGCACTGAGGAGAGCGCCACTCGCAAGTCCTGTTCAACAGAGAGCCGTGACCTCCTGTTGTTCTTCATGTAAATCAGAGTAGAGAACGCCAACTCCAGATATGGGGTCGTTACTAAAAAAATGTAATATATTACATATTACTTTTTTTTTTTAAAAGTAATATATTACACTACTTCGTTACTATCTACATAAAGTAACTCGTGACTTTACTCGCGGAGCACGTACGAACTGTGCATGCGTGAGTGGCAATAACTTTCCTTACCAGCAGGCGGCGGTAGTGTGTATTTGTCATTCAAAACAGGCAACAATCGGAAGACAGAGAAGAAGAACAGACTACATGATATAAACAAAAAAGCATGTGTTCTTTGCAGGTGTGTGTTGAGGTTTGACGTGGTGTTTCCAGCAGTGGATAACAGCTTCTGGCCTGGACACAGTTTGCACCTCACCGTCACATTCCTGTCTATTCTTTGGACGAACTCAAAATAATGGGCCCCTCGAGAGTTATCGCTGACTCAGCCATGTTTATGCAGCACTGCACGTGGAGATGTGGACGCGCAAGTCGCGCGCGCAGATTACGTACATATAAACCTACAAAGTACTGATATAGTAAATTAAAAAATAATTATTTTTGTGTAGTTGTATATTGCAATAATAACGTATGGTTGTCACAAAATCCCACGGCACACCAGTGTGCCGCGGCACACCGTTTGGGAACCACTGCTCTAGAGAGGCTTTAAGAATTTGGAGCGCTCTCTGCAGTTAGAATTATATCAGTTTATTTAATTTTGGCTGACATATCAATGCATACTGTGTGGAATTAGTTTTTATCTCAACTAGATTATATTATCTCACCCCTAATCTGTGGATTAGTAGGCATGCATGGAGGCACATATACAGTATGTTGGCACATTGGTTAGAGCAAAACAAGGATCTGTGCACGTGTTTTCATGCAATTCCACAAGCTTTTGCAAATTAGATAATACATTATAGATAGAGACCGGCATATCAAGGATGTTTTTGAAAGAGTTCAACAGTCATTACGTTAGATTTACATGTTTATCTAAAGAAAGAGTGATATCAGCTGACACCTTAAAGGTGGGGTAGGTAAGTTTGAGAAACCGGCTCGAGATACACTTTTTGTTATATTCCATGGAATGCTCTTAACATCCCGATAGCAATGAATATCTGAAGTGCTTTGACAAAAAATCCATAAAAAAATGTCATCTGTGGAAGCCGTAGTACTGTAAAAAGCACGACGGCTAAACGGATTGGATTGCTGCCCTGTCTGTCAGCCTTCTATCTCGTGCACGCACAAATGTATCTCGTGCCCTCATTGGGCGTGCCGTCATTGGGCGTGCATTGCGCGTTCATGTGTGTTGGAGGAGGTGCTCTGTAAGGAAGTCTGAAGGAAGGGGCGGATTATTTTCGGCTGTGTACTTTCAAATTTTAGTGCACTCGAGCCGGTTTCTGAAACTTACCTACCCCACCTTTAAGTAGTGTCTTTGAAAGCCGGTATTATGAAAGCTCTGCAGTTACTTTGGAAATTTAGAAGATGGAAATCCCTTCTATCTGAATAAAACGGTACAGTTCACTAAATGATCAACTTAGATGTAGAGCTATTAATACGTTATAGAAATTATATGTATTGCTTCATGGCCCTCTGAATACTACAATTACACCTCATTCATATGAGAGTATTTAAAAAAGGGCCAAATTCTTCAAAAATGTTAGGATTTAAATGATTGTATGGTAACAAAGTGTAAGTCTTATGAGAAACTAGAAATACACACATTATGTTTGATCAGAATTAGAAAAAAGTTACTGGCAGATATATATCCTGATGTATCTTCGCTAATCCCCAAAACTAGTCAATCCTACATTTCCCATAATGCAACCAAATGCATATTTTCATTGATCCTTTATATCTCTTGTAAACAGCAACATCTTGACAGTCTCCTGCATTATTGGTATACTGCCTTATTTTTTTTATTTGTTCACATAATCATTTTCATTATATGGATTGTCTATAGTGTGTATATTTATCCTGGGATAAGGATCCCTCTTCTGTTGCTCTCCACGAGGTTGCTTCCAATTTATTCCGCGTTAATTGTGGGATGTATTTGGGAGTTCTCCCTTGTCTGGGTGTTGTTTACTGTACAGACTGAGACAAATCGTTCTTGACATAAATAAAAAATGATTGATTGATTAATTATTTTTATAGTTGGTGGACTTCGGCTTCAAAATCTCTCCTCAGATGTTTCATGATGTCGTGAAGGTTTACACCCCAACTTCCTTATCTCCTCCAGCAGAGGGGAGTGGGCCGAGCCCCCTCTCACAGGCCAGCTGGATTACGCATGTTGGTCTAATCCCATTCATTCTCTGTGCTCTCTGTCAGACCATCATGTACTGGACCATCACGTCACACACATGCTCAGGTGCCTGTGTGTGATAAGGACTGTGGAAGTAGCCTCATCATAAGAAATCCCATTTCATTTGATGATCCCCAGTTTGCTCTTATCACCACAACCTGCTCCAAAGCCTTAAACCCTTGTGTCCCCACACGGTCTCCAGACAGCTTTGTGTCAGGGATCATCTCTCATGTACACACTGGGGCGGATGAATCTGAAAGCATCGGAAAACGGCCTTTGGTCTCGTGAAAATAATAGAAAAATAGCACAATTTGAGTTTGTCTATTTCCCCCTTTGTGTATAACAGACATCCTCCGGTAGGGAGTGGCAAGGCTGTCTGGTTGATACTCAGCTTTCCTGTATGATCACATTTGTTTTGTTCCAATATCGTAATGAAGCATAGTTTAAAAAAAATATTTCCTTCTAGATGAAAACCCAAAGGACCAATTGAAGTGGGAGTCTAAAATGCTGTTTTTGTATGGCCAACACACAGAAAAAACTGTTAAAAAAACAACACGATACGATAAGCTTTATTGTCTGGTCTTATTTAGCTTGCATCACAGCAGCTCCATTTACAACATCAACAAGGACAGAAAGGAAGAAAGAAACAAGGATACACGCATGTAAAGAGGCCCTATTGTGCCTTTTGGGGTGTTCCCATTCCTGTAGTGGGTTCTATAGGTTTGTGTGCATGTCTATGGTCAGCAAAGGCTGAAATCCCAAAGTTCCCTCCAGAGGGAGTTTCTCTCTGACACACTGGGTGTTTTTCAATGTCAAGGACGCTTCCTTGGTAGGACATGTCTTCTGAGTCACTTCCTTCAGAAGCTAGGCAAGAATCCTTCCTGGCATTCGGAAAACGAAGAGTGGAACAGGCGAGCAAGTGTGCAGGTGTGTGTCATATTAGAGGCCCCGCCTTACATTTTCCGCCACAGATTTTGGGAAATTGGTCCGTGTGCAAAGCATTGTGGGGATTTTAAGACCGCGGAGGATACACATGTGCAGCCTCGAAATGTCTCGCTACGAAGGACGCTGGGCTCGGTAGAATTCTAAGGAGCCTGGACATTGGAACAGTCCTTCGGCAGGACTCGATGACGTAGCATCCTTGAAATAGTGGCTCTGGAGCATCCTTCCTTGACATTGAGAAACACCCACTCCCCCCTCTTGCCAGAAATGCCTCCATTGGACTCTTTTGTTTACTTCAATAACAGAATGACATCAATATGTAACACTTGCGGTTGACCAATCAAAACAGAGATGGCCAGCCAACCCAACCTTATAATCACAGAGACAATATTTCAAGACGCTTTAACGTACATTTGATTCAACTCTGTATTCAAGTTTTGGTTTGACTGCTTTACAAAAGAGTTCCTCAGTCTCACCTTATCAAATCATATGACCCTGTATCTCCAATGTAATGGTATCAATTAATATTCCCTATCACACATGGTTGGGGTCAAAGACAATGTTTTTAAAAGGCCTCACTATGCTATTATCATGGGCTATTTCATAGACAAACATAGACTTGTGTAATTTGGGACAAGGTCTATTTCGAAAAAAGTATTCTCTCCCTGCCTTTCTGCCTTTAAAGACTCAACGATGTATCAACTTAACAGACACGAATGTCCAACCTATGATAAATGGTCTGAAGAGGAAATTAATGATATAACTCCATGACTCATGGGTTAGACACTTATTTTGAATTGGGGAACATATATATATTGAATTGCCAGATATCGAGTCAACCTAGGCCACAATGGATATTCATGATGGATATTTTCCAAGGATAGTAATAAAAGCCTGTTTTATATATCCATCTCTGGGTTGTAAAACTATCATTAAACTTGTTCAAGCTTTTTAAATGTTATGACATGTGTCTGCGGTACAGGTCATGAGAAAACAGTTAGACTTTGTTTTTCTATTGCTTGCAAAAGAAATGGACACTGTGAGCGAGTGTGTTATAATAATTCCCTCGACAAGATCTTTTCCTGAAAGTGCTGTAGAAAAATGGGAAGTTGGATTGTTTTTGGAGCGCTTTTGGCAAATAAATTGGTTACTTTAAACATTATTGCATTGCTTTTTCTAAATATTGGATTTATGCATACATGTTGTCCAGAGTGAATTGGCGGTAAATCACAGCTCCTATATTACTCTACATTCTTGTTGTTGTGGTTGCTGCTGTTTTCTTGCTGTGTAAGCCCGCCGCAGCTGAAAAAGAGCAGCGCAGGATGTGTAATAACTAAATGGATTGGCTGAGGGCAGCATCTGTTTGCTGTTGAGATGTGAGCCAGACAGTGTTGTATGGCAACTTGGCCGTAAGTGCTCTGTAAACAGCTAGCAAACAAAACAAATCATTGCTCTGACAAGCTGAGAACAAAAGCTGCTTCACAAGCAGCTTCAAACATTGACATCATGCACGGCTTGCAGTTACAAGTGTACAAGTAAGCATAGGACAGGAAATACATGGATGTAACAAATGCATGGGTCCAAGGTGCACATGTTGAAAGCTGAGAACAAAAGGTGAGCAGCTTATCATCCGTCACCCTAAAGTGGAAGAAATACAGATATGTTCCCTTGCTTTCTTTTGAGGAGAGGGAATTGTATGTGCTGATATTTGAAATACAAACTTTTTAAAACATTTACATTATAGAACCATTAAAATTGCATTGTGTTCATGCATTTCTACGGAGCATAAAACAATGTTTTAGATATTGTGAACACCATCCATTCAATGATGCTGTTTTATTGGAGAAGCAGCAGTGGACATATTTCATATCACGACAGTACAACAGTTATGATGTTTACTAATAACTTTGTTTAGCTTGCTAGCATTTAACATGTGAGGCTTAATAGGAATTTGTATTTGGTCAAATGTTAAATTTAGCTTTTTTGGTGTCTTAAAATTAAAGGAATCAACAACTATCAATCCATCAAACAGTTGTTGACTTGACTTTGTGAAGTAATCATCACAATTATCATGTACTCGCTAACTCGCTAATGTTCAACCCAAATATTGAATGTTAGGGTACATCCTCTGGAAACCATGAATTCCCTAACAAGAGCTCGGAACACGTCAAATCAATTGATATAAGAGTTCTTCACAAGGTAAATGAAAACTATGAGCACTGTACTGTAGCTACAGAAAGATGGAGTGTATTCCCAAATGGATACGCTTCCTACTTTGGAAACCATGAATGTTTCAACAGAAGTTCCCAGCAAACCATTTAGTAATAGCTGTGGAGTAATGAAAACCACAACTGATATTACCATCCCTCAAATCCTGCCTCTTGCATGGCTGAAAAGAATAAAACACAAATCAAATGATGCCAGGAAAGCCTTGAGAGTAGTGTGCCAACATGCTGCACATATAGATGTATATCCATTGACCCCATATGAGCAGATTATATACGTTAGCTGCTGTATTGATCGGGCTCCAAACCACAGATAAAAGTTTCTTCTTTAAACCACATTTTAAACAACTAGGATTCCAATTGCTCAAACTTTTTCCGACCTAATTGACACATTTTGCTTCATTGCACCAAATTCCCTCTGAGCGTGTTCCACACAGCCGTTTGTATGTTGGGACTCAACTTAACCGAGGATGACATTAAAACATTCGTAATGACACATTTGTCACCGAGCGCCCTGTACACGCCTTTGCGCGTGCCGCTGATTAAAATGTCAAAGTTGGTACAGTAGGTTGAACTATTCATAACAGCGGATGAAAGACTATGAAAATATGGCATGACACTCTGGAAATGTTCATCACAGCGGGAGGTCCGGGCCTTTTAGCATGCAAATGTCAAACACACTGAAGAACTGGGCCAACCAAAACACGCATGCTGTCACAGAGCGATACACCCATGCATGCTTTTCATTTCCTTCTCTATTTTTGTTTGGGTTGAGCCTTTTCAGCACTTTGAGTAAGGGTTTGATTTCTCTCTGCAGTGTGTTGAAATCATGAGTAATAGTGTGAGGATTTGACCTGCTGTTTTGCTAGAGAGAAATTACAGATTGCACGACTGATCTCTTTCTCACTTCAGAGTAACCTTCAGCAAAAGACGCCCTGTACTGATAACCCACCCTGCGTAATGGTTTTACAATGAAAAAGTTCCCTACAGATGAATTTGAAGCCATTTGTTATTTGTGCTTGTGTTGGCTCAGCTCCTACATTCAATCATATTTTCACCTCATTGCGAGATAATTTCACGCACAGCGTTCCGCCTCTTTGTCTTTGTGAAATGAATCAGGTCCGTTTAGATCAAGAATCCATCTACATAGTCGAGGTTTGTTCTCCATCACTTGTTCACACTGTTTGCTGTTTTGTCAGCTGCCACCATGTCCCTAAAGAGCTGCTCTGTTCAAAGACGTGTGAATGCAAGTTGTTCTGTTGCCATCGCGCCCGGCGTGACGCCCCTGTAGTCATGTCAGGCGTTGTGCGCCCGCAGGAGGAGATTAGGAGGCAAAATGTTGGAGCAGTTTATTTACTCACCTCCCTGATTGAACCCCTTTGGGCTTCATGTGGCTTCCTCACAGCCACGCATTCACCACATCACTGCAACACCCAAGCCTTTTATTAACATTTAATTGAACTCTCACCTCAAGAATCTTCATGGGATTATATTTGACGTCTGCTGTTAGGGGGCTCATGCACAGGTCATATCAACTCTGGGTGGAAACACAGACGTTCAACCTCACACATTTAACAAGTTGGGGAACAAGTACCCTTTACTTAATTAAACATAGAAATGCCACAGTCTGGAAATACCCTTAGAAAGTCCTACATTTAAATTTAAATTAGTTAAACTACATTAGTTTTATCAGGTAAATCCTAGTGTCTCTTTTCACAGGATTATGTTATCATAGAATAGCATCATCTAACTAAAAGCATTTTAAAGAGCCCTATTATGCTATTTTGGGGTTTCCCTTTCCTCTAATGTTAACAGTAAAATCCCAAAGTTCCTTTCATTTTAAAACCCTTTTTATACACTGTGTAGACTACACGTCTATTACTGCACATAAACATATCGATATCAATAGCTTTTTATCTAGTAAAAAATACAATCTTCTCTCCAAAATATAGGGGGATACTATTCAGAAGTAGCATACCTTGTAAATACTCAAGCATTTAAAATACTTCTATATCAGAATCAGAATCAGAATACCTTTATTAGTCCTTTATATAATAGAGTTTGTAAAAGTATTACAAACTAGAATTCAAGTACAGTACCGTAGTCAATGTTCTAAGTTATTTCCCACTACTTCATTTAACTTGCTGCCAACATTTTAAGCTGCAAGTGAGGGATCTTTCATATGTAAGTCTAAATTCATACCACTTGATATATACAATAAAATATTCAATATTTTTACATAAAAGTCTCAAACACTTCCTATAAATCTAATTGTTTCAATGCCACAGTCAGCTAAAAGCATCCATACTTCCACCAGTAACCATATCCAGAACTTAGTTTTTCGCCCGCTCAGCAGTGGAGGGATCTACGTCCGCCTCCCGCTGCTGAGTATACCATATGCCAGTTCCTCCCGCCATCCCCTCGCTCCCAGAAACCTCCCACCTTCCCACTGAGCCTCGAGCCCAAACACAGGCGTAATGTTGATACTTTCAACACAACGCCTCCTCATTCTTTATAAATTGACCAGCTTTGCGACGAACTGGGCTATAAGAATAACAATCATGAGCCATTCAGTTAAGCTGCATACATGTACATGTCCTCAGAGGTAATGCACAGCTATTCAAGCAGCATTTCCTGTCAACCAAACCATTTAGCTTGCTTTATGGTGACAAGAACTGCTCCGCACGTAGAAAGTAAATATAGGCCTCTCCTGCTGTTCTACATTTCACAACGCAGTCACACAGTGTTAGCACCTTTTGACTTGTTTTGACTTTAAACTGTAGCAAAAAAGGGTGTTGAATTGAACTATGAGTCTTGACGTTTAAGTGCAGAGTTTCAGCTTTAGTTAAAAGAGTGTAAAAAGCCATGTCAGATGAATTCCAGGGGTCTACGGTAATCTTACTAAGGTTAGAGTTAGGGTTTGGTGAACAAAGTCATCATGTTAAATCATTAGTGTCACATTATGTCCCTTTCTTTGGTCTTTTTCAGTGTCTTCTTCTAAGAGGCTTTGCCAGGCCTTTGCTACATCCAGCTTCACTTCTTGCTAATTTCTTGCCTATTTTTCTCCTCTTCATCCTCTTATCTAGACCTTTAGACACCTGGATGACTTTCCCATAAGCCCCATCCTAGACATGTCTCTTTACCATTACTGCCTGCTCTCCAGGCCGGTGCACCATTGATCTGCGTGTGCACATGCCTGTGTGGTATAAAAGAAAGACACACGCTCATGCACTGCACATGTGAATATGTTCCAGCTGGGTGCGTGCTGATACACACATGTACGAGTCACGCATAAATGAGCAGACCCATGTATGGTAATGCAGTGTGAAATGGGACAGGTCATGGACAGCGCTGCGTGGCATTGGCAGGTGTTGACCGGGCCAATGCGATCTATGGAGTACGATTTGCACATATTAGCCACGGTTGCTCTTGTTCCTTTCAAGGAGCACAGGTTAAGATGAAATCAATGTGCAAGGTCCGAAAGCTAAATAAGCTCCAGAATTGATTTGACGGTATATATTTGCATCAATAATTCATATTGATAGTGGTAGAAAGAGCATAACTGCACAACCTTTTTTCTTTAAAACTAGTTTTATGTGAAAGAGGCCATATCACGCTTGTTGGAGTTCACCCTTTTCTGTAGTGTGTTATGTAAGTTTTAGTGCAATGGTCTGCAAAGGCTAAAATCCCAAAGTTCCCTCCAGAGGGAGTTTCTCTCCCACAGACCCCTGGGAGGCGCAGAGGCATGCCAGGGGGGGCGCGAGAGACCAGGAGGAAAAATGGTTATTAAAAAAAAAATAAAAAAAAATAATCATAATTTGAAAAATTATTGATTCGAAAATAATATGATACAGTACAGTACTATTACGTCTGGGTCTCTGTGTTTCATTAAAGCTCGGCTCTGTGTGTGTGTGGAAGGAGCAATTTTTTGTGCGCGAGAGAGAGAGCGCACCGGTACCAGAGATCGTTGTTGTTAGCTTCTGGTGCTAGCGAGCTACGCTAACGGATATAAGGAGTTTTTTCAACAACAAAGTGGACGAGAGTCCTCTCCTGTCAGACTGAGAGACTCAGTGAGCTAAAGGACTCTCTCAGTGTTATCTCAGTGGGTCTCAAACGTTTTGGTCACCATTAATGTAAACAATTATTTCCAAGGCACACGTTTATATGATCATTATAGTTATAAAAAAATAAGAGAATAAATGAAAAACAGCTATGAAATACTATATGACATTAAAAAAAGAATAAAGTTTAAAAGGGTGATTTGTAAAATATCCATAAAGAAAAAGTAAATCTGTTTACAGTTCTGTTTCAAATG
This sequence comes from Gymnodraco acuticeps, assembly GCF_902827175.1. Taxonomy (NCBI): domain Eukaryota; kingdom Metazoa; phylum Chordata; class Actinopteri; order Perciformes; family Bathydraconidae; genus Gymnodraco; species Gymnodraco acuticeps. The sequence continues at coordinate 279,004 of NW_022990652.1, read as the reverse complement.
GGTGTTGAGAGATGTATCCATAGATCACTTCATTTTGCTCTCAAAGTGCACCAGATTGATGCTTTTAACTTCAATATTTAAAAATAAATCTTCCCGGGGGAGCTTGCCCCCGGACCCCCCTATGTGAGGTCCACACACCACCTATAAAAATAACACTTGACCCCTGCTTACACCTATATGCCGTGAGCTGATTATCGAGCCTTCATTGTAACAGTTGCAGGAACACTGTGCGTGTGGGGAGTGTTGCAGTAGAAAATTCCACTGTAGCGACCGGTACATTAAATGGGAAACCCTAAATGTTGGAACACCCTCTATGAAACATCAAGCTACCCCACATCACCCCCAAAATAAATCTCTGGCGCCGCCACTGAGCCTGACTATTTGTGTTGGGGAGGCCCGACTTTTTTTTTTCTCCAAAGGGGGGACCTGGCAGAAAAAGTTTGAGAACCACTGGACTAAGGAGCTGGGACATCTCTAAGCGGTTGACACATCACAGCATATCTGGCCAGTAACCAATCAGAGCAGACTGGGCTCTGGTTTCAGACAGAGGGTGAAAAGAGGTGCTGCAACACAGGCAGTATGAGAAAAATAAAGCCCTTTTTTGAACAAAAATCTTTAGCAATATGTTAAGCTAACACTCAATTGCAATCAAGACGTGCCGTGTCAGTGGCATTCTGTGTGTGGGCTGAATGCCCTTTATAGACTTACGGTCATTTCGCCAATGCTTAATGGGGTCTTTGGGTCAGCAGCGGCACTCTCTCTTTTCCTTTAGATCAGCACGAAAGCTTTTTTTTCTTGTCTGGACATACGTGGTGAAATCCCCTGTAATCAAGCAGCTGGAAGGTCTGCTTTGAGAGGATTTAGTGCCATGAGGCAGGTGCCAATCTGACTGCAATCAGGATTTACACAGGCCCCCGCTCCTCATGGCTTTCAGCAACTTTAACAAGAGCTTATGCCCGAGACTAATCAGTCACTCATGCTGCGTCTTCGACAAGCTACGCAAGCACCCATTAGAGAGGCAGTGTGTGAATTCAGACATCCCATGGCATATGGCTTTGTGCTGTGTTTTAAACTTTTATTCAGCAGGGTAGAAGTCTGTGTATGGCTGTTTAATTGTAGTTTATATGCTCAGCTATCCTGTGTATCAATCTTAAATGGATATGGATAGTTTTCATCATCAGGCATGTCTTTAATTTCTTACTGAGGTTTTTATTCAATAAAGTTGTATTCAAAGTATTAATTGGGGTTTGTCTTTTTACTCCTTTGGCATTTTAATTTTTCAAATAATTCCCAAATACTTTAAATGAAATGAATAAAGATGTGTTAGTTTATATGCTTAAAATATGTGCGTGTATTTCATTTTTGCGTGTACTTTCTTTGACCACGGCTTCCTTGAATGTTTAATTTTCTTATTATTAATCTCAATGGGATTTACCTGGTGAAGTAAAGTTTTAATAAATACCAACGTTTACTTTTTCTGTAGCACTTGCCACAGAGCACCTACTGTATGCAAAACAGTGTAAACACATATGTAGGACCACCCTATGTGAATAAAGGCTGAATAATTTAAATAAATCAATATTCCCTCAGGGTGTGGACTCAAATTAAAGTTATGTACATGTACTATTTCAGAGGAAGCTACTTTGCTTTATTGCATGTGTAATATTTTATACATTTATGTGTGTGAATTGTGTGCCTAAAAAAAGAAACTATGAAAAGGTAGAGACGAAAGCCTAGAGATAAAATAAAAAGTCAGAGAATAAGAGAAGGTTTGTAAAAAGACAGAAACTCCCAGAGGCAGTAGGACAGTGGGATACACACACACACACACACACACACACACACACACACACACACACACACACACACATACTCACACACTTGCACACACACGACGTCCCTCCTCTGTCTGTCTATTATTGATGTTGGGCACGCAGGGTTCCCACTCAGCCATCTGTTCTCGGCTCTCCCGCTCGGTGCCCCTTTTCGCTTCGTGCCTACCACGTTGGCAGGCTGGCATAAGCAGAGCAATGCTGTCCTATCAACGTGTGAATACTCCATTAATATCTCACTCTCTGTGGGAGTTGGCTGTTGGAAGAAGAGCCTGGAGAGAGAGGGAGGGAGAGATAAAAGGCATAACAGTAATGTGATGAAATGTTCATTAACTCAGCCTCTTTTTTGGATGACTTCCAACGCATGCATTGATTTGCGGTGCGAGATATAATCACGCCATGAGTGCATCAGATATAAACAGAACTGGCGGTGGGGGCTGTGGCTTGTGATGGACTGTCAATAGCCCTCTCGTGCAAGTTTTCCGATCTTAATCAAATCACACCCCCGCACTCCTACCGTTAATAGCATATGGCCGCAAGATTCATTTGATTTGACGTTGTAATTGATGACCATGCATATTCAGTCTAGCTATATTGCCAAGGGTAACCCAGTAGGTCTTCTGATTGGCTGGTCACATAAGGCTCCGCTTGGCCCCAGCTGGGCCCCCATGTGGGGAATCTGGAGATGTGTATGGGTGGCGTGTGTTTGCAAACACTTGGCATATCCTTGCAGATAATCCATGGATACAATCTTCATCCCTATCCTAACACACACACACACACGCACGCACGCACGCACGCACACACACACACACACACACACATTCAAACATCTTAAGTGGTGAATGGATCGTAAATGTTGCATGTCAGTCTCATGCAGAAACAGCAAGCATCAGTGAAGCTCTCTGACTAATACCATGTGTCAAAGGGTCAGATGTAGGTGAGGGAATGCCAGGGGCTGTGGGGGTGTTGGGGAGGGGGGGGGGGGGGGGGGTGTGATTAAAGTAAGATATTGCTGAGGAGCTTTAGAAATCCAAGCTATCCTACCAACGTGTTACTTGTCCTTCCTATATTCCTAGAAGAGTGGAAGAAGCTTTATTCGCTGGCTAGCACCAGCCTTAAGACCCCCCAGGGAGAACTAGATGAAGGGGAAATTAATAATGTGTAGAGACTCAGAGGCTTTGAGTGAACCACAGGATCAGAAGGGATTGTGTTAGAGGCAGAAAGGGGAACAGAAAGACGGAAAGAGAGAAAAGCACAATCAGGAATAACCTTTGATAACCTATGCCACCTTTGAGGAATAGGGATGGTATACTTTGAGACAGTTTAAACAAGTCAGCTCCATAAAAAGTGTCTTTAAAAAGGTCCCTTTATACTTTAAAGCACAACAAATGTTGAAGGTAAAACAAATCATTCACCCTCCAGGCGTGTGAGGCGCAACTTTTACGTATCTATTAGGTGTATTATTCCTTTAAGATAAAACTAAATAATACCATGCGTTTACCCTACTACAGTATGTCTGTAGTGAAACTGCAGCTCTACATAAATAGATAAATAAGACGTGTAATTTAAAGGCACTTATCACATTGTGAGAACACATTTTTACTTGCCCAGCTGCCCTGAAGACAGATTGCAAATTAGCATTTATTCTCCGATGCCAGAGGGAGTCACGAACGGCACTCGCAGTATTGAGACATATTTTTCACATTATGCCGTGCAAGATTCTGACTCAAAATGAGAACAAACTCTTTAATGTAAAGTAAACTAGACATTTATAGTAATAGACTTCATCTCGTGATGTTAGAATGTCACGCTAGCATGCTCGGTTTTGGCACATTCATGGCTTTGGCCCCGCTGCGACCCTTTCTGGCTCCAAGCCAAAAGCTCCATTATCCTTTGAACCTGACTGAGTTTAGCCGGATCTGGTCCCAGTACCCGGCATCAAATATTAACTGCTATTAAACACTGAATGTATCCACCAATATATCCATCTAGCTGCTTCTTTCTTTTGCTTTTGTTATGTTTTAATTAGAATTGTTAGTGTGGGTTACCCTTCCACAAAGACAATGTAGGCTAATAAGACAACATATAATCATACTTGATGCCATATGTGATCCCTCCTTGCAGCATTGCCAGGTGGGCAGCATGCCACCCAGCAGAACAATGGGTTTACCCGCCATGATTTATCAAACACCCGAACCATTGGCTAAACAGACATTGAGCTAAATTACCAAGCTCTCATCTCGCTCTTTGTCTCTCTTTCCTTTTTGTTTTCTATAAGAGCAGTTGGAATATATGTTAAGGAGGTGTGTAATGGTAAACTGGCCCCTTATTGGAACCATTAAGCATGAACATGACTGCCTATTACACGGGTATTTAGCGACACAGTGAAATAACCTCTTATCATGCTGTCGAGCAATAACCCCGTTGAGGTTTCCCTTCGTTGAGAGGTTAGATGTAATTTAATGTGATGTGTACACACTCCATAATAGTGCCCTATGTAGTCCCCCCACTTTCCACAATGGTGATGTTAAACATGAGAACAACTTGAATAGGGAGAGTTGGTCAAAAGTGCTTCAACATAAGTACCCTGCAGTCCTAAAGTGGTGGTTTGCTCTTCACAACAGCCATTAGCTCATCTTGAATGTTAAATGCCATAAAGGATGAGATGGTCGCATTGTGTGTTTCGACAAGAGGGACTTTGATGAGAGGCTATAGATGACACACCTGCCGAGTAAGTGGGGTTGAGATAACAATTTTCTCCTCCCTGTCGAGGAGACATCTGGCATTGCCACGGCGTCGCAAGCCGAAATACACCCAGGAGAGGGTAATGAGGCGTAGGAGACGGGCTTTGCATTTTGGTGTGTGTGTGAGTTTGAAGGTGGTTCCCTCATCATCCTGAACTAGCCTCTGTAGACTCTGCAAGCACGCCATCTGTAGTCCTCAGCCATAAAGCCACTTGCGCGTGGCTCATAAGCAGCATTAAATCAGCTTAAATAAATACATGCACACATTAAACCTTTTTTTACAACAAAAACAAAAGTAGAAAGGGGAAGTTTGGGGGGTTGACAGACTATTGAATATTTGAAGTTAGGTAAAATAAGGAAAAGATGGATGGACACTAGATGTGCGTGTTGTTGTGTAATGTAACCAAAGTGGTACCCATCCATCCGTGACTGTGCACCACATGTCTTTGAATGTCACCATTAACATGTTGGCCTGCATCATGTTTACACACAGTCCTTCGTGGCACTGCATACGCCCAAGAGGGGTTGCTAGGAAACGTGCAAGTAATGTCTGATAATCAGCCCCAAAGAAGAGTAAATGTTAAACTAAAATGAATGTACTTTCTTTAAACTGGTAGCACATACAAAGTAGTTTGATAATAGCCGTTCCTCTGTGGACTTCATTTATTTTGTAGTTGATTGGTGCCTTCGACTGATTTTTTGTTTGTTACTTTTGTTGTTAGTTGATGATTATCTGCTTCTGATGGCTTGTTAACTAGTTATTTTTGTAGCTGAATGTTGCCTGTGACTGCTGTCTTTAAGTTACTTTTGATGTTAGTTGTTAATATTCATCCATTCATTTGATGGCTTGTTTTGTGGTTACTTTTGTAGTTGATTGGTAGGGCTGAACGATTAATCAATTTTAAATCGAAATCGTGATTTGAAATGATGCGATTATCAAATCGCAAAGCCTGCGATTTTTTTAAAAACATTTTTTTTTTTTTTTACAATTTGTTTTTCTTTTTCTTGTGTCAGTCATCCACACCAATCAGAAGTGCTGTGCTCCACATGTACCAGCCATTGTTAATCAATCAGAAGTAGCCCATGATGGAAGGTGATAGACAGATTGATCCAATCACCTGCCAAGTGCTTCTGAAAGTGCCTGCTCTTTCCAAATGGCTTCCAATGGAGCTTTAGATGCTTTGGTGAAACAAACCATCTGGGTCAGGTTAGTAATGCTCCATCACATGTTTCTATTACAGGGTGAATCTTAAACTGAAGCTTGACTTTAAAGCAACCCAACGGAAGTTTCATGTATGTTTAGTTTTTTCACTCGTAGCTCGGGCTGCGGGGGTGCTAGAGACGGGAGCACGTTGGTGCGACCTTCCTAGCCGGAGTTATGGCCGCATTTTACAATAAACTTCCGTTGGGTCGCTTAAAAACAAATATCGCAAATCGCAATATTTGTCAGAAAAATCGCAATTAGATGTTTTCCCAAAATCGTGCAGCCCTATTGATTGGGGCCTTTGACGTTTTACCTTTTTGATATTTCTGATGTTAGTTGTTGATAATGGCATTTAATGACTTGTTTTGTAGTTACTTTAGTAGTTGATTGGTGCTTTGACTGTTGATTGGTGCTTTGACCCTGTGTGTTACTTTTGTTGTTGTTTGTTAATTGTTTGCATCGGACGACTTAATCTTTAGTTACTTATGAAGTTTTTTTGCCCTAGACGTTTAACTTTTTGATACCTTGATGTTAAATGTGTTTTGTAATTTTGTTGTTGATTATTACCTTTATATGTGTAGTTACAGTTGATTTTTATTGTTGTCTCAGATGATTAGTTTTTATAGTTAATTTTCGCCTTAGACTGTGTTTATTTTAATTTTTTTATTTATATTCTTATTGGTTGGCCCCTCATGGTTTTTCTTGTAGTTACTGTTAAAGTTAATGCTGCTTATCTTCTTATTACATTTGTCGCTGCCTGTTTTTATTGTGGTTCTTTTACTGTTTTGTTTGTTTGTTTTATCCCATTATCTTCTCAGCATTCCAAATGTTTCCTTGGAGTGCTGCATATAATAACAATAAAATGCAAGAAATATTACTGCATAATCAAGTTATCACTGATAAGAGAAAGGCGGAGGAAAAATTGAATATTTTTCAATATGGAATTGTATGTTTATCTGTATTTTTCTTTGTTTGTTTCAGGTAATCTCCGCTCTTTCGAAGATCTCCCACCACAGCATTGCACAAATCAAAGGCATCAGGTATGTGTCTCGTTTTTAACTCTCATTTATCATTTGAACAACCAAAGCACTCAAGAGTATCTGTGAAACCATTTGGCTGAATGTATTCCACATTTGCTTGTGGGCCTGCATTAAGATGGAGGTGGCTATTAACATCTGGCGCTCATTTACAAGTCAATTTATATTTTTAGGCAATTAGCTGCAGCTTTTAGCCACTTGCAAGGCCACTAAAAACACATTTCCATATTATAATAATAATAATAATAATAGATTTAATTTGTTAGCGCTTTTACAGGCGCTCAAAGACGCTTTACAGATATAGTGAAGGGAAAAGAAGGAACAACAAATAAATATATAGTTAAAGTTAAAGTCAAATAATACAAAAACAATCACACATTAAAAGCCAGATTGAAGAGGTGAGTTTTTGTGAGTTTTTTGAAGGTGGTGAGGTCAGTGCAGTCTCTGATGGGTTGGGGGAGTGAGTTCCAGAGGGAGGAGAAGGCTCTGTCCCCCCAGGTCCGGTGATTGGTGCGGGTGGGGATGGATAGGAGGTTGGCTTCTGATGAGCGGAGGCAGCGGGAAGGGGCGTGGTGGTGCAGCAGGTCTGTGAGGGGCCTGATTGTTGAGGGCTTTGTGAGTAATGAGGAATATGTCACTCAAACAGTGCTGCAGTACAGTAGAAGTACATCATAAACACTACTGTCTGAGTCAGGATGCTATAGGCAGGGGTTCTCATTTCTCACGGATAATGGTGGAGCTGAGAGAATTATCAGGCCTGGAATGGGTTTCTGATTTCTCTTCATTTGCTCAATCAGTTTGGCGCTTGGTGACTCAATGGAGTCGCATGAAAAGCCATTCTATCCATCTGAGTAATGAGTAGATGGAGTGTGCCCATTAGGAGCTGCGCCAGGAGGGTGAGGCGGGAGAAAGAGACAGAGAGAGTGACAGAGAGAACGTCCCTTGCCATTAATAAAGACAACACAACATGCTGACTGCTCCCCATGTCCACACTGACTCTTTTGCTCTATGCTGTCGAAATGAAAACATATTCAACCTCAATGCCAGTCACTGATTCTGTGTTACTTCAATCTCAGAAATCTGAATGTAAATTAAATATGACAGTATTAGTTTAGGTTCAATCTCTTCTGTTTAAGTAATTGGACCAACTTTCCTAACTACTAATATGTGCTTGAGCTTAACATTGAATTGCTTTCAGCCCCAAGGTTTCCCTAACCTCTCTATTTGCTTTGCATTTTGATGTGAAAACACAACTGCCTCATGGGGATCAATGATTATGACTTTATTATGTAAGGTCCCAAAGATAACATGTATTAAGCTCTAGGGTATTAGGGCCATTAACAAATACCAATACCAAACTATATTCCCTCAAAATGATCTAACCTTACATTATTATCTTGGAAATTGGTAATAATTCATTATTTATTATCTAAAAGAGCTTGATTTTCCTACATTCTAAATATTATTTTCATTTAAAATGTTACTTTTTTTGCCACAAAATGTAAAAGACTGATACAAACCCGAGGGTTGTTGTTGAAGTCTACCTTTCATCATGATAAAAACACCTATATCCCTTCTCATTTGGTGTAGGAGGTGTGCCCCCTTGTGTGTGATGTTGAATACTAAAACCTCTCGCCTTGTGATAAATGGAAGTCCATTATGTCCATTAAGTCCATTTTATATATTACTTCCCTTTTACATCTGGTTCTTACCTTCAATTTATCAAATTTTAAATCTCTCGGTCCCTCAGCTTGCTGGATGTTTCACCCCCTTCACCTAGGACTTTTCTTTTTCAGCTTTCCGTCATTTTGTGCTCAGCCGTTCGTGTACATTTGCCCTGTTTGAGGTGGCTTGCTAACTGACTTGTCATGCTTTTCATTAGGGAAGGTTGGTGACATTTGTTGAAATGTGGCATCAAAACAATGAAATACAGAGTTAACTGTTGATTATCAGTGGTATTGGTAGTAGTGCATAGACATTTTGCTGTAATAACATCTAACATGGTGCATACTGGAGCGTTAAGCAAAAGTCTGACTCTTACTGCTTTCGCTACAGGATGCGCACATGGGCATATGACACATGTCCTGTATGGGTTGATGTAGTGGATGATCTAAAACAAACAGGCTGTTACTATCCAGCAGAGCGCTTACACAATATGGTTGTTCACTGACCCCAGTTAACCTTTCTAAAGGGTCTCCTCATCCACTTCTTAGTAATACTGCTTGTAAGGCAAGGTCAGCTGCATTCAAAGGACCCGTTGAACTGTCAGAACGTATCTGTCTCACTTTAAAGTCCCTGTAAACTGTGTACAGGCCTGTGGCTTCTCATTTAAACACTTCCCATACTGTACATGTAAGCAGTTCCCTCCAATGCAACACCTTTAGGAAAGATGGATGGACGATGGACTTTTATTAATCCCTCGTGGGGAAATTGTTTCTCTGCATTTGACCCATCCTAGTGTTAGGAGCAGTGTGCTGCCATTTTGAACGGCGCCCGGGGAGCAGTGTGGGGAACGGTGCCTTGCTCAGGGACACCTCGGTAGCACTTGGTCTTGCCGGGACTTGAACTGGTGACCTTCCAGTTGCCAAGCCAAGTCCCTATCGACTTCGCCACCACTGCCCCATAATAATAAGTTATTGCATACGGTTGCAAAGGCCAAACAGAAACCATTGAATTGCACCTCCATGTCTTACAGGATGTTTTCTATATGTATGTAAACCTTCAAAAGAGGGCAGCTTGTGAGAATGGGAACTTCACATGTTCTTCAAACAAATGAGAACAAAACTAATTTCTTTAAGACATAAGTAAGATTCTCTAGAAATGTCACAGTGTAAAGCTTAGAATATGTTATGTTTCCTTAAAGATGTGTTTGTCTAAGATCAAGAACTGTCTTGGGATGACGTCTGTTTTTTCAGTCTCTGGCTTCAATAAATCGTATTACTTTTTTTTGTCATGAAACCACGAGTTTCCAAATCCATGGCAGGTTTTGGGTTTAGAGTGGTTAATATGTGAAATGTCGTAATTGGTTGGGTGTCCAATGGGTGTCCATGTCCCTTTTACAGAAAGTAGTTAATGAAGATAACTGTTTTACAAAGGGATTTAAAGGAAGTTTTAGCGTTAGTTCCTGAGGGTAGAGATCTCTATTCCCAGACAATAACCCCACAGTCTTAGATCATTAAAGTATGGACAGCACATCAGGCCATCCATTGAGTTTTAACATGGCCGGAGAGTACCTCACTGTGTTGGGTCACATTGCCATAGGCATGTCCATTGACGTTCTGTAGAAGCCCCATTGATCTGGTCTTTGATGTGTGTGTTCACTATTCTCCTGCATCGATAGTTTATGTCTCTGTCACTGTGTCAGTATTCCAGACCGGGTCTGAAAAATGATGCTAAATTGTGCACAACCAGATATTCAATGGACATGCATCAAATATTAATCTGCCCATTTCACTTTCATCTTTCATTCTGTCGTCTCTAGTCAGTTTTACGGGATGCTTGAATTGTCGTCTTTAAAAAAAACAAAAAAAAACATTTCCATAACTTGTACCCTATTCACTTTGACAAATGTTCAGTTAAATTCTGTATGAATTATTCATCTCTCTCTCAGAGTGCTCTCTTACTGTCCATCTTACTTAAAGCAGATGAGTTGACAATTACAAAAATATAAGGCTGCTGGTTTTGTAGTTTGCATGCCCTTTGTGATACTCAGTTGACTGACAAAATTCATTCAGAAATAACTTTATTTTTCTATCTACCTTGTGTTTTGGAGCATACAAACTGGAAGGTGTATATGACTCAACAGTGGGATACATTTGTATATCATATTTTCATAAAAACAACTGCATTTGAACATCCTTGACAGGACCATATTGTTACTGATGTGAGCTGTATCTTAGTCCAAACGGTCCTTTTTTTCTAAATTGGTCAATTTTGACAACTTCTGACTTCCTTGGGCCCACCTCCTCCACTTCTGAGACCAAGACTGCATCCTGGCTACCATCTAAATCCATCCGTCTCTTATCAATTGACTGTAAAAACGTTCACTCAACAGCCTTAAAGGCGTCACGTCTTTGTGTCCTCAGAGTTGACCTTGTGTTACTCACTGCTATCTACAGTATAAGCCTGCGTCATCCACTGTCCTGTTATTCAGCCCCCCACTTCCTACCCCTTATATGTACTGGAGTTTCTAACTTTCTAAAAGATATATGTTAGACTTGTGTTGTGTGTGCTCATGTAGTGGTTTGGATTGAATTTAAGGTTGAGAGTACTATTGTTTGAAAGGTTAATGTGTTAAAACCACACTATGGAGGGAACTAGCTAAGAAACAACATCAGAAGTTTGGCGGACAATAAATGCTGTCCATGTAGAGGAAAATAATAGGTATATTGCTCACAAAATTGTAAAATATTTTTTTTCTAAGGGCCACGAAATGTCTTAAAGAAGCCCGATAGTTAACGTTTTTGTTCATGTAAATGGTCTGCAAAGACTTTAATCCAAAAGCTCACTATAGGGAGTTTCTCTCCCACACATAACAGTTGCAGAGGATATTTGTGTGTTGAATAACTAGAATAGTACTCAAGTAATTGTTTTCATCTTTACTTTATCATCTTAAAGTATTTCTGTGGTATATGAAAAGCCATTTGTGACACGCAAGTTATATATTCCATCAGGATTAATACAAAATCATGATGAAATACTGTACATACTCAGTGCAGGGGCAATATGGATGTGCAATTGACATCCATTTATTTTTAAGATTAGTGGGATGCAGGAGTAGAAGAAGCAGGCAAAGTGTCCTCCCTCCCTTCCCTCTTCCTGTCAGCAAAGCTCTGCCCCCTCACGCCACTGAATTGCATCACACATATTAGTATGCTTTCATCACAATGCACATCCACTCATGTTTTGCTCACGTTTGAATGCATCTCATGTGCTAATGTTATTAGTTACTGTTGTGAGATAAAGTCACACATGCAAAGAAACAGGCTCTTACTCATTTGTTATCTTGCACACACATATTAACAAACACACACGAGGGTTTATGGGCAGGCTTGGTACAATACGTGGCAAAGTGCAGTAGCCTCCTCAGGCTCCAGCGATTTGTTGACCCCTGCAGAAACAAAGCCGCGTCCTGGGATGTGAAACTGCTTCCAAGGCTGACCATTTGAGCTGCGTTCACACCTAACAGCTACACTGTTGTTCTGCTGTTTCGACAATAGTGGATCAATGGGACCAGCTTGAACCACACTTTCCATCCATGCATTCACTAGCTGTAAGGAAGGAAGAAAAAGAGATCAGACATGATGCAATGAAATCACCAAAGAAAGGCAGGACAATAAGAGAGGCGTTGGTAGAAGACTAAATGTGGGTTTTTTAATGCCCTGAGAGGCCTTTTCATTTACCTTCCAAGACATGCTACAACATTTCTTAAATGTTTCTACTTTTCTTTTATGGTTGAAAAACACGAACTAACTTGCAAATCCAATCCATAATTTCCCTTTTGAAGCCATTTGCTGAATGAAAAACAGGCAATACTTTTTGGTAAGGGTCCATGATTTCCTTATGACTTCCTATGAGCTTCCTTTAAAATAACATTTTCATTTGGTATAACTTATATAAAATAAATAGATTGGGTTATTATTTATATTTTCGAATGCTAAACCCTTACACCACGTGTTGTGCCACTATAGTGCTTCTGTGATCCTTATGAAAAACAGACACACAGACCAAATAAATCACCTCCTTATGGGACGTAATGAAAAAGACATGCAAGTAAATTAACGAAACACACAAGCTACAAAAGCTATGAAAATGGAGAAATCATCCGAAAGAAGAAAGATTGCAAACAAACTAGTTTTACAGGATTCTTTAAATAATGCATCAGCTGTTTGGACCAAATACATCTACCTTACTTACACTCTTCTTCCTAAAACCTTAAATACTCAATTTGTCTCAAAACATTTGGATAAAAGCACATGAATAAGCCAAATCAAAGTAGCTTATGAATACCATTAGTGCTTGATAATCAGAGGTGTAAAAGATAACCAAAAACACTTTGTACTACTGTATGTGAATAGACAACAGATTACATAGAAAAACAACCACAGCTTCCACTTTGGTATATCACCCAGCGAACAGGCCTGAACAACACGCGTGCAGAAAAGACAATAGAGCGTTATTGAAAAGCCAAGAGACGGCTCATCATCTGATTCCTGATCAAATTATAAACACGGTTCAATTGCACCTGGTGGTACCATTTAGGCGAAATTAAAACGGCAGCATTGGGCAACGCTCGGCTCCGCAAAACAACACTGAGGTGATGCATACGAGCTCACATCTCCGCAAACTACTATGTAATTAAATTTAGCCCTGCAGGACTCCATTAATATCTTATAATATAATGCACATTTCATTGGAGGGGGTCATCAACGCGGCTGTGTTATTGCACTCCAGAGAAAGCCCCCCCTCTGCGCTCTGTGTTTCTGCTCATAACTGTGAGTGAGAAAGTAACAAATCAGACGAGGCAGTTTTTCTATTATTATTCCTTCATATTAATACTTGTAATTAGCTCGTGGACGAACATACGTTTTAATGGAGTCAGCCACTTAGACATGGTAAAGTTAGCAAAGTTAATGAATCAGAGAAAAGTGTTGAGTTTGCAGGATTCTTTGCATGTTAATGTGTGTATTTGCGAGTGAGTGTGTGTACACATGCCTGAAGGGTGTCCAGCTGACCTTTTGACTATATAGCATTAATTAACTTGATGGCTGACACACTCTTTTCAGTGTGACCACAGCTTTCATTACACAAAGGGTAATTTCTGGTGTCACACAGATACACTCAGGTCGACACACACTTACACATATGCACATTTAAAATGAGAAGATGGAGTACTGTTTCGATTATTTTTTACCCACACACTGTAAATGTCACTTTGTACGATATTGGGCTTTCACACACCAACAGGCAAGCGCCATTGGATCTTTACAAGGACAGGGAACCACAATAAAAGCGTCACTCATCTGATCGTTTCTCGGATCAAACACAGTCAAAGGATTTCAAAGGCTGAGTGCTTATAAAGAGGGGAGGGCTTTTATGAGAGCTTTGAACGTCTGGCCCCTGACACTGAACTGTCCAATCCTCACCGCTAACTTCACGGTCAGCTACAACACAAATGTAGATTCAGTTTTTTTTTTTATTGTTTTTTTCCTGCTACTATATCTTCCTTGAACTGTTTTCACATCCATAGATGTATACACTAGATGTGTATTATATCAATCACCAGGCCATTTCTGGCTTTGAGGCTATTCTTTAGACACAAGCCACCTTCTTTCTTTCAAGGTAAACATGCATGCAACTCTACCAACCACTACATTACATTACGTTTCATCTAGCTAAAGCATATATCCAAAGTAACTTGAGATTAAGATAAAAACGCAAAACAACAAGAAGAGTACAGTTATATTTTATTCAAATAAGCCAAACCATTGAAGAGGTGGTGCATTACTTTCAACTTGGCTAAACTCTTAAACTTAAGATATGTAGACTTTCTGCTGTACAGATGTCAATGGGGAGCTCGTTCCACCATTTTGGAGCAAGGATAGCAAACAGGCATGTTTTTGTTGAGGGGTACCTGGGTCCAATTCACATTCAGGAACGAGCAAGCTGATTGGCTGATACAGAGAGCAAACACTATAAGCCATTTAAAAGACAGTACCTCATCTCAAATTATTTGAAATTGTATTGTCAGGATACAGTCATTATTATGTGTAGCCAATTAGATGGGACATTATGAAAGAGCACTTTGGTGGCATTTCTTGTAAAAAGTGTATTCTCCCTAATTTTCATTTATGTAGGTTCAAGCAATATGGGTACTGATCAAAATCATTGTCTTGCAGGACAACTATATTATAAATATTTCTAGCGTCAATGATGATGTCACATAATGTCTTTATGTACCTTAAATACTGTTGTCATTACCAATGTCTAAAAGTGCAAAAACCATTGCTTCAAACCCCCAGAAGATGTTGTGAAGGGACTCATTGTGCTGGTGATAATAACACATGTATATCAAAATTCACAGTCCAGTAATTGCTTTGTTTTTTACCGATTATGTGTCCAACATGTAGGCGTATCTCGCTCCTCGCTTTCCCCATGAGCCTGAAAACCTCCCTGCCCCCTTTCATCCTTCTCCATCTCTTTCTTGAATAATGGTAGAACCCTTTGTGTGTGTGTGTGTGTGTGTGTGTGTGTGTGTGTGTGTGTGTGTGTGTGTGTGTGTGTGTGTGTGTGTGTGTGTGTGTGTGTGTGTGTGTGTGTGTGTGTGTGTGTGTGTGTGGTGTGTGTGTGTGTGTGTGTGTGTGTGTGTGTGTGTGTGTGTGTGTGTGTGTGTGTGTGTGTGTGTGTGTGTGTGTGTGTGTGTGTGTGTGTGTGTGTGTGTGTGTGTGTGTGTGTGTGTGTGTGTGTGTGTGTGTGTGTGTGTGTGTGTGTGTGTGTGTGTGTGTGTGTGTGTGTGTGTGTGTGTGTGTGTGTGTGTGTGTGTGTGTGTGTGTGTCCAGTGGCTCTTTGACAGAAAGAAAACAAATCATATGTTCAGTAGTTACATTATTCAGACGGGAGTCAAGGTCAACCTGACAGGGCTGTTTACCGTAACAGGAATCCCTGTTAGATGCTGCTGTGCGTGGGATGTATTGCTTGAGGAGAGGTAACACCAGTATGTTGCTATAATGATGAAAACAAAACAACAGGCCTAAAGAAACTCTTAAACTGAAATAATGTTATGCATTGTCGCATTTGGGTACTTTGAACGCTGCTAATGAGTGCATTTTTAAAACATTTCACCATCCCTATTAGTTTAGCGCTTGACGCAAATAGCCTGTATCATTAAAAATAATTGTTATTATCTCTTATAAACATGAGGGATTAGTTTAATAATACGCAACATTTCCGTTTCAGTAACTTTAGCTTGTTTGGCGATTAGTGCTTATCATTACTTCACTGACTTTGATGGGCTTCAATTGTGCACGGCATTAAGCTAATAGGCTATCATTTGTAGCAGCAAAAGGAGAACAAAAAAACACATCATAAAGCATGTCGGCCAATCGAGATCTAAACATGCACTTCACAATAATGTTAGCGGAAAGCAGATATATCTTCACAAAGATTAGAAATAAATCCACCCCGCTTAATGAGCTAATCGATGAGTCATCCATTTATACTTCCCAGGAGTATTGTGATTGTTGACGCGGCGTGGGCGGGAATGATACATTCAAGAAGGGGATCGTGAGGAATCGTTCAGATTATTAATGCGATGGGCGGACATTTATGCTAATGTAGCCTTCTCTGCATGTCTTATATTGAAAAGTTGTGTATACAATAAGATGACAAGCTCATTTTTGCTGGAAAGACAGCTTTAAACTGTCATTTTCAATATGTTGAATTGATCTGCAATGCCCCTGAGGGTCCTTGAAAGCTGCTCAAACCCCCTGAGAGGATTTATTAGGCATCTGCCCATCCATCAGGTGGGGAAAAAAAGGCAGTTTTTCTCCCTGAATTCTTGAGAAAGTTGGCCGTGTGAAGAGGTTTTTTATCTGTCAGCAGCAATGTGTTGATGTGGTTTGAACATGTTGTTTGTGACTGATGGGGTCGTCTGGTAAAATACATCCTGCTGTTGTGCTGCCCAAGTGATGGAGCGAAGAGTGACAAGCTGGCAGAGAGAAAACGCTGGTTATTTTCTACATGGGACACTGTTGTGTGTGTCTCACAGCTTGAATTCCCTCTCATTATTTGTGTCTCCGTGTGTATTTGTGTGTTCCAGGCCTTTTCCATCGGAGGACACAGCTCTGAATGAGGATGATGTGTACCGGAGCCTTGAAGAGCTGGCAGAGTAAGTAATGGGTTTCCACAAACACACACACACACACAGACACACACAGACACACGCACACACATATACACATGTTTGAGTCACAAAGGATTACATTTTTATTAACTCAATATGAGATTTCCTTCACCTTAACCTTAAAAATGGCATGCCTACCCAAGCCCTAACCTTTACCTAACCCAAATCATAAACAAACTTGATGTCCCAAGCCTAAAATAAAATGAGTTACCTTTTGGGGGCATGCTTTTTTTCTTCAAATATGATGCGTGTCCCCACTTTGTGATCGTGAAATAGTTTTTGTATTCACACAAATTGAATAAATAATAGGCCCTATTACTGTATGCATTTTTGGGGTTTTTCCATATCTGCAGTGTGTTATGTATCGTTTTTAACTCTTTTAATGGGGGATTTTAACACTTAGATCCCTGAAAATGAACTTTGATTTGGATTTGATGTTCTATAATATTAAATATTATTGTTTCCTTCCACAAAAGGTAATTGCAAATTGTATTTTAGCTCCAAAAATACTCTTTGACTGCAAAGTGGTTTCTTTATATGCTGCAAAAGTACCGTCAATGTGATAATTCTTACAACTGATGATGATAACTTGATCCCACCTTATTCATACTGGATATTTAATAACTGTTGTTTTTTATAGTCAAAATAAATACACATGAACTGCTGTATGTAAAGATCAGTATATCTTGATACATAACAACTCTCCACCCACCATGTATACAACACGCATCTTGGGATGTGTCAAAGTGAAGTGTGATTGCCACTTCTTCCAATTTCCTCTAACTGCCTAATTATATAAGCGTAGAGCCATGTGTCAATCTGCCTGTTGCCATGGTGACAACTGCCTCGCTCTGACTTCTGCTGCGGCTGCCTCTCCGCTTGTTTCAGGGTTAGTTGGTGTGAAAAAGAGTCGTAGGGTCTCTGCGTTGGCAGAATGACAGCATGCCGACTCAGATTAATGAAGAATCATTTCTTAACCGCTCTGTGATGGGTGTCATTCATCACAGAAAGATAGGAGGTAGGAGAGCGGGAGATGAGCATGCGGGCTATAGATATATGCCTGCTGAATACATGATTGTAGTGTTCTGTAGGGGATGAAGAATGTGCGCTCGCTAGAGGAGAGGAGTGCAAACCAAGCAGGCTAATGCTGGATTATATCAGTTTAGCCAAACATGAAGCCCTGCAAACTTGCAACATGGGCCCTTACCTTGGAAACTGAACGAAACCATGCTCAGAAAGTGGTCCTCAAGAGAGTAGAGGAAATAAATGACTCATGATGTTTTGAAGATATCATTTAGTAAAAAAGGGATGAAGAATGTGTTAAAAGAACAGCGCTGCTTTCATCATGCACCCTGTGGGCTACTGGCATCACATCTCGAGAACAGACACATATTTCTAATGTATCAAAAAAGGAAGAAGTCATACTCATTATGAGTGTTTTTATATTTACTGATGTGTCCCTTAATACATAAAGTAAATACAAAAAAAAGGCTAAAGTTAGCTCTCTCATTCTAAATAAAGCACAGAGCTCCGCCAAGGCCAAATGTCACGTCTTACAATGTTAACAACATGTAATTTCATTATGTACTTTGCTCTTAATTCAGATTCACGCCCAAATGTAATTGGCCCATGCTACAGTCTTCTACCCAGTTTCATTAATGACAGGTCATATTCTTTCCATAATCCTTAATAGCTCATTAATACCAAACTGAAAACAAAGGTTATTGGTGGATGCAATAAATCCCAACCCCATAGAATCAAATTGCTAAATTGCTAATGAGAGATTTGGTGGCTTGGGCGAGTGCATGGTATCCATAGCAACAAGTGTCATGAAAGTAAGCTGTTGTTACTCGCTACAATATATACCAAACAACTTCAATAGAATGGAGGTTATCTGTTAAATTTGCTTCAAACACGCAAAAACGATTGTTCATTAATGGGTTTTGCCCCTGTAACCATGGCAGCAGCTTCAATGAGGCTGAGCTTGAGTTTTCTTTTCTGAAAGTGAGTTTTCTGGAGTCAGTGGTGTTGTAACACGGTGCTCTTGATGTAACCTGTAGGTGCAGAGGGCTGGCTCTCATTGCATTAATCATTCTGCTCGGCAGCGCGGCTGCTCTTGACCTTTTACAAAAGAACATGCATGCATTTTCGTTTCATCAACGGACCGACACATAATTGATTAATCAGCAGGTCCCGCACCTAATACAGTTTGACACACTTAGCACATAGGCCACACAAGCAATAACCCTCCTCTCAGACTTATTAATTAGCCTGGAATATTGATGCAAGCATAATGTAAAATGGCTGCATGACTGAACTGCAAGAGTGAAGGAAAGGACAATGATGATCTTACCAAAGTAATCATTTTGTAAATGGATGGAGTACTTTTTAAGAGCATCTCAGAGTATACAATGACCGTACGTATGAAACCATAAAAATAACAGCATGTAAGGAATAAAAGAGCAATTTTTCCACTCAGTGTGAGAAAATAAAACAGCATGGAAGAGCAATATAATGGCAAACAATAAAAAATCGAAATAAGTGGCGTCATTAAGTTCAGTGATAAAACGACAAGGGATACTAAGTGCGACAGAAAGCTTTCTATAAAAATTGATTTTTAGGTGAGATTTAAAAAGAGAGATCATGCCGGCGGAACAAATGTTAAATGGCAGCAGCAAAAAAATCGATCAATCTGGAGCGGCCAAAATACTTGAACTGTTGGACCCTTTGACGTCTCTGAGGATAGCTGGGAGCTCACCAATGTAATAATGGTGCATTGTGTATTAACATGTAACTCATTTATTAGATACTTAAGGCTCTTGTATGTGGCTTTTCTTCAATAACTTGGCCTAAAATATACCCAAGGGCGTTATTTGACTTTCGAGGTTAAGTAGAGGTCACTTACCTTGCTGGTGGATTTCCATATTTACGACATCATGTCAGAAGAATTCATGTCAGCTGAGGTAGGTTGAGGTTTTACGCTGTCAGAATGAGCTCACCTGTAAATGACAGCTGTAAATGAATTGCATCGGGATGTTATGATAAGTTCAGGTATATCTGTTTGTGAAGTATTCCTCTGCACCTTATCTGTTAGAGGCCGGTTTTATACCTAATCGAGGTTTCCTGGGTTAATGTGGTAAACCTTTTTCCGTACTTCCTCCCCCCTGGCTTTGTGATGCCGAGTCTTCATGTCGCTTAACTTCCTCCCTGTCTGGAATGACTCCATCCCGGAGTTGACAAAGCATGAAATGGGGGTGGATCGGACACAGTCGCCAAGGGACTTTCCCTCGGTGAAAGGCACACATAGATTTCCATTCCGAAGCAAACAGTGTCACAAGCCCTTTGTGTCACATTTTTCGCAGTTTATTTTGCTCCATTAGTCCCTTGGGCGGGTTGGCTTGAAATGTCAATAGCTTGGAAATGGATGGGACTCAGGTATCATTAACTGCCAGGTATTAGGTCACTTATTTCAATTTGAACTTTAACTAACACTCTAAGGATTATCTATTTTGTAAATAGAGATGGGCTTTAATAATGTATGGACCTCATTTTAATGGAACATTCTCTAAATACCTAGGAAAGTTAAAAACTAGCACAGAATTAATGTCAAGAAAAAAAAATTCAGCTTTGATGCCAAATAAATAACGATGCCAACAATTAAGTAAAAACTCATAATGCAGTTAGTATACGTTAAAATAAACTATGTACAGCACATGAAACATATTCAGTATTTCATAAAAAATAGTTTAAGAGGATAACATATCTTTACACATAACACAATATATTACAATAATTTCGGGCACCTAGTTAGGATGCCACCTGGGCGCCTCCCTAGGGAGGTGTTCCAGGCACGTCCAGCTGGGAAGAGACCAAGGGGTAGACCTAGGACCAGGTGGAGGGATTATATCTCTTTGCTGGCCTGGGAGCGCCTTGGGATCCCCCAGTCAGAGCTGGTTGATGTCGCCAGGGAAAAGAAAGTTTGGGGCTCTCTGCTGGAACTGCTACCCCCGCGACCCGACCACGGATAAGCGGAAGAAGACGGATGGATGGATGGACAATATATTACACAAATTAAGGCTTAGAAATCATTTCTATAATAAAAAAAATAGCAATCACATCTTGGCATTACTTGGCATTACATTCATGCTGTTTTAACAGTCTAAATCTTATGTTATGGCAGCTGAGTTGAATGGTAAATAACATTGTTAATGATGCTATTTGACGAAATGATCATACCTAATTGCATCTCCATGTTGTCTTTGTTGATTGAAAAAAGAACAAATTGCATCTGTTATCCCTAGGCAGCTTCAAACTTCACAGTTTAGCCTCACTGATAACAAGCCATCTCATCCACCATGTTCATACTGGTGTGTGTTTTTTTCAGTTCTTTACTCTATTATCTCTAAAGATGCAGTGTAACAGCATCAGCCTGCTGTTAAGGTGTAATGCTCAAGCTCCCCTCCCAATACATCATAGCTCTAACAACATAAATACTATTATTATAAACCTGTAAGGCAGCCCAGCCTTAGGGGACCTGTGCTCTGTGGCTCTGATATGTTGAGTCATACTCCCCCACCCCCTCTCTAGTCATTACCTTACTAAATCTATGTCATTGAGATGGAGGCTAGCGGGCCCATTGCGTGCAAACACACTGGACACCCTGTGGCCCATCGTGGTGTAATCAGACAGAAAATCAGACCTAATTCATGAATCCTCAGGACTGTGCTCCCACTTTCAATCTCAGTGATGCACTGCTATGTATGCACATGCACAAGCTCACACACAGTCACACATTAAGTGCATTTTAATGATTTATTAAAGTCCACTAAACTAGACAAAGGCACATAAATAGTAGAGGTGTGGTGTGACAGATTTACACAGCCAAGACTTATGTCCCTCTATTTCTCCTCCTTTGTTTTTCTTGGGTAACACACATACAAAACACACACACATATACACACATGTCACTTGTAGGACTCAAGCACGCCTTGACAGCCTAAAACATTAACCTTAAGCATCAATAATACATGTCTAAAAACCATCCATATTCCTACATAAATCTTAATGTAACCTTACATTTCAGCTACAGTCTGAAACAAAAGCCACATCAATGTTATGCCTAAAAGTAATTGTCCATTTACTGGCAATCTCCCAAACAAATCAGTAATATGTTTTACAGAACATGAAAAGGATTGACCTAACCACTGTTAGCCTTATAACCAAGTCCTTCTAACAGCACATTGAAAAATGAGAAGAAAGTAAATCACATTACTGCTTGAGGTTAAAAACCCTCTGGAGTCTAAGGGTATTTTCTCGATTTTTAGATGTTTTCTTAAATCACCTTTTAAATGTATTTCTTCTAACATGGCACCCCATGTGTTGAATATCAAAATGCTCAGGACAATCTCTGGTATTGCTATATATGCATATTACTCACCTTAGAGCACTGTTTGATGAGATAAGTAGCTCAAAAGGTTAAAATTTGACATCCGATTTTCAGAAAATCTTCAAAACTCTTGTGAAAATACAAATTTACTCATGTGATCGAATTGTTTTGGTGTTTTAGATTTGGTTACCAAAGTCTTAGGATCACAAAAGCAGTAAAATATTTGAATTACACTGTATATAAATGTGTTATTCATGTCTAAAATTCGAATTGTGAGTAAAACAGGTGTTTATCACTCTACTTTCACCACAGCAGGGACTGAGATACATTAAGACTGAATAATGACTTAATATTACATATCAAGGTTCATGTGATGTGTACAAATACAAATTGAGCATTCAACCTTTTTTTTCAACCAACAATTTATTATAAATATGTTTTTTTCAACCAACTATTTATATAAATATAAGAAACTGGATATAACTATTTACAAAATTGAACATCAGAACTTTCAACCAACTATTCATTATAAATGTCAAGACAGTGTCAAGGTCTTTGTCTGTCTTCCAAGACAGTGGGTCTGGCTGCTGTGTAGGTGGGGGTGATGGTGCATGGGCTGCTGTGTAGGTGGGGTGTACAAGTGCTATACGAGACCTCCACGAGACCTCCTTGCTGGCTGGGTTGAAGGTGATGGCTGTGGTGGAGCCTTTGTGCTGAGGTATCTTGACCTGGTGGCAGCCGCAGATGGAGGTGGAGGCAGCTGTAGTGATGCTGGTCTGCTGGTCCTTGGTGGTGATGGCTCTGGTGAAGGCCCTTGAGCCACAGTAGATTACATTACATTACATTTAGCTGACGCTTTTATCCAAAGCGACTTACAATAAGTACATTCGACCAGGAAGACACAACCTTGAAGAAAACAGAATCATATAAGTACATCAGGTTTCATAGAGCCAAACATTTCAAGTGCTACTCAACTGGCTTTAGGTAAGCCAGTCCTTTATTAGTATAAAAGTGCTTCGTTAATAGTTCTAACGCTCGAAGTGGAGTCGAAAGAGATGAGTTTTCAGTTTGCGCCGGAAGATGTGCAAGCTATCTGCCGTCCTGATGTCAATGGGGAGCTCATTCCACCATCTTGGAGCCAGGACAGCAAACCCACGTGTTTTCGCCGATGGGAACTTGGGGCCCCCTCGCAGCGAGGGCGCAACGAGTCGTTTGGCTGATGCAGAGCGTAGTGCACGCGCTGGGGTGTACGGTTTAACCATGTCCTGGATGTAGGAAGGGCCAGATCCATTCGCAGCATGGTAAGCAAGTACCAGTGTCTTGAAGTGGATTCTAGCAGTTACCGGAAGCCAGTGAAGGGAGCGGAGGAGCGGAGTGGTGTGGGAGAATTTAGGAAGGTTGAAAACCAGACGAGCCGCTGCATTCTGGATGAGCTGCAGAGGTCGGATGGCACATGCAGGTAGACCAGCCAGGAGGGAGTTGCAGTAGTCTAGGCGTGAGATGACGAGAGCCTGGACCAGAACCTGAGTCGCTTTCTGAGTCAGCTGGGGACGTATCTTCCTGATGTTGTAAAGCGTGTATCTGCAGCAACGGGTTGTAGCAGCGATGATAGATCTTGACCTGGGGGCCGGCACAGATGGATGTTCTGGCTGCTGGATAAACGCCGCCTGTGGGCCACTAGGCCCAGACAGCTGTGAAACCTCTCTGTAAAACAAATTAAAATGTAGGACAATAATTACAACTAATTTCATTGAAATAAAGTTCAAGTAAAATGTTGCTCAAGCACAAATAACAATGCACACATACAAATAAAGTTTGGGAGGTTGGAGAAGGAGTCTCTCTCGATCTCTCTCTCTCACACACACACACACACACTTTCCAGTTACTTTACATTGAGTATAAAATCACAGACACACATAGGCTACATCTGATTACAAAGTCTCATCTGTACAGAACAGTATGATAAAATAATCGATGGCAAAAACATGTCACTGTAAATGTCTCCGTTGTGGGACGAATACATGATTAATGTAATCATCTACACATGTAATCTCACTTTTACACACCAAAATAACGTTAACACAGAGTAAAACGTTTGCTAATGGAGAGTCTATTTTGTCCCAATAAAAAGTTCATGACTCTCGATAAAAAATATATATCAATAAACCTATTGTTCATTTTCGCGTTATTCCCCACACATTGCCAGTACACTATTACTGTAATATTTACACCTACCCATGTCCAAATGGATCCTTGTTGTTGTCTTTGTATTCTTCTTCTTCAGAAGAATTGAAAACTTCAGGTTCTGAGGCTCTATCTTCACTGCTGCTAGCGAAAAAAATCTCTAGCGAAGTCGGCAACTGTAAAGTTTTTTTTAGCCATTTTCTCTGTCTCTCTCTCTCCCCTCACAGACGTAAACTGATGGGAGACACGTGGTTTATGTTTTTTTTTACTTGGTGGGTAGGTCCTTAGTGATTTCTCGATGTCCATTGGTCATTTCAGACCATGATGGCTGCCGGCCGAGATTTCCTTGACGGACACACGAATCCACCAATCCCACACAGTGTAAAGTCAAGCTGCTTTGAGCGGCCATATTGGCTGTGGTGCCCTGGGTTGCGTTCCGATAATCCAAAAATCAGCTCCTAAATTCTAACCCTATCTCCTATTCCTTGACCTCTGAGTGAAACGTTAAGGGATAGTGGATAGGAGACTTCAAAAGGACTTAGAAGAAGAGACTGCGGGGTTGCGTTCCGATAATCCAAAAATCAGCTCCTAAATTCTAACCATATCTCCTATTCCTTGACCTCTGAGTGAAACGTCACGGGGTTAAGGGATAGTGGATAGGAGAATTCAAAAGGATTTAGGAGAAGAGACTGCAGTACTTTAGAGAATCGACTGCACTTTCACTATCCGACGTGTTTATGATGCGCCAGCGGACGTCCTGAATGTGCGTCTGCTGCTGTGGGGAAACTATGGAAACTACAGTTTTCTATACAGCGGACTACAACATGGATGTTTAATAAGAACGAGGGACTACTGTAAACTCATCTAGAGACTCTGCACCGTGCTCTGATGCTGTTGCTTTATGAACGTGGACAACAGAGAAATATAATTCTTCATGACCAAAGTTGGAATTGAAATAAAAAAGGAAAGTGAAACTTATGCTCGTCACCCTCTCCCTCCGGTCCACATTAATACAAATGATCCCAATACGTATGATTGTATGAAAATATCTTAAAATCAATACAAATGTATTTATTATAAACGTTAGTCCTTAACATATATCACTGTGTATATCACCATTCAAACATATTTTAAAAGTCGAACAAACCCCACACAGCTCAGTAAAGACTGTGAGATGTTGACTTTATTTGATCATTTCAGTAAAAACTAACGTTCATATTTCTCTTTGATTATAATACTGATGAACGTTCAGGAAAAAAGCACTTTGGCAACTTACCACATACGTTTTAAAATGCTTAATAAGCACCGTAACTTTCATGATATAATTTCTCGGTCATAATCGGTTGTTTCCGTGAACGGCCGACTGTTGTGATGGCAAATGCTGCGGCTGCAATGCATTGTGGGGCAGCATTTTCTCCTCTCCTTTCGGTTAGGGAGGTCCAGTGGTTCCTAAACTAAAGGAGGTTATAAAGGAAGTTTGAAACCTCCTTTCCTTTCATTTGGAGAATTGGAACGGCACTTATCATGGCTGCCAGTGACGTACTTCCGGGTCATTTCACTCCGTTAGGAAGGTTCCTAAGCTAAATGGACTATTGGAATGCAACCCTGGTTACAGTCTCACAGGAGATACCACTGGAAAGCTACTCTTCCAGCGATTCCGCGGATATCTGAATCATATTTCTACTCCTTATAATCGAAAATATATGATTAATTACGTAAAATGATGCGCACCACCGACTGCAGAGGGTTAATGCTCAAATGTGTCCTCACAAATACTGAAGGCCAACTTCCACTTACAAAACACCCTTCATTTTTCCTTAGCCGCAGCTTTTTCGGTTCTACCAAACCCAGTGCAGAATGTACATTATGGAATATAAATGACTAATGTAAGACCTTTATATGGGGTTAATTACAGTGTTTTGACTCAATGCATATTGAGACTAAAAACAGAAAACAAGTTAAGAAGTTAATTAGTGACAGCAGTAATTAGAAATTTGATAGGAAACAATCAGTGAAAGTGGATGTACACACACTATCATTTAAATATTGATTCCTCTGGTTTTTGTTTTGAAAAATCAATATGGAATTTAAAAGAAAAAAAAAAACGTGAAATCAGTTCTTGTAAAATGCTTAATTGGGATCAACGGATATCAGTTAGTCCTGGCGATATGGATAAATGCCAATCAAAATAAAGGCAATGACAAAGGGATCATCTTTATAGAAATGTGCCAGTCCATATAAAGATTTCCTCCCAAAACAACCACTAAATCCTTAAATTGACTGACTGAAACAAAGAAGAGTTGGTCAATATGAAATATAATTGACTGGAGAAAAGATATTGCCTAAATGTCATAGACAATTTCCCCTGGATAAGTAAGGGTCAATAGATGTAGATGATTCAATCAATGGTAATTCCCTAAATGTTTCATTCTTGTAATAGTTACATTATTTATAAAATAGACCTCACTCAGACCTCCCTCCCTACTCCTCCTCAATGTCCCCACTGGAGATCCCGCTCCTCTTAGATCTCTCCATAGGTCATATTTAAATCCCCGCACTAGACCTCCGTCGTATAATACAGTCTCTGAAGGGATTAGAGCAAAATGAAGTACAACATCTTCTTCTCAAAAACTTCCCGTCGCGCAACACATCAGTCTCAGAGTTCAGAGGAGACACTGATGGGACGGCGCGGATCTCCCACTCCGCCTCTTCCCTATTCAACATGAGCCACTTTAACTTAATGAAGAGAGAAGAAGCACGGCGCCCAGAGTGAACCAAGCCACCTCAATTAAAACTTCAAACAACCCCCGCACGAGCGTGACGACAAAGCTTGAGAAATGATTGAGTACAGTTCTGCCTCCTCTGATTTGTATCCAACATTCACACAAGAAGAAATATTTAAGCAAAGATAGCAGATGTCGAAGGTCATATCAAGCCATAAAGAAAATACAATGACCCATAACCTGTGCCACATTTTAAATATTCATGATTTAATATAGTAAAATCCCTACAAAAATATTCAATTTCTGGGGATGTTAAAGTGGAATTACATTTCCTGTCTGTTTCGGGGCCGGGACAGCCAGGTTACGGCCCCCATTAGGCAAAGGATGAAGGATCTTCCTCAAGAATACTCAAACAGGTAGTTGGATGAGGCTCTTTTCAACCGAGAAGAGACATGACCTTTTGGCTTTCCCCCACTCGGATCACAAAACGGCATCCCCTAATCTGGAAGGCATTAAGTGTCATGGCCAAGGACATTTTAGTAAAGCGTTCACATGCCACCCTGGTCCTCCTTTTCTGAGCATGTGGAGGCAGTCCAGATGGAATTTAAACATTTATTTCACTTATTTAGAAAAAGGTGGGGGGTAACGGGACAGGCACAAAGCAGTGTTAACAAAAAGGATACATGTCAGAGAAATTAGGGTACTTTAAAAAGTTGTGTCTACAGTAAAAGCACACTTGTTCTCAGAGCCATAACTTGATTGTTTCACAGAGATTTACACATTCATTTGGACTTACTTATCTTTCTATTTCCATGGAGTAAATGTATAAGTCAAAGAAAAAGGACGACTAAAATACTTCATATTTTTAACTTTCCTCACCTATCAAAGTGCTTCCGGCATATTTCTCTATTTATCAATGGGTTAATTGCATATAGCAACAGGGACTGCTAATAGCTAATTCAGCACATTTTTAATCAGGCCTGTATGCCAAAATATTATAGCCCAAAGCCTAACTAACTGAATATTTGGCAGCATTATACTGCCTCCACCTTAGTACATTTGAGGTGGATGTGATTGTATTTTAGCAAGACAGTAGTCGCCAAGCTATAAGCCTGGTCTTCCATTATTTAGCAGGCAACTCCTGCAACATTTATTTATGTACACTACTTAATCATTTATTTCCCTTTTTAGCAAACCTAAAGCTCCCTGGTTATTAACTACATCGATGTGGGCTCATCGCCAAAGCGTATTCCTGCTGAGGCTCCTCCACTGCCTCGATAAGTTCCCCAAACAATAATTGCTTTTACAGGACAGACGGAGATGCAGTGTGTGCACTCGCTTAGCATGAGGGACTTTCCCCAGAAGACACTCCTCTCCACAGCCACTGTCTGTGCTCTGCTGTCTGTTCGTCTAATTAAAGGTCAGTTAGCTAGATGGGTGCCAAAGCAGCATAAACACATTTAAGAGAAATGCCACTCAATGGCGCAACTCATTGGAAGTTTGTGAACATCGAGTGCTGGTCCCTTCAACTCAAAATCTAATATCACTCTATAGGTGAGGCTCGTAAGAGATAATGAGCTGGTGCTGCTGTGACTGCTCCGTGCCTCTCAGCTGTCAGAGCAGTTTAAAGTTGAGATATGAGCCTTTTTGGCAGTGTAAAAGGATTTAATCCTGAAGTGAAGGTTGTTTGAGGATACAGTCGTTCATCTAACTTGTGTTTTTGTTCCCCAGTGAGCATGACTTGGGTGAGGATGACATCTACGACTGTGTGCCATGTGATGACGATGGGGACGACATCTATGAGGACATCATTAAGGTGGAAGTACGACAACCCATGGTGAGACTAGTTTCACAATCCCTGCCCTTTTATCATTACTTTAAAAAAGTAAAATAGTAATGATTATATTTTCCTCAAATTTGGAATACGATGCTTGCTAAGGTGTGTGAATAAAGGGTTGTATTTCTTAGTCACCTTAGATGATGGTCTACCTGGTGACCTTCAGTCAAATGACTCAAGTCAGATTTGAATTTTCGACGTCAAATCCATCACTTTAGACCTGACTGAAAATAAATCAGAAATAACTCACCTAACACGAACATACTTGCAAATACCTTCGCTCATATTTAAACATGAATACATTAGTTATGTAGAAAGTGTGCCACAGGACATTTAATTCCCCTTAATTTCCTGAATCAACTATCAATATTGCTGTTCAATCATTCTCGTAGACACATCATTAGTTTGAACCATCCAATGGGACCAGAAGGACTCAAGTGAAAATACTGAGAGCCAGTTGAAAAATAATAATACCAAAGATAATTTTATTTTGGTATAAAAACGACACCTAACAACTTAGTCTTGACTTTAGACCACATTTTTACTTGCAAATTGGTACCAATTCTGTCCGTTAGAC
This sequence comes from Gymnodraco acuticeps, assembly GCF_902827175.1. Classification (NCBI taxonomy): domain Eukaryota; kingdom Metazoa; phylum Chordata; class Actinopteri; order Perciformes; family Bathydraconidae; genus Gymnodraco; species Gymnodraco acuticeps. The sequence goes on along the minus strand of NW_022990652.1, from coordinate 249,576 downwards.
AACCCTTATTACCAGGAATGATTCAATGAACAAGTCGTGCTAGGAAAAGGAAACACACTTCCTCCCACTCACCATAGCATTTGCATGATGTGATATCTCTTGACGTGCTCAGATCTTTTAACACAACCGGTGATGAATTTGACCTCTGACTTGCGCTGCTTTGCCTTTCCCCATGCTGCAGATCAGATACATGCAGGTGAGTGCTGCTGTGCTTGTGACTCACCCCACCCTGTCAGTTACCTCCCTCTAACACTTCATTTAAAACAAACTCATGGCATCCCAGGAGAATGAGCGGCCAGTTAGATTATTGACCCGTGCCCCATCTGGTTTGAAGTCTGACTCAGGGCCCAGTGGAGAGACTTGTGACTTCAGCTCGGTGACGGCAGTGTTAAATGAGGTCACCGAGGACCACCAGCTGATGAAATCCAACCTCAGAGCACCAGAGAAATAAACATATTTCTGCTGGCTTTCAGCCCTGATTTGGAATGGTTGATAACAAAGTGGAATAAGGCTTACAACGCTACAGTGTTAGCCCCAGATGTTTCTATTATCTGCACTGATTATCTGTCAAATGTGTTCCAGATGGCCTAGCTTGTTATTCCACAGTTGGGTTGCTCATGTCACTCCCACAACATTTTGAAATCTGCATAGAAATGGAGCTGAAATCTATACGTTTTGGATATGCATTCCAGTATATTTTCCTTTCAAAGAAACACATGTTTATGTATATGTACACATCTTCCTACATGGAGGTTGACTCAGACGTCAGGTCTCTTGAGAAATGCTAAATGTATATACGTTTGTATCTTTTCCCCATCTTGCACCTCCCCCTCACAATGTGTCTGCCTGCATGGCTATGACTTAAAAACCCTTTATTCATCTACATATTCATACAGTAAATAGAACTTATGTATAGCCCAGGCATTCAGTGAGAACAAATGCTAACACACTTCCCTTTCCCTCCAAAGTCTTCACCAATTCACTTTACTCTAGCCAGACATGTATCAGTCACTGTGGGTAAGATTTTTAAAAGGCTCAAGTTGATTTGGAAATCATATCGTCTTCATTTTAACACACTTTCTTTCTTACTGTTTTTTTTGTTTGTAAAGCTCAGTCAAACCTTAACGACAGCACTTTATTTGGACTTATCTGTTCATGCACAGATGATTTTTGAATGGATTTTCCCTATGCTTCCCATTCATTTCTAGACAGTATGAATACTATTTAGCAAATCTTATCAATTGTATGCCAATGCCTCCCTGGAAGGCGTTATTGAATCATAGATTATCCCGGTGAAATAAAGCAGAACAGACTCTTGAAACCAGCTCGGGTCTGGTAATCCATCACTTTCAACATTAGGTCCGCATTCATTTTTGTCAATGTTACGTTATGACTTCATGGTGAATTGATTGGAAAAAAGTCTGCACTGCACTATCACGTACAGATAATAGCCTTTGATGGATTACACAACTCAAGCCATTTTCAAGAGAGTGCTAATAGACTCAATAATGTTTGGAAAGAAATTGGAACCAATGGCTGACTGGTAAAGCAGATGAAAAAATTGCAACAGCACAGTTTTCACAATGTGAAGCTTTCATAGTATGTGAGACTGAAAACATAAGATGAAAGAATGATGGTCCTTTTATGAAAAACATGTCACACATTTAGACAAATACTCAATCAGAAACTGGCTAGCTTGAACTCCATTTTGTAAAAATCACAAAAAAAACAAGAAATACTATCATTAAAGTTGTACAAATGTAGGACTTAGAAAAGCAGATACAGTGGTGTTCATTATTAGAGATCATTCATTATCCAAAAGCATGCAGTGTAATTGTCCTGATACATTATGCTTAATTGTCTCCGATAGAAGATGGGAATGACAGAAGAAGACAAAAGAAATTGCTGCTTAGTAGAGATCCAGGAGACTGAAGCAAAGTACTACAAGACTTTAGAGGACGTTGAGAAGGTGAGTCTCTCAAAATGAATGTCGATATGTGCACATACATCCGAGTGTTTTCATAAATGTTCATTTGTATTGTGGCACATGCAAGGTTGCATGAGAGTTTCCTTTTTGTCACTTCTTCTTCGTTGGTGTCTCGGGCCCGTCGGGCCAGGTCACAGTATGGAAATATCAGCTATTGGCGGATTCATTGGGGAGCAGAAATGTCACAGGAGCTGATCGATAGGGTTATTATTGGCTCGGCCCCAACAGGAGACACTGATCCCTGGGGCTTTAAGTATAGACCTGCACATCACTGGAGCAAGGACATACAAAACACACACATGCACAGATACAAACACACACACACACACACACACACACACACACGTACTTGCAACCAGTATTGGGAAAGTTCAAAAAAATAAATCACCTACTCACACTTGACCAGGTTGGGGTGTAATGGGATACATGGAATTACGTTTTTTGTAATCAGGATACAAAAAAAGGTAACTATTGCTTTACAGTTACAGAAAAAAATGATTACAATTTTTAAATACATTTCTAACTGAACAATTATACAATCTGATTCACACGCTGTAATATGCACATTTTTACATATCTTTGTTATATATTGTAGAATGTACACATTTTTACTATAATTCCTGATATGTATATAAAAACATTCATATTTAATTTGTGTTGGATTATTCTTTGGACACTTTTTTACTTTACCTTCTTATGTTTGTATACATGTTTTTAATTGAATCTAAAATAGCTGCGATTAAACTGTCACAAAACCCAATCTTCCTTAAACAAATCAAGTGTTCTGGTTGTGATTCACACTATGTATGTATGCTTCCCCACACAAGTCTTAAAAAAGTACCTACACAATACAATGCAAGTAATCGCAAAGCACCATAGTCTGCACACTTTCCAGTCCATCCAATTTATTCTTCTGGCTGAGAGGCTGCGTGAAGCGACAGTAGGTAGGAAATGAAGCGCTTCAAATATCTGGTCCAGCAAACATAATATGGATCATACCACAACATGTGTATGTAGGTTGATTTAATTGACTTTGTATGGGTACTGCTGCTGCTGCTGCTTCGGTTCTAAATCTAACAACATTAATGTGCCAAATGATTTGAGTGGGTGGATGATGAAAGCATTTTCACAGCTGGATGGCAGAACCTACAGAATGCTCTGATGTTGTTCCTCTTTCACTGATTTATGTGCAAAATAATAGGTGAGATGTGTGCATTATTATTTTCTCTTGACTTTGTTTACATATTTGATATCGACTTGAATATCACTAAGTATTCAAATAGCGCTCCGTTCATTTAGTGATACTTGCGTTTGGGTACTGAATACAGTTTTTAGCAGATAATTGTATCATAATACATTTCAGCCCTGCACATTACATATTCATATACAACTCCTAAGATTTTAATGAGATGCTAACCTTGCATACTTCTCAAAAAGTCATAAATATATTTGCCTCGCTAGTATGTTGTTTACCTACCCATCACATTCTCTTTGTTCCTTCCTGTGTAACAATAAAGAATACGGGTATATTGTAGGGCTGCTCAATTAATCGTATTTTAATCGCGATTACGATTTTGGCTTTCAACAATTACGAAAACAACGTAATCGAAATGAAACGATTATTTTGTATTATTATTTTTTTATTATTTTTTGTATTGGTTTTTCAGTTGAATTATATTTAAAGTTCAGGGTAATCAACTGTTAAAAACATACTGTTCAAAAACATTTTTTAAATAAATTGATGTTTTCAAAGTAAATCCTTTTTAATGATCGTGATATCAATTATTGGCCCAAATAATCGAGATTATGATTTTTGCCATAATCGAGCAGCCCTAGTATATTGTAGTTACACTTCATGTACAAAATGAAGAACACAGCTAACCCTAACCCTACAGTTCTATTTGTAAAGTACAGAGAAAAGACGACAAATTAAATTTCCATCCCTGTAAAACGGCGCGCTCCGTGTGCTTTAGCAGACATAAACTCTCCCACTTACAACATCTCTCTGTGCTAATGTTCCTTTGTTGGCGTCGGTGCTGCTAACACATCACTTTCCGCGTTGACAGATTGCATCCTCGAATTTGATGGAGCGCCACAAATCATGCGCTCCACTAATTTCATTAAACTAAATGTGCATCCTGTGTATCCCGCCTCGGACCAACGCGAGACTAAATGAGAATAAATAACCCTCTTGTGATCTGAGGACTCGTCAAGCTTAATTGGGTTGGTGTTAATAAAGGCTCATTCCTTCATTGCTTCTTAGTTGATCTATTTGTTATTGTTATGATGATGGAAAGTGACAACCATGAAACAACTTTGGAGAAATAATAGGCAGGTTCCTCTTGTTGAAGCATTCGTGCAGCAGGGGGAAGAACTGTATCCTGATATTAAAGACATACCACTTCCTGTGCACAACATTAGGGTGGCTGCATTTTTTTACAGTGTAGCTTGGTATTGATTTAGTTGTTGCTGCAGTTAACTTTAAGGTTGTCCTGGCCTTCAAAAGAATCTTTACATGTCTGCTAAAAGCTTTGCCAGAAGTTGATGACATTTTATCAATACAGTTTTTAACATGAAAAACTGAAACAGAAGTGTTTGAAAGAGTGACTTCACTTATATTTGTTCTTCTCACTTAACGTTTCTTTTGTATTTCTCTTTAGAACTACATGATCCCGTTGAAGCAAGTGTTCACCCCACAGGAAATGGAGGCTATCTTTGTCAATCTTGAGGTAAGAAACCGCCAAAGCAGAACAAAGTGGTGTCTAATCAAGTGAATAATTCAATATGTGTACAGATGGCTGAATGAATGGCAGGATGTGATGTATATATCAGGCCGTTGTGTCCTTGGGCAAGACACTTTACCCGCATTTGCTCCTGTGGGTAATGTCTGCAGTAATGACTCTTACATGTCTAATATGTGTAATGTGTACTTGTAAAGCGCTTTGAGCACCTGTAAAAGCGCTCTAATAAAAAACTGTAATGCATTATTATTATTATTATATGTACATTTAAGGGATAACAGTTTGCAAAATGCATGCTCCGATGTCACAGTTTAATGTTGTTAGTGGGGGAAACAAAATATTCCCTCTTTTCTCATTTGTTTTGAAACGCTTGTCAGTGGCTCATTGGTTATTGCTGTACAACCTGGTCAATAATCAACTTACTACACAAAAAAATGTTTAGTATTGTGAATTATCTTAAATTCATAAATGAACTTTAACAGAAATTAACCAGATGCTTGAATTGTTAAATAATCGGAAAAACAAATCACAAATGTTATCATTGTTAAATAAAGCCAGCAGTATCTTTCAACTACCGGTGTTTAGCAGATAACAATTGATGAACCAACAGCAGTTTAAAAAGAACATTCTTAATTTAGCCTTGACACTTGCCAAGACATACATTCTAACTGCAAAAGTAACTTTAGTAGAGTGCAGTTCTTCACCCTAACAAAGATGAGTTGACTATCGTAGCATTAGAAACAAAATAGCAGCAAATATATCAAAAACACAAATGTATCCCTCTCTAAACTTGAGTTTCTCTACTGTATCAAAATGAATCAGGAATGGAATTAATCTGCAGATGTTCAAAACGAGAACGAAAACAGTTTTTGTGCCACAACACAAGTCAAACTGTAGCCTGGAACAGACTCGCTAAGGTTTGTTTTAGACCAGCCGATGGCAGGACTTCACTGCCTGGCTGAGAGGAGTAGGAGTAAGCAGTCCAATCTGTATTAAAGAGTCCATAAAATAGGTTTTTCCAAAATTGTAAATCACAAGAGCATACAGTCATCCCAAAATATATTAGGCTGATGTGTCCAGTGGTTTGTGAGATTAGCTGCAGACAGACACACACACACACACGCACGACCAACCACATTGTCTCCCCACAGGCTTACGTATGGTGAAGATAATTAGACTGCATTGGACTAGGACGACTGCAATCATTTGAATCATAGGGCATACCAAGGCAATATGTAAGGAACGTGTTGTAGCCTGCTGAACCTTTAAGGATGAATACATGAATGCATAGCTAATGTTTTTTGCTTCTTCTTGCCCCTGTTGAATATGACAGACTCTCTAATTATTATTATAATTTAAAAAATATATAAATATTATTATTATTATTGTTGTTGTATGTTTTGTTTCTGACATGTTCAATAAATTGACTAAAATGTTTTAAAAAATGTTCCGTACATCCTAGGCCATTTACATTACATTTATATGTCTATACGTAGAATTATTGTCTTGGTGGACTTAACCTCACATTTGAGCTGATGGCATTGCCAACGATTGTTACTTTTATATGTGCTTTTAGGGGTTACAAAGACTTTAAAAAACTATATTAATGCAGTTTTTTCACCCTTAGAATGGGTAGATTCTAATATTATGTCGGTTGCTCACTCAGGATGTAATCAAAGTCCACTCCGCCCTCCTACGAGCCATAGACCTGAACATGTTGAGCGGAGGAAGCGGACTGGGGAAGATCTTCCTCGAATTCAAAGAAAGGTAAGTGACCTGAAATGTGTCTTTAGACATATGCAAAAGCTGTTCTTTTTTGGGTTCACTGTGTTAAAAAACAACCTTAGCTGGGAGCAAGCGGCAAGAGGCTGCAACATGTTACGTATCATGTTGAGTATCCACAGATCTGTCGGGGGATTGCTGGGATTAGTGTTCAAAGAAGAAGTTGATTAAAACAAAACACGTAGAGCTGAAAAGCATGTAACCAATTGTTCCCCATTCAACCATAACAGCCAAAGTAAATCCACTCAAGATTGCGTCCCCTATCACAGTTATATTCCTTTAGTGTTGTCTCCACTTTCACTGCCACATTATTAGCCAACGTTTTATGTTCCTCAAACTCAAACAAACTCATACCACAATACTCTAAAATGGCAAATCAGCTATAAGCTAAGTATAAGATTGTTCTTTGTTGAGCAGAATTGATCCAATCTATTTTAAAAGCCATCCACCCATGTGAAGAACACAGGTTCAAATCCGACATGTGACCATTTTCCGCGTGTCATCCCCTTTGCATCCACCTTTCAGCACTGTATCTTCCATCAAGGCACTGCTTGTCCCCCCCCAAACAAAAACAAGAACAAGTATATACATGAAAAAAAGAAGACATTTGTGGGTAATTTAAAGTATTTCCCTCTTAAATCATACATATTGCTCATCAAGTGGATAAAACAGTTCCACTTCTTTTAAAAGTTATATTAAAGGACTTTATTGGAGACACGCAAATGTTATAGGAAGGATATTTCTGTGCTGCGGAGATTAGAAAACTCAGGGAACCGTGTAAGGTTTATTGGTGAACAGGGCTTTCTCTCCGATGGATCTTCATCTGGCCCAGCTGCTGAGCAGCGTGTGGATAATTTGCATCCCTGAGGGGAGCAGTGATTTGCCTTCCTGCTGCTGCTGCTGCTGCGAGTGAGGCTGCTTCATAGGTAATGGTAATGATGGCGATGATAGGCTCTGGCCCTGGGCATGATTCCACACACAGCCATGGATATGCCACTCTCCTCCAATGATACACCCATTACTGCAAGAGTGAGTCGCACACTTCACTGTGTGTGTGTGTGTGTGTGTGTGTGTGTGTGTGTGTGTGTGTGTGTGTGTGTGTGTGTGTGTGTGTGTGTGTGTGTGTGTGTGTGTGTGTGTGTGTGTGTGTGTGTGTGTGTGTGTGTGTGTGTGTGTGTGTGTGTGTGTGTGTGTGTGTGTGTGTGTGTGTACCTGTTCTTGCATACATTTATTACTCATTTTTCACATTTATCCTGATAACACACTTACTTTCCCCCCCCCCTTCCAAGCGGAAACAGGCAGTCGGCGTATGTCTCTGGTGGACGTCAGTTTGCATAGGTAATAGTCTCGTCCCAGGCCTCTACCCATAAGCCTAGAGGGTCGTGTAACGCAGAGTTAGTGTGACACTACAGACTCCATTCCTACTAATCGACAGAAGCAGGCACATACAGTACTCTCTCCCTCTATCTTACACACGCATGCACACACTCCTTCTGCATCTCCTTCCTTGTTGTAGCTCATCTGACTCTCTCATCTGATGGAGCTTTTGGTTGGAAATCTTCATTTGCACGCAATCCCAGATAAGGTCCAGTAAGCCAAAGATCCCTGTAAAGGACTGGGCGGATGCCTCATACAAGCTTAAAGGATGCACATGAAGAGAGGGAGACTGGGGAAATCCTGAAAGAGATTTATGGAGAAATAGTAGTTTTTGCAATTACATCATTAACATTATTGATTTACTTTAGGGGTTTTTAGGCTTTTTTGTTATGGTCCTTAATAAAAGCTAATCCGGCCCAACATATTTTGTTTTTTAATACAGTACTTAACTACAGTACTATAACTCCACTTTGAACTTTGTACATTGAACCTGAACCTTACACCCATATAAGATTATTGAACATCAAAACAAATGTCCTGAATTTTCGGCAATTACCTCCCCCATTCTTCTGGGGAGACTTTCCACGAGATGTTGACACTGGTGGGGATTTGCCCCCATTCATCCAGAAGAGCATTTGTCATGTTGTGACTGAAAATGGTGGAATGAGCTCCCCATTGACATCAGGACAGCAGAAAGCTTACACACCTTCCGGCGCAGACTGAAAACTCATCTCTTTCGACTCTACTTCGAGCGATAGAACTATTAACAAAGCACTTATATACTAATAAAGGACTGGCTTATCTAAAGCCAGTTAAGTAGCACTTGAAATGTTTTGGCTCTATGAAACCTGATGTACTTATATGATTCTGTTTTCTTCAAGTTTGTATTTTGTTGGTCGAACGCACTTATTGTAAGTCGCTTTGGATAAAAGCGTCAGCTAAATGCAATGTAATGTAATGTAATAAGGCGATGAGGCCTGGCTTACAGTTGGCGTTACAATTTATCCCAAAAGTGTTGGACAGGGTGGATGTTGGGGCTCAGTGCCAGTAAAAATGTTCCACTCTAACCTGGGAAAATCCATGTCTTCATCGACCCAGCTTTGTGCTTGGTGACAGTGCCATGATGAAGGAAACAGTTAGCATAAAGTTGGAAACCGATTATACTAAAGTACCATTAATATTTCTAGTAATTTGAACTAAGAGGACCAAAGCTTTTAAAAGAGCCCAAGACCAAATAAAGACCTGTAGTCGATGGGGTTGTTTGGTAACGGATTCAACCTTCTATCTCTGACAGAATTATGTAACATTTACCTTCTATTCATTCACTGATGACATATCGCTCATTGTTAATATTTACCTCTAGCGACATTCTCAGAAATGGGAAGCTGGGTTATTTTAAGACCGACGGTTCATTAGATTTGCAGATTCTGTGCGTCACAGGCTTTGACTCTGCGTGTGATTGACATATACGCCGGCCTCATTATGAGCCACTGCAGTGTCTTGCGATAAGCAACAGTTACCAGGGGATTTGGACCTTCACAGCACCGCTCTCATCAGGCATCTGGGCGATTTTCCTGAGGACCTGGCTTGGCATAATTAATTCTGTTATCTATGCTTGTAAGTAGCTCTGACCTTTACAACAATGTGCTTGTATCGCCTTCTTCCTCACGTTGGTGCGAAAGATGAAAAGCTTTTCCCTTTTGTATTCTATTTGTCGTCAAACTGAATGCCATGCTGAAAATGTCACGGGTTTATCTCGACTACTTCTCAATTCTTAAACAGCCCAGCTAAATGGAAAAGTGCACTGAGGAGCAGCTCTAGAAAACTGAATGGGTATCTAAGTGCCCTCTTGTTGATATCCTCATTTGCGACATTCCCCAACTCATTTCCGGAGTAATCTGGCTTCCTGATATCCCCGCTCTGCCTAATCATGGCTGCACTTTGAGCCTCTTTATCGGAGGTCTTTTCTTCATGTTCTCCTCCATTTGCTGTGTGCTGGATATGTTGAGTGGAGGTGAGGGGGTCCCAATGCCATGTGTCAGAGAATATTAGGCGGCTCCACAGTCTGTCACTTCTGGTTTGCTTGGAGATTGGCTCGGCTCGCAGGACTTTACAAGGGCGGGGGTTGAAGTTCCCAGGGCGTCGTTGCTCAAAATTGCATTTTCTGTGAAATAACATGCACCACAGCGTCCTTATTATGAAATAGACCTGCCAGCACAGCAGGGCCATAGCGCTGCTGCTGAAGAGAATACAAGCAGGTTTATTAATGCACCAGCAAACTCTCTAACCCAACGGGGAACTGTCTGAAACAACTATGCCGTTTAGAGGCTACTGGGCAGCTTCTGATTTTCCTTATAACCACGCCTGTTTGAATACTTTATTTTTCAAATACAGACTTCTGCAGGCATTATAGTGTCATAAGAGAAAACTTGCCAATTTGGTGTACTTGGGGAAAAAGTCAAGGTTCCCTGTGGATTATAGCTACTCTTTATGAACGGGTCCCAGTTGTGTTTGTGTGGTGCTAACAAAACTAGCAAAAGAGGTAGGTAGAGATGCAAGCAAGTAAACATGAACATGAATGTTATTCAATTTCTAAAAAAACTGGCCCTTTGCAACTATTTTACAAGGAAAATCAGTCATTCAACACTTTTGTTGGAACAAATCTATTATGATAAGTAACATTCTGAAAGACGGACTAACTATAGATCACTGGGAAAAGAGTGGGGAGATAAATAAGTCTTTCTTATTAAGTCCAAACACTGATGAATATATACGAACAATATTAGAGGTAGCCTTCATAAACTATACTAAAGTCCTTTAAGAAGAACAGTCCTTAACCTTTATTGTGTTCTTGCTCATTTCCTTTAATGTTCCCTTGTATATATTTCTATGATTGTTTCATGCCTGTAATACCTTGCTTCCCTTTTACTGCTATCATGGTTCCCCCAATGACACCAGAAGCTTGAGTTCTTTGCATTGGTTTCCTGATAACGTACTGTGTGACGAGTGTCTCTTAAATATGACCTTGGATCTTCCCTACGCTTCATAGTCCACCCGCTGCCTTATATTGGAACAAGGCCCCCATTCATCTCAATCACTTTGTCGTCCTGGATGGACAGGAGCTGATGGGAGCTGTCTCTCTGTGTGTGGATCAAGTCTTAATCAGGAGCTTATTAGCCCAGGGCCAGTTTAACCAGGCTAGGAGCCCCACTACAGGAGGGCTGTAGTCAGGGCTCAGCGGGGGCTCCAGGGACGCTCCAGGGATCATCACTGTGGATCTCTGTAGAGAAGACGATGATCAAGAGATGATGGGTCCTTCAAGAGGAAGATTTTCTTTCATTGTTGAGAATTCCACCTCTGGTGAAACATGCGATGATTGACACTCTTAACATTGACAATAAAGACATTCCTCACCTGCCATATTTTTTTATGTTAGTTTTTGTAGCAGTTGAGTTTAAGATGCAAACATTAAAAAACCTATATACGACTAGAATAGCACAATGCCGTTTCAAGTTGTGAAAAGCATTGCTTATATCTGCCCTATGAGTCAGATCTGCACCATAATAGAATGGGTTCTTCCTTGGCCCATACTACACCCTCCTACCAAGTCTCATGAAACTCAGGCGTGTAGTTTTTCTTTAATATTGCTGACAAACAGAGAAACCAACAGCCAATTGTTTTTATTTGTTCCTTGATGTGGGTAGCCATAAATCAGTTATGCTTCTTTAAAAAAAATATACTTCTCATTGAAATGTCAGTCAATTTAAGTTTTGTTTTAATTAAACTTAAAATTCACCACATGAATGTAGCAGCAAGAGGATGAATTGATATTAAGTTGTACTCCCACTGCTTCATCAGAGCCGTTTGCAGTCCACTTGTCTGCCTCACAGATCTATCGGAGGCATGATTAGACTTCAGTGTGCCAGCTCTCTGCACCGCTCGAGACTCAGATTAAGAGACCGGAGTGCCAACTCCACCGGAGGGGGGGTGTTGGGTTTAGCACTTCACCAGCCGTGCCAATGCCCTACTTTGACTCAGCGAGTGAGCAGGAGGAATGTGTGCCTCTTTGCAGTGGCATCCTCCAGGCAGGATGACTTTGATCTCCTTCCCAACTGAACCCACAGATCTGTGTCAGCGTCCCATTGTAGTGTCTAATGAATACAGCTCTCATTTCCTCACTGCTTTTTTTCCACCTCACACGCTGATAAGAGGAACTCTGCAAAGCAGCTGATATTAGACAACGCCTTTCATTAGCAATCTGGGATTACAACAAGAGGAGGCCGCCCCTCCAAATATTGCCCTGGGATCAGAATCTGGTCATTACTTATTTATAGTATTCACGTATACTCCTAATCACACTACATTTATTAACATATTCATTTAGCCTTTCCTCTACAGTGCCAAATGACTCTCAGGCTGACCTCTGAAATTGTGTTTATTAATCTTCACATTAATGTGCCGTACATTGCCGAAAGGCTGATTGTGGACTCAAACACCAATCAAATCTTCCTCTATGTTTTGACAAAGATATGATTTATATCCCAACCTTTTGAAAAGAGCCTCATTAGTCCTTATTAAGCCGGCTGGAGATGCTTTTATGAGCTGACGTGTCTTCATTAGTTCCTGTACTCGCAGAGAACAAGCTGAAAATATCTGAATCATAATCCCAGCAGTGGATTTATCTTTACGGACATGAATGTTTCATCTTTTGGAGCGTGAATATACGGTTGCAGAGGGACCGTGTGGGAGTAAAAGTAGTTAATGGCTTAAAAATGTATTAATCAGCAAGCCAGAGAGACTGTGAAAAATACTTTGAATTGTTGATAGTTAGATCATATTGCTTATACAACGTTCTGTACTTGTGAAACACTTTCTAGTGTGCTCACCTTGGCAAACGCATTCCTAAGGTAGTGCACAATTCACCAGTTTTCTTCTTATTTCTGTGTTTTCAAATGTTGTTTTGGGTGTAGGTCTTGGTATGCTTTTATTTTGACACAAAAGAATACTTCAAAATACATAACAGTTGCTTGAAGCAGCTGAAAAAGCTTTCAGAGGGAGCTTCAGGTCTTTAACCCGGTACCTCTTGCTCAATTCATGTTGATGTAAACTAGAAAGTGGGGGCCTAATTGGTCACTGTACATTTCTCATGTTTTTATCAATGCTGCTATTGCTTTTATATAACTCATGCTGTGTGAGTAGGGAACTGTTAAAAGCTCTCCACTAACAAAAAACAACATGAGTGTTCAATCGATATGCACAGTATACTATAAAAAGGTACTGCAAAAAAAGGATGTGGATGACGACATTACAACATAGTTTCACTTGTATTTATAAAACTACATTATTTTTTCCTAAGATTATATTTATGAAATAAGAAGAAACCGATCATATACCTTTAGTTTTGTTTGGCTTTTCTGCTGAAGATTTATGAAAATATGTTTTTGCTGTGCACACCTCACTGTCCAATCTTGTTTTGGAAACACAATGATTGACCAAATTGTGATTTCTGGCACATAATGAACAGCCCTGGCATAATGAACCACTTTCATGCGTGACTTTTATTTGTAGTGTTTCCTCCCTACGTCCCATGAAGGGCGATGAGATGTGACGGTGTATTTAGATTAACGGTGTATTTAGATTAACGGCTGTTTTTGACTTGTGTCCTTCCCCAGGTTGTTGATCTACGGTCTTTACTGCAGCCACATGGAGAACGCACAGAAGACACTGGACGAGCAAATAGCGACACGAGAGGACGTCAAGATTAAAGTGGAGGTAACGCCCTTCACCTGTGACATCCCACTGATTTAGTGCATTGCTGTGAAAATATCAGTGTGAACAGAGGCTTCTATTTCAGACTGAATACTGATTCGTGAGCAGGTAGGATTAGCATCTTGCTAATGGACCTAAAACCTGGCTTAATGTGGAATGGGACAGGGGCTTTAATGACAAAATGACACCTTACAAAAAACATTATAAGCCACAAGACAATAGGTGACAATAGAAATGTTCTTCCACCTCCAATAGAATTCAACATATGTAGGTTATTTCCTTTTCTTTCTTTTTTTAAACATTAGGTTCCTATATTCACTAAATGGCCAATACATCCTTTAAGGCCCTGTCACACTGTCCCGAAATTGACACCCGATGGACACACGATAAAGGAAATGTTCAAATTCGGCTGTGATCGTAGCAACATCGGGCCATTCGTGAGGGCATCTTAAGCCATCGTATGACCGCCGGTGGAGTTTCTCAGGCTCCGGCAGCAACTTAGTGAGCGGCAACTTCGTAAGGCACTCGTGAGGACATCTTGTCAAATCGTGTCATCTTCGTGTTATCATCGGTGCCATCGGGCATTCGCCCTCACTCTGATCGGGGCGAATGCCCGATGGCACCGATGATAACACGATGCCCTCACGATGGCCTTACGAAGGGAAAAATTGACACACGAATTCAACACGAAAATGAACCTTCGCAAGGTCCTTCGGCAATTTTTTGGCATGCCAAAGATTTTGCCACCGCTCACGAAGTTGCTGCCGGAGCCTGAGAAACTCCACCGGTGGTCATACGATGGCTTAAGATGCCCTCACGAATGGCCCGATGTTGCTACGATCACAGCCGAATTTGAACATTTCCTTTATCGTGTGTCCATCGGGTTGTTTTATTGCACAACAAAATCATGTAAATATATTATGTAAATAACCCAATTTGTGTTCTGTGAAACTAAAAAGGATATAATATATTATTTTGAAGGACAGTTGACAGGAAGTTGTTGTTGTTATGGAAACAACATTACGGAGAAAACGTAATATTTTCTACATATAACGACGGATAAAATAAAGAACAAAGTCTGAAGATATCAGTACAGTATCATAGCACTGTAACATAATTGTTTTTGGTACTTTCATTGCAATTGTATGTCTTAAATGTAATGTAAATGTTGCCTTCGTGTGTGGTTCGGGGCCATCATCGTGCGAAATTCACAATTCCATATTCGTGTGTCCATCGGGTGTCAATTTCGGGACAGTGTGACAGGGCCTTTAACAAGGACAGTTAGGAAGTGTATGCAATGTATGCAACCATTTACATGTTTGCACTTTACAAATGTCTACAGAAAACTTCTCTTACGACATGAAGTATGAAATTCTAATTTGCTGTTGAATAAATGAAAACATTGAATAATTAATGACATAAATAAATGTATAAATGTGATCCAAATGTTCCGTGGTCATGCACAAATTGAGATAAAATCAGAGAGGCAAATAATTTAATTTGCAAATATGCCCTTAAGGACTGTTTAATTCATAATATTCTGATGTACTGAACTCAACATAACCCCAGATGTATTGGCGAGTGTATTGTGGGCAGAGTGGTGGATTTCAAGATGTCTTGCTTAATACTCACCAATTCTTACATGGGAAAAGCTGTATCACATGTATGGGTCTATTGAAACTCCTTCTTTGTATAAAATCTGAAGTGATAATAGAAGAAACGCTAACACACTGCTGTAATAATGGTGTTAAGGCACATCAGCACTTACAGTAGCATGTTTAGAGAAATTGCTTTAAGAGCTGTTGACAAAAACTCTGGGATACTCTCTTTCCAAATAGAAGATCTTTGTACCGGGATATATAAGCTTCTTTGTCCACAAAATCCTTATTTGTAGAGGGATAAGCTGTCCTTGTTGCTGCATGGTGATAGAAAGTGAATAAAGAAACGCCTACACAAGCCACTGTGATGAAACCTCATAGTGTGACACATACAAAAGACAGTTTCTAACGGAGCCTGTGCAGAGTTTATAAAAACATATTCATTAGTCAGAGGAATTTCCCAGTCAGCATTCAGGCCTACTGCATCACAAAGCTTTTGTTTCCCCTCAGAATAATAAACTGGGCTCGTTGTTGCTGATGGAATGCCGAATGAATGTGTGGAAGCGGTCACAACAATACAACAAGACCCCATGAATTATTAAACAATGAATGAATGCTTGTTAGTAGGAAGGAAATGTGCTTTGTGGCCTTATGCAATGTGTAACAACTGCCCTGCTGCTTGTGTTGTTGTTCTTCCTCAGGAATGTACTATGAAAGTACAGGAAGGGAAGTTCAAGCTGCAGGATCTGCTGGTGGTTCCCATGCAGAGGGTGCTGAAGTACCACCTACTACTCAAGGTAGGATGCATCTCACAACATTATTTCTCTGGATGCTCCATGTGTTTGGAAAGCAACATGCTTATTACATTCCATCTTTTAAATATCAACACTCATCCCTGCTTGAAGCACAAAACGTGTATTTGAAAGGTTTAAGGCTTGCTTCTTTGAATTATGAGACGAGGGGCCCCTGGTCACAAACACACGCCCTGACACCTTTCCTACATAGAAGAAAGACACACAGACTTTGTGGTGGCTTTGTCTCTTTTGTAGTTTATGCCTTTTTTTAAATTCATTTTGTAGTTGTTTAACGAAGGTGACAAGTATTACAGGTTAAAAGCATAGGTCAGATGTCTCAAAGTGTACACGTTAATTAATTATTTTTTCATTTTGGCTAATACTTAATAACCAGTCTGAGTCTGTCTTTATTCCTTACTATGAGCTTCAACTGGGGACCATCCTGTCATCGTTTTCTTGACCACGCCACCAATTCTGTTTCTGTACTTCTATTTTGCCTTTTGGAACATGCTGCATGTTTGCCTGTGTTCTTTATTTTCGACTTTTCATTTATTAACTATGTCCATTATTTTTGGTAATTAGCATTTTGTGTTTATGTTATGTAAATATTTAAATAATGTTAGTTTGTAGTTACCTACAATTTAAAATGATGATTTAATCAATTTGATTTCCTAATTAATCAAATAAGTAATTCATCACATTAGATTAGATTTCTGCTTCTCAGGCAGTTTAGCTCATGTCATGAACAGATTCCTCTGGGTTACCTGGTAGCTATAATCATTATGTAGCCGTGCATCGATGCCCTAATATGAAAATATATTTAAGCCCAATGACTAGCCACACACTTCCTCTCCATTATTCCTCCCTGGAGCTCTCCTCCTGGCGATGAAACAAGACGGCCACTGTAATATCGCCCATGATTAATTGACTTTGCATCTCAATTATGGATGAGCATATGAGTTTATGAAGCGGTGCATAAAGGAGCTGAGCGTTGGCTTCAGGTGATTGTGGGGCTTCACGGAGAGCGACTTGTCTATTAGTCTGTATCGAACCCCTGCAGGAGCCTCAGCCGGGCACTGAGGTCAAATCAAGCGCACTCTAATCCAATTCAACGCACCCCATTTCACTGCATCCAACCGCTTTGCAGGGACACCGCTGCACGGCCCGGGGGCGCGTCACACTGACAAGTCCTGTTTATTTGTCCACTCATGCACGTCTTCAGTAGATGTTGTGTAGATATCACCACGGCAGCGGTCCCTCTATCCGGTCATGGTGTGAATACTTTCATCTTTTATGTACTTTGGCTGCACTCTAAATAAAGTGAATTCAGCACAGTCATCTCAGAAGTGATTCTCCTCCAGCAGGGTTTGAATAGTTGATGAATTTGCAGTGTTTTTATGAACCTGTGTGAAAGCTGAGTTTATGGGCTGTGCTGAGAGTCGTCGGGGCGGTCTCGCTTGAGGAAAAATAACACCACGGTATTAAAAAGATCTGCTGAGTTGTTAGATCATTTATATAAAATTAAAGTTAATTAAGGTGAAATTAAGCCTAAGGAGAACTCTCGTCCTTGCTGTGCGGCTGCTGGTGGGAAGCCTTTGAGAGATAATGCTTGTGTCGCCGCACTAATGGCTCGTACTGGTTATTCAGCATGGCTGCACAGTGGGGGTTAGACCGGGGGGGATATCTGAAGGTCATGCCCTCTTATAGCTAGCAGGTGGAAGAGAGTTGTCATAGCGGGAAAAGCGAAATGTAATGCATTGAAAATACATCTATCAACGGGCCCTATTATGCTTTTTGGGGTTTTCCCTTTCCTGTAGTGTGTCATATACTGTAGGTGAATGTGAAAGGCTAAAATCCTCCCGTTGTATAAACTTTAGTTCGTCTATCAATGTCAACAACGACAAGACAACATTTGGTTCAGTAGTGTGTTTATTTCTTAGTTTTGTTAGGACACTGCTGATGGATCTGCCAACTGGTTAAACATATGGCACAGTTTCAGTTGTATTTATAAAACTATAAAAGCTTTAATGGGATTTTCATTTATCACAAAACACATGGCTCTATAGTGTTTTATAAATCATTCTAAAAAGCTAGTGGAGGAGACATGCCATCCCATTTAAAAAATGGTGTCATTGTCCTTTAGCTTATTAGCATAAAGCTTAAA
Organism: Gymnodraco acuticeps; assembly: GCF_902827175.1. NCBI lineage: Eukaryota > Metazoa > Chordata > Actinopteri > Perciformes > Bathydraconidae > Gymnodraco > Gymnodraco acuticeps. Next base: position 231,364 of record NW_022990652.1, on the reverse strand, counting down.
GATGCCTGGAGGCTAGTTAGCAAACGTTTAATTTAATGTATGTTTCTGTCTGACTCAGATGTGTGTCAGTGTCAAACACATCAGCTATACATCTGTTACAACATCTCCTCTCATTAGTATAGGCTTTGAATCAGTGTGTTTACTACATATGAATAATGATCTCCCTCCACAGGAGCTGTTGACTCACTCAGCGGACCGACCGGAGAGACAACAACTGAAGGAGTCTCTGGAGGCGATGCAGGTCAGTGTGCTCATGAGTGAGCTTTAAGACACGTTACATAATGACTCTACAGCGCTCAGAGCCAAAAGCTGTATAAAATGTTTCATACAGCTACTGCGCCTCAAAGGGACGTACAGCTACAGTGATATGACAGATGTCAAAAGAGATTCTAGACTGAAAGAATGTTTGCCTTGCCTCCCAGGACCTTGCCATGTACATCAACGAAGTCAAGAGGGATAACGAGACGCTGAAGAAAATCAGCGAGTTCCAAAGTTCAATAGAGAATCTTGTAAGTATCGTCAACGCCTTTTATTTTTCAAGTTTCTTTGGGCTTGATTCATGTTCTTACTGTAGGTGAAGCCACATGAACATGCTTTTACCTGACCTAAGTAGTTTATACAGTAGTCTATGTTTATTTGAGTGCTTTATTAACTGATTTGAAGTGGGTTTGTTAAAGGCAATGTCATGTTTATCCACAATAAATCATAATAATACTCCACCCACTGTTCATTAAACGTAATCAAACCACACTCTGTTTTTTTAATGTTTAACTATTACTAGCGTTTCAATGAATAAGGGTTTTCTTACTTTACGTTTGTTGCTTCTTCAACACATGTACGCTATAGTTCAATGGCTATAGCTTCAATTTTAACAGAGATACCAGAGTGGTATTCGTTTCACACCTTTTGCCAAAATGTCATCCACAGCAGCACCGTTTAACTCTGTCACATTAAAGTAAATAGTATAACGGTAACCTTGTATCATGAATCTATTGTTCCTGCTTCTGTTTTATTTTACAAAGCTAGATTTGACATCTTTGCAGAAGACATTTTGAATATAAAAAGTAATACACTGTCTAACGTTATCACCAGGATGGGATTCAATGTTTGTGGGAGTGATTATTCACTGAGCATTAACCCAGAAATAATAACCTTACCTTGCTTCCTCAATGAATGATTTAGTGTTTACCTTCCAGGCTGATGTTCAACGTCTGTTATATTTCCAAATATTTCTAATGGGACTGTATCATTCTCTGTTATCACTTCTATCTTCATGTATTGTTCCTACAGAGGTGCAACTAGTCACTGGGTTCATTGTGGCCTTATAAATATGCCACAGATACAGTAAACAACTTGTAGATGTGGATTACCAGGATGGAAAAGAAACAGGGACTGAATATTTTCCGAGATGTATCATTTAGTAGAAATCTATTATGATTCTGTCTAAAATTCAAGTGTAGATGAATTAATCATGGTTTCTCATTAAATATAGAAGTTATAGTATTCAGTGGATTGACATGCTGTGTGTCCTTTTGACCGAAGCAGCAGGTGAAACTGGAGGAGTACGGGAGGCCAAAGATAGACGGAGAGCTGAAGGTGTGCTCCATCGTCAACCGAACGAAACAGGACCGGTGAGAACGATCTCTCCAGAATAAAATACCTCCAGAAATTACATATTCTTACAGTTGGAAAAACAATTAATATGTGTGTTTGTCTTCAGGTATATATTCCTGTTTGATAAAGTGGTCATTGTCTGCAAGAGGAAAGGCTACAGCTATGAGCTCAAAGAGATTATCGAACTGCAGTCATATAAAATGTCCGACGACCCCATGAACAACAGAGACATGAAAAAGGTAAGAATCACGCTTGAAAGGACCAAGCTAAACAATATGTATGCAGATGTTGTAACATCCCGCGTAATCATTACAAATGTTGCCCTTGAGCTGAAGGACTTTGTTGATGGTAATTTGCAGATGTAGATCTTATGAGTAATGCGTTGACGTTTCATATTATGCATTGTGCTCGCCCATGCTTGAGAAACCATGTTAACGAAGGGCATTTAGGATTCATGAAATCGTACCGCGGTGCATTTTGCCACAAGTCTAACATGGCTTTTTTGTTTTGAATCTGCATGTGTCTGTTCATGTTTTGCATGTGTAACTGGCTCTTTCTCTGGTGTCTTTCTTTTTGCATGCTTACCAGTCCAGTGGAAAAATGGTAAGCTCAAGTTGACCCTTTTTATTTGACTCATCTTCTCATAATGGCCTATTTATTGGCAGTGGTGTTTTATAGGTGTCATGCTGTGAATGCACGTGCACTCTCCAGCGTTTGGAAATATGCATCGCTAAAGCATGTGGAGTATCTTATAGTTCAGAGTAAAAGGGATAATTGGGATGTTTTAGAAGTGGAGTTTTATGAGGTACTAATCTATAGTCAGTGTTAACTATAGTGGATGGTTGTAGGTGAACCCCCAGTTTGGAGAAACAAACAGGAGTACGGCCACAGAAGCTAAACATTGTTCTGTGTGGATGGGGGGTTAACGAATCATAGCCCAAAAGTAAAAATATAAGTTAATATATATGTTGAATATTTTTACCATTTTGTAAAAGAGCTATAAAGTCGGAAGGCGTTTTCAATACCATCTTTAAAGCCACCAGACTCCTATGTAAAAAAAAAAAGTATTTTTTTCTTGGAACACTACATTTGCTGTGTACCTCTGCCTAGTTTGTTTGTGTTATTGTTTGACTTTGGGTTGTCCCTATTCCCCTGCATAACAGTTACACAGCTTAACTAACAGATCAAGGCAGCAGTAGACCAGCAACCTCTGTGTTCTGTGAGTCAAAATTACAGTTATTTTTCAATAGAGTCTGGTGGCTTTGCCAAGAGCATAGATAAAAGCTACAGTGCCCCATCGAAAACAGAAATGTTTTACATTAGCTCATGGTTAGCTCTCACAGCCAACTACTGTATAGCAGTGAACATATGTAACCTTAATCAGCAGCTGTTCTCCCGCACGTTGTATCCAAATTGTGATTGTCTGCAGCCTGACTTCATACAACCTCACTTTAAAACATGCAAACCATCCCTTTTAGATGTGCTGATATTTATTTAGTTTTTTTGTATGTTTTTTATGAAAGCGCAGAAATCACTAAGTTATTTGCCTGTTTTTATCATTGCCATCCACATATGTCTCCACCATCTGTTCCTCACTCACTTCTTCTCCCCAGTGGTCGTACGGTTTCTACCTGATCCACCTGCAAGGGAAGCAGGGCTTCCAGTTCTTCTGTAAAACCGAGGAGACAAAGAGGAAGTGGATGGAGCAGTTTGAAATGGCCATGTGAGTACGATTACACAAAAGGGTTGGTAACTTTCCTGGAAATTCACTTGAGAAATCGTCTTTAAAAAAGATAACCAGATGGAAAGTGTCTGTTTTTTTACACTCTGTTAATTAAACATTTGAGAAATCAAGCGACTTCATCACAAAGTCAAACAAATCTCATTAATTCTTGTTTACTTCCAGGTCCAACATCAAGCCAGAGAGAGCCACAGCCAATCAGCATAACTTTCAGATGCACACATTCGATAAGAACACCAACTGTCGAGCCTGCAAGATGCTCCTGAGGTAACTCCCTGATAACTCCAGTGCTGATCTGCAGAACAGCACATTCATATTTTACAATAAATAATGAATGCATGTACTTCTAGACTTTCCGAGGACTATCATGTATCCAGCTTTATTCAGCAGGAACACAGATGTATTTAACTCCGTTGTCTCTACACTCGTAGCAGACACAGAGTGTAAGAATTCAATTCAATTCAATTCAAAACCTTTATTTATCCAGGTAAAATCCCATTGAGATCAATGATCTCTTTTTCAAGAGAGACCTGCAGCAGTAGGTTCCACAAGAAGACATAAACACATAAACAACAAAAGGACATCATACAGCAAAATGTACAGGGATTACAATTTACATATTTAACCACAAGTACAGGTACCAACAGCATCTGATTTTGTAGCATCCAACCGAGCTTTAAAAACATGTAGTGGTACTAGCTTGGTAATTTTTCATTCTTTTTGCAGACTGTTCCATGTTAGTGGAGCTGCACATCTAAAAGCTTTCTTCCCTAAGACAGTCCTAGCACTTGGCACATTTAATAAAACCACAGCATGCGATCTCAGGCAATAAGTACTTTCAATTCGCAGAGAGATCAGGGAGCAGATATAAGATGGTAGTTTATCCAACATGGTTTTGTAAATGAAAAAGTACCAGTGACTGAGCCTCCGTACAGTAAGTGATGGCATAACCGCCTTGGTATACAGGGTACAGTGATGCGTAAGTGCTTTACAATTTGTCAAAAATCTCAGTGCACTGTGATACGCAGCATCTAACTTGCTCAGGTAATTGGCAGGTGCATTCATATATAACAAATCACCATAATCCAGCACAGGTAAAAAGGTCACAGTGACTAGCCTTTTCCTGGCCTCAAGTGAGAAACAGGACTTATTTCTGTAAAAGAAACCTAGCCTAACCCTCAGCTTTTTAAGCAGGTTATTGACATGACGTTTAAAAGGGAGACAGTCATCAAGCCAGATACCCAAGTATTTGTAACAGAAGAAATACTTGTATATACGCTCAGACATGTTATGCAATATTCATACGAAGATACTGTATAGCCATGATTTATGCAGGGGTGAAATAAGAAGCCAGGTGATTGTACCTGATTAAGCAGTTGACCAATCACAATAAAGCTGGCCAGCTAACCAATCAGAGCAGACTGGTTTCAGACAGAAAAGGGGTGCTGCAGCACAGGCAGGATGAGAAAAATAAAGAGCTTTTGAACATTAAAGCATGTAAACATGTAACGGTAGAGGCACAAAATACGAATAAGAAATAATCAATAACAGTTCAGTCAAAATAAAACAAACATAATTATGTAGGACGAGTAATAATCATGTACAAAAGTAAAAGTAGTGTTATACTTAAATGTGTCTGATGAACAAAGGGAGTGAAGTGCTAAAATGAGAGGATATTCTGCCACATTTGGTGAGAGATGGATAAACACACTTACAGTAAATCACAGAGGGAATATGTTTTTGGCTAGCGTAGCCTCTTACTAGTGTAAAAGCAATCCTTGGAAGAAATGTTTCTTACTCAGTCTGACATTTTTAAACCTTCCCCTTCCCAGCACTACCCGCTGTGTCACTGAGCGCTCCCCCTCCCCTGTGAGAGTGCTGCTCCTCTGCAGCAGTGACAGCCCGAGTCACTGAATCACCACTTTCCCCTCTATTACAGTCAGCCGGCTGAACTCCACTCTGTGTATTGACCCACACATTTCCTGGCTGGGCTGACCTAAATTCACAGAGCCAGTGGTAGCAGGGACCGGCGTCCCCGCTCCCTGCTAGATGCTAATTACTGCTGCAGCCCCAGCGGATCCCCATCCTGATTTATGGCACTTACTAGTCAACATGGCAGTGTGCAACACATGCGGCGTTACAGTAACTGCAACCAATCTCAGTACTGCTCTTAAATGGAGCGAGTCGATTCTGTGATTTTAAAGGATCACAAAGTGGAAATGATGGAGCATGTGTAACCGCAATCACAGGCTTATAGTTCCAAGCAGCCGATTCCCTTGTGGGTTGTACGTACAAGAAGTTAATTTGTGTCTGAGACACTTCCTGTTTGCATTACTGATGTGCGTGTGTGTGTGTGTGTGTGTGTGTGTGTGTGTCTTCTAGGGGAATCTTCTACCAGGGCTACTACTGCTCTCGCTGTGGAACAGGAGCACACAAAGAGTGTCTGGAAGTCATCACCATCTGTAAAATAAGTAGGTGTTCATTTAATCTGCTTGCAGAAACCCTTTTTTAAATTATTTTATTAAATAAATGGCTATTTTGGGGGCTCAATGTCAGGTATACGGAAGCCTTGGATGTCAAGTGAATAAACAAATGTATTCTGTTAATCCATTAATTTAGTCTGGTCTAAATAATTTTCTCTCTTGTGTGTATGACTTACAAATGGGTGGGAGAAAATGTTCTGCCAGAATAGTCTTTCTAAATTCCTTAATTAAAAATAAACCTTGTGTTTGTTGTTGTTGTAGTACTTGTTTCAGCCACAAGACGCTATAGTGCACTACTCAATGTTCTGAATGGACTAAATGCATACATGAGTTTACATTTTTTCTACGTTTTTTTTCACCTGCCAAAAATAAAAATGTAATTCATAAACAATTAGGATCAGGGTTCCAGTAAAGATTTGTTTTCCTCACTTGTCTCTCAGGGCTTCCGTACAGGGCTTGGCAATGTTTGGATTACATCGTAAATCAATGTTGTGTGACAGAGTTCATTGATGTTATTATGATATGATTATTTCAGTTTTTTTTTTACCTCATTAAAAACGATCCGTGAAAATTAATTACGTTCACAAGCATAAACTTACTGTTCCTGAACCGTGCACTGCTACAGGCCTCTGGGGGTTTCTATGGATCAGTGTGGGACTATTTCACATCCTTTCAACAGAGATGACTCTCTTACACATGTTTTTGAAATTATTTGGGGGGGTATAACTATTTTAAATAAAGCACTTGAATTGTGCGTTCATTGATTCAAACTCCTCAATGTCACTGTTTTATTTCTCTTGTTTCAGATCCTCTTGACTTGGTGAGTACTTCATCAATATATCAGTAAAATGTTCCTTAATTGACCCTTTCCTTCTTATATCTTTAACATTAAATCATACAAGTAGGGTTTTAGTTTGTAATAAATTAATTGAAAAACAATGTTTTTCTCTCCAGGAACCTGGATTATCATCAGGTAAGATCCAGTCACTTAAACATGACACACAGCACACTTCCATGTGAAGCTGCATATTCTGTCAGCTGTCATGTTATGAGTGTATTATGGATCCAGCACAGCTCTCTCCTGCCATCTAGTGGATATACCCACTACACATGAACCCAACAAAAACACATTATCAACGTGTACAGTGGGTGGCAGTGCATGCATAAATACAGATACTATGTGCTTGTGATATTACTTGCCATTCAAAAACCCTAAAGACATTTGAGATTAAAATAAATCAGAACATGATAATCAGTCTCAAAAGGGTGAGACACAGTTTGAAATGACAAAGTTCTTGTTATTACGATTTTCTTTGAAATATCTGGTGTTTTTGCCATATATGATACTTGAAAGTAGACAGACAAAAGGATGCTTAACCAGATTTGAACCCAGGGAGTTGTGGTTAAATTGTTTGTATCTTAGACCACTGCATCACTTAAAGAGGCCCTATTATTCTTTCAGGGGGTTTTCCCTTTCCTGTATGTAAACATGTCACAGTAGAGGCATACAATACAAATATGAATCTGAAAATGACCATAATATGTCCCCTTCAATGGGTCACATGTCTAATCACAAACAGGCCTGTCTTTATCAGCCTGATTCACAATGTGTTACTTCTAAATTACAGGAAGCAGCACGAGTTCAGATTAAAATGTTTCACTTCAACCCCTTTTACACATGTGACTGTTACTCCAGCTACATCCATCAATCCTCATAGCGATCACTTGATTGTGTCTCCAGGCCCCAAGATGGTGGCAGTGAGGAACTACCACGGGACGCCTGCTCCACCGGGGAAGACGCCGCTGTGTTTTCAAACAGGAGAGTTTATCGAGCTGCTGAAGGGAGATCCTGACACCACGTGGTGGGAGGTACGGCTGTCAATCACTCTTATCTGGCACAGACTTTAAAATATCTTGTTAAAGGCATATTAAGCTGCTTCTGACCTCCAGCACGTTGAGAAATTGTGATATTGGACTCTAAATTAATAAATTAGTACTAGCTTTTAGTGTTTAAAAGTTGAGGGTGATCACATGAGGATAAATCATAGCCCTTTTGGCTCTCTGAGACAAATCCCTACACTCTAGCCTGGCTTTATCCAAAGGTAACACAGTCTGGACCCCCAGCTCCCGTAAAGACAATTCATATCTTGTTTGTTTAATCCATACAAAAACAATTATTTTTCTTGGCCGGGTGCCGTGACTTCCACTTTTTATCAATGAGGTTGCTGGGCAGCTGGCACAGACTCCAGGTAGTCCATGGCAGGGCCAATATACTTTATTTTACTCCTTAGTCTTTACACAGTTAAAACAAACAAGTTGTACTGTGTTAAAAATTGAGCTTCAGGGAGCTGGTATTTGGTAACCTTTAGACCGAGTCAGGCTGGCTGTTTCCTGCTATTTCAACATGTATGCTAGGCTGGCTGTAGTCTTGTATGAGAGCGATATTAATCTTCACATCTCAGAAATGTTGAACTTTTGCTTGAAACCAATGTAAGAGGAGAGCCAGGAATGTGGAAACACATTTCACACACTGACTGCACTATAAATAAAGCTTCATCACCTGGGTCTGTAATGTTACAGGTAATCCAATATCAATTTGCTCAAGATAATTGCAAACCTTACAAATAAATACACAATTGGTCAAGTTTAGACACATCTTGACAGGTAAAATAACTAATCTTCTTTAGAGGAGTGATGCTTTTGCAGTGTTATTATGCAGGGTCAATCTATGAATATTTATGAGTGAAAAATGTAGGAAACAAGATGTAAGTAAGTGAATGGCTTGGAGTTACACACATGATGTGATTGTAAACTGTTTCTAATCCAGGAATATGACTGAACTTGGTTTTTCTCGATTGTGTTTAACATCCTGTTTTACCTAAGCACCTTTACACTGAAGAACAACAATTGCTTTTTTGTTTGCCTTCTTTAAAGATGCAACACACATTCTGATACTTTGCCTTAGGTCACAGTTCCAGACAGACAATATGGGAAGTTAAGAAACCAATTTGAATCAAGGATGTTGAAGGTTATCATCCTTTAGAATTGGAATCTTGTTAATTAGTGGCATATTTAGGCAATAAACGTTGATCCTGACATTAAATAAATATTGAATCTTATTTACCCAAGGTAGTTTGATGTTATTCAAGTTATCCAGCCTTCTGTTGGACCTTTAACACTTTTTGTGTGCAGAGAGTTCTAATCTGATATTATCAGACTATACTGAGAAAATGAATCCCCTGATGTATTCTGCTGCCTTCTATGCATCTGCAACAACAGCAATGACCCTCTCTCTCTTTAGTTAAAAATCAATGGAGCTGTACCGCTGCAGAGCTGCAGAGCTGCAGAGCTGCAGAGCTGAGAGCTGCAGAGCTGCAGAGCTGCAGCTGCAGAGCTGCAGAGCTGCTGAGCCAGTGAATCAGGCTGAACGACAGCGGCTGTCACACTGCTGTCACTCCCAACTTCCTGAGGCCATTCATTTAAAGGGGCCTCTATTCTGTTTTCAGGGTTGTCCCTTTCCTGTAGTGTTTTGGTTTTGTGTAAAGGCTAAAATACCAAAGTTGCTTCCCCCCCCCCGCCGCCTGAAACGCCTCGATTAGACTCCTTTTTTACTTCTTTAACATATTGACATTACTATTTAACACTCGCGCTTCTATTGGCTAGCGCTCAAAAAGATTGTACGTGATTTTCTAAGGGTCAGGCCATTTCTGACAACTCTCTAATCAGTCGACCAATCACAGCAGAGCCGGCCAGCTAACCAATCAGAGCAGACTGGGCTCTGGTTTCAGACAGAGGGTGAAAAGAGGTGCTGCAGCACAGGCAGTATGAGACAAATAAAGAGCTTTTTGAACATTAAAGCATGGAAACATAAAAGACACAGAAAATACAGATATGAACCTGAAAATTAGCATACGTCCTCTTGAAACTCACCCAGTGGTTAACCCTCTACGGAACAGTTTAATCCTGCCATGTGATATTTTTGAGTGTGCTGAGCTTTAAATATAAAGTTGGTTCATTCAGTTTAATCCAGTACTGTATGCGATTGTAGGATTTTTCTTCTGAAATAATTGATCTAAAGCACTTTCCATTATTAGAGTTTTTTAAATACCATACAATGAAACTCGCCCTGCCTTTTTTTCCTGCAGGGAAAACTGATACAAACACTAAAGAGCGGCTTCTTTCCCAGTTCTTGTGTAAAACCATGTTTGGACCCAAAGGTAAGCCACCTATATGCAGTACATGTACAGCATGTATACATTATTCAAGAATCATAACAGTGTCTTGAGGGCTTTCCTCTTTCTCTTTAGTGTACACTATAACCACCTATGTGGGACATACGTATACGTGATCTACTTCTGCTCCATGTCATTGTTATGTTTACACGCGCGGTGTTTATTTATTCCAGCCTTTCCAGTCATTATCTACCCGGCAGTGCTCCAGGGAATCAGACTACTATGGATATCCTTGGTAAGACCCTTAATGTGTGAAGAGTGTGGATCTATCACGATGTACACTATACAAATAGCCCGAGGTCACTATCTCTAATTACGCCAGATATGTTCACGCTAATACTTCAAATTAAAGCAAAGTGACCCCAAACATGACCGCAATCAAAAGATGAATTGCTGCACCGTTGTTTGATGTCAAGGATTTGTTAAGCCTTCAGTATGTGGTTTGATTGTATATAACTTTGTGTTTGAGGTGACAGCATTTATTCTCTGCTCCTCTGTAGGTTTGCGGGGAACATGGAGCGCCAGCAGGCCGATAACCTTTTAAAATCCCACAGCAGCGGGACCTACCTTATCAGAGAGAGGACGGCGGAGGCAGAGAGGTTCGCCATCAGCATCAAGTGAGTGTTCAACATCGCGACAGGAGAGCGAGAAACTCAGGGGAAGTGGTTTTATTCACATCTCACGGGGAATACAAATTCTCACGGGATGCCCCAGTCAGCTTTTCCCGAGCATCTTTCAGCTCCAGCTAATTACCGCTTGGTAATTGCTTTTTTTTTTTAATCCTGTTTGTTTGTGTGTATTTCCTCTGAGAAAATGCATCAGGAAGAGAAATGCATGAGCTCTGACTGGAGCTGTCATACACTGATGTACTGGGAGGAATGCTTTAGCACATTTGTCTCTAAGACAGGTGCGAATGGGCTGGGGAGACCAGCCTTGAGACGGATAATGAAATCAGTTTGTGAAAATTACTTTTAAAGTCTGTCAGTCCTTCAGGTAAACACAACTGAATTTCATGTTGACAGCATCACCAAAGGTGCATGAGAGAGGAAGAACAATATTACGAATCAGAATCACACCGAGTGTTTTCAGATAGTGAAAACACAAAGGGCCAACTCAAGACCCAATCTTTTAATTTGGCTTTTAATTTAATTGTATTCATGATTTTTTAATTGTATTCTTATTTATTTCCTTATTTCTTTCTTATTTCATTATAATTTTTATTCTTATTTTTATTATTTGTATTGTATTATTGTATTCTTATGTATTTGTTATGCTTGTTTTATTCAGGCCTGTGTTGTATTGAATTCTGTTGGTGTTAAGTGATATTATCAATCACATTATTATGAGTCATGTGATATATTAACTGTGAAGGGGGTGGTTGTTTTGTATTGATCTTTGGTTTGTAAAGCACTTACATTTGTGAATGAAAAGTGCTATATAAATAAAGTATGATTTGATTTGAGTATCGAGCTGAATCCAATGATTAAAATGTAAACATTATTTCTTCTTTTACAGATTCAACGATGAAGTAAAACACATCAAAGTCATTGAAAAAGACAGCTGGATTCACATCACTGAGGCCAAGAAATTTGAGAGTCTTTTGGTAAGTTTTACTAGAAACCCAAATACCTACAGTAGCTTCATATCAGTGTGAGATAATACAAATATTCCTTCTGTGCTGTTTGTTATAACAGGAGCTGGTGGAGTACTATCAGGCACATTCACTGAAAGAGAGCTTTAAGTTGTTAGACACGACCCTGCGATACCCGTACAAGTCGAGAGAACGCTCGCTAACACGGGCCAGCACACGCTCACCAGGTAAGCCCTCAGAACGGTCCTGCTCTCCAGCAGCTAGCCTGAGCCACTATCAGAAAATACTCTTTTCAACATGATTAGTTTGGACCGATTTTATTTTTGAAAGTTTAGAAGAGCTGGGGTGTGCACATTCTGGAAGAGACCCCCAGCAGCAGGCACTCGGGCGGTATTACTTGACATGCCCCAAGCATTTCAGAGCAGGGCATACTGCCTATTTTTGCCCAATTTTTATATATATAGTGACACTTTTGATTGGTAACAGTTTTTTTTTTTGTGTTGTTGCTAACTCAAATGTATGTTTTCTTTACCCAGCATTTAGTAGAATATCATTTTAATTCTAACATTGTTTATATCCCTGTATAGATGTACCCATACAGATGAACGCTCAAATATCTGGATCAGGTATTGTTTACAATCAGTAGTCGGATACCCTTATTTATGTATGTATTGTTTTGTTGCATTGCTTTACAAAGTTTAAAAAGCAAAGTTGAGGTCATGCCTTACACGTCACTTACACAAATACAGATTTAAATGTAACACTGGAATTAGATTGGTAGATCCATGTTAGATGTGGTCATTGTCCTTTCTGTCTTTGCTAACACATTGCAGCATATCGTAGCATGTTACCACCAGCTGGGGGATCGTGTGGCACCATGTGCGGGAATGTGTTTCATGAGAACCCTCCTCTATGGTCATGAGCTTTAGGCAAGCCTCAAACCAGATCATAGATAGCAGTGTTTGAGCTCTTCTCTAAAGACAGGGTGAGATGCCAGACATCTGGTTTGGACATCTCATGCAGATGACTCCTGGACACATCCCTTTGGCACTATGCAAAACACATGGAGCTAGGAGAAGACCACTTGGCAGGCTCATATCCCCTCTCATATCTGGCCTGGGGACACCTTGGATACCCCAGGAACAGCTGAAGAGCATGGCTAAGTTGTACGAACTTATTTGGATAAATGGACATTTGGGGTAGCGACATGTATACCTCCTTGCTTCTATGAATGATTATGAGAACTAATTTGACTGTGTCCATTTTACAGATGTATTCCCTTGCCATCTTTGCTGTGGGTACAGCTAGCTAGGGAGGCTAGAATAAATGAGACACACTGGCCAGTGACTCACAGATAGGGTTGGAGGGAGCCCCCAGGGGAACAGGGCTGAAAGAGAGACCAGCAGTGTGAAATAGATAAAGAGCGGGAGACAAAGAGGAAGTGGCCTGTGGCTGTGAGTTGGCAGCCATTAGGCCGTATCAATACTGGCTTCTGTCCTGCAGCTCTCTGATCCACTGGAGGAACTGGCCACCACAGACAGATTGTCTCCCTCCAGTTCTTGGCTGCATTTGGAAATGAGACAATTGAGCATTCCCAGCTGCTAATGTGCTCTCAAGCTCACATTTGTGTGTATTGTCGTGGTGGCAGGTGTGCATGGCAACGGTGGGATTGGGATGCTTCTCTTATTACCTTTTAAAAGCTGTGCTCTCCACACCCTTATGCACTGACAATCTGGTAATGGAGTCCAGACGAGAGTTGTCTGGGAGCCTGTACGTGTTGTGTGAAAGTTCAGCAGCAGAAATGTGCTACAAGAAGCAGATGGTGTCGCATTTTAATTCCTGTTTCACATATTAAAAGTCACACAGTCTTGTTGTCTGTTGGTAACGTTGCCAGATTCTGAACAATAATAGGTAAAGTAGAAAGGAAAATGTTTGTTTACCCTTTCAGTCTGACTGTACAGTATGTCACAGGAAAGTCCCTTACATTCACATCAGTGCATGAACTGACATAGTTTTTTTAATTGTTGTTTTCAGAGAAACCACTAAAGTATTCAAATCATGACAAGATTAAAGAATGATTACCCTATTTTCCAGGCACACAACTTCAATGTGCTTCTTTTTAGTTTTGCTTCTCTGACTTCTGCTCTGCATTTCCAGCTTTATTTCCTCCTCTGTGTTTCTTCTTCTTCTCCCAGCAGCCACCTGCGCCTCCTACAACTTCTCCTTCCTCAGTCCGCAGGGCCTCAACTTCTCCTCTCAGAGCTCAGCTCCCTTTTGGTCAGGTACTCATATTTCTCTTCTTTCTTTTCATGCTCCTTCCTCTTATCCCCCTGCACCTCATCCACTGTTATTTCATAATAAGTGTCCGTGCTGTCGACCTCATTACTTGTTCTCCGTGGCACTCTTTTCATCACCAATAATCTTATTGTGATCACACTCCCTCATTAAATCACCAGAAGAAAAGCAATTTCCTCCAGTGATGAAACAACTTGTCCTTTCCCATGGAGCTCATTTGTCTTTGTGTGGCTGCGTTGTGTCACGCTGAACACTGAAATGACCATCATCCTTCACAACTAATGATAAACTAGTCACCTTTCACACTTGTCAATTACTAACAATGTGAGAAGACTGAGCCCCCGTTGTTTCCTCTTGCAGTGTTCACTCCTCGGGTGGTCAGCTCAGCGGTGGCCAGGTATAATTTTGCAGCGAGAGACATGAGAGAGCTTTCCCTGCGGGAAGGAGACATCGTGAAAATCTACAGCAAGATCGGAGGAGACCAGGGCTGGTGGAAGGGAGAGGCCAACGGACGAGTGAGTACAACAAACGTCTGTTCATTTAGGGCTGGTTAAAGGGAACAGAATCAAAAATGGGCCTAGAAACAAAAAAATAAAGTTCCGTGTGCTGATTAGATCAAGATCCATGTGCACTGAACCACTGAATTTACCCAATTATACCACTTATATTTAAAGGACTCTTAACAGGTGTTTAAAAACTAAAACCTGCCTACTGGGAAATGTGTCTGTTTAAACGGGTCGCAGTCCAACTGGATGTAATGTCAATGTTTTATTCTTAAGACAATAATGTGTTGCTTCGGATCTAGATTCTAGTATCATTTAGGTTTTATTCTATAACACATAGGTTTGAGCAAGCTCTCTGATTGGTCAATAGGCGTGTTTGATTCCACGATCAAATAGAACGTGCCTAATCACAAAGTATCCAGTGGCCTACACACGCCACTAGCCTACCGAAACTACTTCCATGAGCCTACATCGTGTGGTTTCCATAGCGACGTTTAGCGACACACAGCCGTTACACTGTTATAAATTGTCTCTCATTGGAAATCGGTAGCTACAAAATGTCAGATTTTAAAGTTAATTTTGATTTGTTGGGGGGCCTCAGTATTGATGAATGGTTGGACATGGACACAGACCACAAAACCAACGAAAGATTTGCGGTTGTTTCAACTGACGAGTGGGAGGAAAGCTCTTCCTATAACGTAGTCCTACCCGTGAACACCACAGCACCACCTGCAAAAAAGTCTGGCATGGAGTTCATGGAGAGCTGTTTCAAGAATTGCACTTTTAATTCAAGAACGGCCTCTCGTGTATGATTGCTTAATTATAGCGCATCTTGCTTAGAGACCTTAAAAGAAATAGGACACCATGTCGTATCAATTGGGCACTTATGATAACAAATATAGGATTTATTTGTATTTAAAAGAAAAATAACATATCAGTGGTTAATGTAAAGAGTAAAGGCCCCATGGTCAGATGTAGAATGGCATCCTTTGTAAACACATATAAGTCACTGATGACGCAGCATTGGTACAAAACATTTTTTAGGTTGTGTGTTATTTTCTTATAACTGCACGAATCAGTTTGCATTATCCCCATTTGACTGCTTGCAAGTGATACAATTACATTTTCACTGCTTTATATATGCACTATGTAACAACGTTCATTATTGTCTTTCCAACAAGTAGGAAGAGTTGTCTAGCAACAGCTGTAGAAACAAGAGAAGAGTTGTTTCAGATGGCTGGGACATCTAAGCTATCTAAAAAGATTTCACATCATGTGGCTAATTAAAGCAGAGATCAGAGTGGTCTGATACATTCAGACTCACAGTGTTATAAGTGTTTTCTCACTGCATGTACTTCTAAGGCACTGTGTCCACATAGTGTTTCTTTCTGGCAGAAAGGTGCTCTGCAGAGCCTCTTCCCAGCTTTTCACTAAAAAAACGTTCACTTTCCATGATAAGGATATCTTGACAACGTATCACCCCTTTTGTAAAAACAGACTATCCTCGCCTCCTTCCTTGTTATCCATCTATTTGAGCAATTATATAGTTGTTGGACATTGATTTTCACTAACCGGCAGATACATCCACTGTCCACCGGCCAATCTGCTCAAACAAACAGGCTTTTACTCCAATTTCTACAGTAATGTCACCAGCTGTTCTTTGAAGAATTTAGATATTCAACTAGAAGCGCTGTCACAAAAATGGTTTAGGAACTCAGAGATACAATTATTTGGGCAGTGCATACAACCACATATCCTCATTGGAAACATTTGAAAAAGACACTGGGTGCTCAGAAAAAGTAAAAGATAAATGAACATTATCTTGTTTACATTTACACACTGATACTTACTGTTTTATGCCTCAGATTGGATGGTTTCCCTCAACGTACGTGGACGAAGAAGGCGTTCAGTAATGCTGGAAGGATTACTCGCCTCGCGCTCTAAAATCAGGAACCATCATCTATCTACTGTTCTCAGAGAAATCACTCACTCTCTCCAGGAAATATCACAAGAAAAAAAACTTTTGCTGTTGTTTTTTTGCTGGATACCCGATCCTTCCGAGTGTTTCTACCCCATTTCTCAATCTTCAATTATGCATCTGCTTTGCTTATGTTTGTACATTTTCATTCTTTATTTTAGCAGGATGTCCTGTTTAATCTCTGTACAGGAAAGAAGAAGAAAGTGGCTTGTTGTCTGTCAGTGTGTTCTGCAGAGGATCTATGAGGACACGGCAGAAACTGTGGATAGCTTCTTGGTTGCAGGTCTATGCCAGGTGAAATAATTGTACAGTATAGATAATTTATTGAATAGAGATTATTATCATTACTAATGATTATTGTGGGGGATTTTAGCTGAAGCAATGAATCAGAAACTAAAATAAGGGAGGGGGGAAAGACAGATTTTTGCCTTAGTTGTCATGGTGATGCCTTGTGGGCTGACACCAGTGGAGGGAATAGACTTTGTTGACTGGTTTTACTTCTCCATGTATGCATGTGCCCATGCGCGGCCCACACACACACACACACACACACACACACACACACACACAGACACACACACACACACAGACACACACACACACACACACACACACACACACACACACACACACACACACACACACACACACACACACACACACACACACACACACTGACCAATGTACAGTACGGTGCCTTTGAAGAATGGTCCATGCTTACTGAACCACAGCAGCCCCAAACAGAGGACTCTACTGAGGGGGGGGGCACTGACTGGGGACGCCCCTACTCCCCCCCCCCCCCCCCCCCCCCCCTCCGAGCCCCGGGAAACAAGATGGTGAAGCATTTAACTTATCCTAACCGTGACTGGATAGACTCAGAAAGAGGGTTTTTATAGCCATCAACACATACACTGTTCAATGGATGAAACCAACTGGATGCAAAAGGGAAACATCAAGACATTCCACTGGACAACCACTTCACACTTTGATTTGTTTTTTGTGCATAGAATCAAGACTATTTTTTAACTGGACCGTTTATAATTTTAAGCCAAATTCAGCCATGTTTTAATGTCTGCATGGAGTTTGTTATGATTTTTGTACTTTGCCTTATTTTTACAGATGTTCAGGTGTTGGGTTTTTCTTTTTGTTCCCGCCTCCCCCTTCTTAATGTAAATCATTTTTCATGCGTGAAATTTGGTGCTGTGCAGACTGGTGAAAATTAAAACTGTCAGAAGATTTTTTATCTGAAGGAAAATGTACGTGCTAATTAACCTGAATCCACAGAAGAAGACATTTTGTGTTTTTCCAAAGGGGCAGTGCTCAGTGTTTCCATTTACTTCCAGTAATTAACAGCCATGTACATGTAGACTGCAGTTTGTCAATATTAAACTTTCATCAGTTTCCTATTGACAGAAGGCCAGTTTCTAATTCTAGTTATGCTGACGTTCAGATGTTTATTGACTCTGTTAGCTTATAATAGTTCGAATTTGTTTACATTTAATTTCATATACAGAATATTGACTAACTCTGTTTGACCTTCATATCTCCCACCTCCACATTGGTATTGATGAATTGAAATGTCTCAGCCTTAATTTGAAAATGTCACATATCTTAAAAGTAACTAATCTTGTCTTCTTGCTAAAACTAATACGAAGGAAGCTAAGTGCAAACACTGAGCACGTCCGCTCTGGCTGGTTCTCTAACACTAACGGAGAAAAGGTGCTGATATGTTTAGTTTCTAAACTTTTGACTGTCTATGATGTGTGTCATTACAAAGGCCCACCCCCCCAAAAAACACAAAGTTCTACCACTGTGTGAGGGGGGGGACACAGGAAGCCTCCATGTTGTCTAAATAAAGAGAGGGGGGGGATCTAGTCGCTGTGTATGTGGTGGACAAAATCCCATTGCATGTGGCTATTGATATTTCAACTCCTGTCAATACGTCCTCGAAAAAAAAAAAAGTACTTAATCGTGTACATTTTTTTTGAATGGTTGAGTATTTCCAAATGAGGTCTATTATGAAATAAATATTTCTCTTTGGTTTAAATTTGACACTATCATTTTTTGAAAGTTATATTACAAATGGTAAAACAACAAAACTCTCAAACAAATGTTTAAGTCTGAACTTCTACAGGGAAATATTAGTCCCTATTATGCTTATTTCAGGTTCATATTTGTATGTTTTGCCTGTGACATGTTTACATGCTTTAATGTTAAAAAAAAAAGCTCTTTATTTTTCTCATGCATCTCTTTTCACCCTCTGTCTGAAACCAGAGCCCAGTCTGTTCTGATTGGTCCGCTCGCCGGCTGTGTTGTGATTGGTCAACTGCTTAGAGATGTTCCGCCCAATAGCCTATTCCATCCTACAATAGAGTGCCACAGTGACGCATCCTAAAACCCGGAAGTAAGTTAGAATTTTACCACTTCGTTCCTTCGACAAAAACCCAATGCAATTTCTCCATAGGATTTTGGAAAATAGCTCGAAATAAGGTCTGTGGTTGACACACATTGAAGAGACGGATCACGTTTTGTTCAGCCGGATAATATCCACATGTCTACCCTACTTTTATAATGTTCTAATCATAAATCTAATCGATAGATTTATGATCGATTGATTTATGATTCAAAAGTTGCGTCACTGTGGCACTCAATGTGTTGGAGCTCTAGCCAGGTAGAAGCACAATTGTAACATTGTGATGTCACTATGTTAAGGAAGTAAACAAAAGACTCCATTGGAGGCGTTTCAGGTAGGGGGGCGGTGTGTGGGAGGGAACTTTTATTTAGCCTTTATATAACACACTACAGGTAAGGGGAAAAACCCAAAAGCATAAAGGGCCCTTTAACATGTTATTTTTAGTTCATTTACAAACAGTGATATTAACCTACATGTTATAGTAATGAAATGACTCTTCCTACTTGAGTACGATTATCCTTAAGTAGGCTACTTAAATGCACAATGTTACACAAATGATCACAAAGCAATGTTAAGAGTCTAACTGTGTTGAGTTGCTATTGAAACATTATAATGAAGCTCTGCTGCTCAGCTCTGTTGACTGTCACACTGCGAATCCGTCCATGCTGTCACATTCTGGTGCGTGTTTGTCCGGTGTGTGTCCCTGGCTGGAGGGAGAGTGTGTGTGTCCGTCATTGGGAGAGCCCACCTGACGGTAAGCGGGGGTGGGCTGGCTGGAGCTCCTGTTGGTACGACGGCTGACCGGGCGACTCTCAGGAGGCGGAGCGTCCTCCCTGACATCAGAGCGGAACAGAGGTAGGGGGTCAAAGGTCTTTACTATGTATTCCACAGAATTAACGCTAGACTTATTTCATTTTAAAAGGGTTTTGTAGCATGAAATCAGAACTGTGAAGCTTGTTTGTGGAGCTTTGGGGTAGCGCTGCATGCAATGTAAAGTAGGCCTACACAATTTATATTGAAATAGGCTTATTATATGGAAATGAATTGGGTAGAGGAGAAAAATGGTTTTCCAATCGAAATAACATAATTGTCCGAGTCTACTAGGCGACACATGAATTTGTACATTAATTTTCTTAAAAGGGCGTGACAAGTAGGTACCCCCAAGTTAACAAACAGCTGGCTGGCACTGTGCCATCTTGGTACCCTCAGCAGCAACCGTAAAGCATCATTGTATGCAACTTTTAGTTTGTGTATGCTTCTAGCCTTGTAGTTACTCCACAGGTGAGCCGTGTACAGAAAGCTTTAAAAAGTGATACCTTAACATCTACAGAGCACTTGTGAAACTTACGCATTAATATGTTTGCCTGGGCATACAGTTTGCAGCGTTGTCTATGGATGTCTTTGTCATCTGTGAGATCATCAGAAATATAATGACCAAGGTACTTCATCTCACTGCACACAAGAAGAATGTTGCTACTGAGAATAAAATGAGGAAATACAGCCTTTTTATCCTCTTTACTTCGTACAATCATGATGCTACTCTTCTTGGCGTTATACTTCATATTAAAATCAATGCCATACTGGGAACAAGTCCTCAGAAGCTGTTGTAAGCCAGCACTGCATGGGGAGAAGATGATTAAATCATCTGCGTACATAAGGTGGTTGACAACAGTAGCACCGATGACACAGCCAGTTTTACACAAGTTCAGTTTCCTCGACAGATCATCCATGTACAGATTAAACAACAAAGGAGATAAAATCCCACCTTGCTTGACTCCATTACCAACATAAAAATGTTCAGACACAGTATTGCCCCACTTCACCTGCATAGTCTGATGTGCATACCAATAGGCTAAGAAAGAATGCCATAGTGTTATATTATTGATGTGTATAGAAATAAATACAGTAGGTAATAAATGTGGTTAAAATGTAATTAAATATGATATATATATAATTACAGCTTCATTATCCCTCCTCACTGTTTCTGTTTGTTTTAAGTAAAGGAGAAACAGTACTTGAACTGATTTGATACCATTCATAACTTCTTTCTGAACTTTCTTTCCCCTTTCAACTCAGAGCCGCCACATGTGAGAGGAGCTTTTGTTGTCGTGGCTGAAATGAAGATTGATCTGCCGTCCCTTTCCTCTGAGCTTCTCCTGTAAGTCACAGATATGGAGAAGGGATGTAGCTTGAAGTGTCTCTCTGTCTCGTTGTCCTCCCTAAGCTGACTCTGCTCCCATCGGCTTCGAAAGCTCGTGGACTGTCTCAACTTCATGTGAACCATATCTCCAAATATTTGGGCGAGACACTGTTTATATGCAAAAGGAGAAATCCTGTCTGAGACGTCAGGGTGGGAGTTCAGCTGCTGAGCATCGGCCTGGAGCTGCTCTGCATTTCACTCACAGAGGAGCAACATTACTAAACACAGACCTTTTTGTTTAAGAGAGTTTAAATAGTTACACTTAAATAACATCGGCTGAAAAATGTACGAGAGGACACCCGTACATTTTACACTTGCACATGTGGATGCTGGACTTTTGCCCTAATAAATAAGTGCCTAACATTTGTGTAATTATTCCTACATATTGATTTCAGGTTAAAAACAAGAACTAGGGACCATCTAGTTCCATGAGTACGACAGAATACTCAAGGCTCTGTTTTTCCACTTACAGCAACTTCATGTAGTAATAATAATAATAATACATTTTATTTAGAGGCGCCCAAGCACACCTTACAATTAGAATATTCTTAAAAATGGTACAAAAGGACAGTAACAGGGAACGTGTTGCACTCTGATCCGTACAGCATTGACTTGTGGCATGGCTCTATAGACCTGAGACAACGTAATTGCAGTTTGCCAACATTATACATAACACTAGTTCACTGTGCATGTATTTTGTCTTGAAGTGATTTTGCTGGACATTCAAACCATAAACACATCAACGATTTCAAGCAGCAATGAAATGTCTTTATTCCAGCTAATGTATTACATTAATGCCATTACTTGAATGTATTTTTTAATGTTGTCCTAATGCACTTTTTCATTTTCTTTTCACATTAAAATGACCGTAACCAATCTAATCTGCTCAACAAATGAACAGCAAACGTTCTGTACAGGCATGAGCCGCTCTGTAACCAAATGTTACACTTGGAGTTGGCCTCGTCTGACATTGATATGCATTTAGATGGTTTCTTTTAATAAAAGCTTTTATATATTCACGGGGTAGAGGGCAAGCTGTGCTGCCGGCTTCAAATGAAAGATATATTGGACAAAATAAAGGATCACATTACAGAAGGGAAAACTGTCCCAACGCATTCATGTAACTGAGCTAGGATTTAATCTTGCCATATAAACATACAGGGACGAAAACTCTGCACTTGAATTATTTCTAAAAGAAGAGCTTCACATGCAACCCTGTCTCCTAAAAATTACGTTCCCACAGAACTAAACTGCATTCTCAATTACGTTTAGCTATAAAACGTATTTTCTCCCACGTTACGTTCGTTATGAACGTATCTCAAATACGTTTATTTTCTACATATTATCTTCTAGAAGCATATTTTCTCCCACGTTACGTTTCTTATGAACATATCTTAAATACGTTTATTTTCTACATATCTTTGCCATTTATTTTCTTGCTTATAATAATGATAATAGTCATTTAGAAATATCATTTTAGAGCACACATTTGAAATCAGTAGGCGAGGCTGTAATTTCGCCAGCTGTTACTCTCATGAGCGAGGCAGAAAATAATAGTTTTTAACATCCCAAAAAGATGCTGTCGTTTATTGCACCTCAAACATTAAAACAAATCCAGAGTTACGTGTTCTCATTCATAACACTCCGTTCGATGTCTCACTATGGGATGCGCCTCATCGCGGAGCAAACGGAAGCATCAATCTCATTACGCCAATCCTGATTGGCTGGTGATCTTGACGTCAGCGTCAGGGAATTCACCCCCTATAAGTAGCTTGCGCCACGACGCATGCGTCATTCAAACACCTCTTCTCGCTTCAGAGCACATCTCTATAGTAGCCGGACAAGCTTAACGGTCCACAGACTGAACCCAAATATAACCATTTCGGTCGACGGGCGCTCGCCGGCTACTCCTTCTGCTTTGCAGGAAGACGGTAATACTAACGCCAGTTAGTATTGAAATCGACCTCGCCGTTCTCTTTCCCCGGAAAGTAAGGTGGGTCTGATTTTTTTCAAGCTAGCAGCACACCTGTTGCTAGCTCGCTCCCTCACTATCGACACCACGGTAGCGAGGACGTTTTTTCTTTTCTCTTCCCCACGGAGGAGGAAAGGATTAAAGGAGCATACTGTCACACCAGTCAGTATTCTCCGGGAATAAAAGACCCACACCGTCCTTTTCTCTGGATTAAGGACAGGGTGGTAACACCTTTTTTCTCCCAATTTACCTGTTGAGAGCGGGTCCTCTCCACGCCACGAGGCGAACAAGATGGACGCCTCTCTCCCTCACACCAGAGGAGTCAGGGACTCGGGGGCTCGACTCTGCGGCTGCGGGTTGAAGATCTCGGGCACAGACACACACCAGGTCTGCTCGTCCTGCCTCGGGCTGGAACACGCCCGAGGCGCTATCGACAACCCCGGCTCGTGCGGACATTGTGTCCGCTTCACCGTGAAGAGCCTCCGCCGACGGCTAGCACGCCAAGCTAGCCTGTCGGAGCAGGACCCCCCCATGTCCACTGACCTGCCGGCCGGCAGTCAAGACGCGGGGGCGTCCGCCGCAGAGAGTGAACCCCTCTCTGTGTCGGTCTGGGGCTCATTATCTGCGATGGCTGCAGAACCGGAATCCCGCGCCCTGGCAGGCAGGGACCCAGTGACGGCAAGACACGCGGGAACGGGACCCCACGCTTTACCGAGCTGGGGCTCCCGGTTAGACCTCACCATGGTCTCACCCGCGGAGGATGTCCTCGAGCTGGACTACGATGAGGACGAAGAGGACGCCTCGGTGTTCCTCCTGTCCGAGTTGGATGAACATGAAGAGGACATCTTCATGTCATCGACTCAGGCTGCAAAGCCTGGAGCGAGGGCTGCTCTCCCGGGCGATAGCACACCAGCTTCGCCCTGTCTGAGCATGGACCTGCAGGCCGTGTGTAAACGCGCCGCGGCAAGACTCGACATCCCTTGGCCTGAAATGGCCAAGGAGACCTCCAGGTCCCGCTACGAAGGGAAACATTTTCCCCAAGCAGCGCAGTCGAAGAGGCAACTCCTTCCGGTCTTCCCGGAGATGTTGGATGAGGTCTCGTGGAGAGACCGGCCCTTCAGCAACAAGGTCCCAATCCAGGGTGCCTCCTCCCTAGACTGTGACGGAATGGAGAAGCTCGGCCTGCTCCGCATACCGCCCATGGAACCGCTGGTAGCGGCCCACCTCCTACCGAGGATGGGCCCGTCACCAAGCAGGAACCCCAGGCTGCCAGCAAAGTCGGACCGTTTTCAGTCGACAATGACTGAACGGTCCTACAAAGCCGCAGCGTTGTCCGCCAGGGCCCTGAATGTGTCCTCGCTGCTAACCGCTTACCAAGCGGAGCTCTGCGAGGACCTGTCGGGTAACCCGGGGCCAGCCACTCTGGACGAGATGGCAGCGGTCACGGACATTTGTCTCCGTGTCCAACGATGCGCCGTCCAGGCCACGGGCAAGGCAATGGGGATCATGGTGGTGCAGGAAAGAGTGAGATGGCTCAACCTCACCAACCTCCCAGACCGGGAAAAGGAGGATGTGCTGGATATGCCCATCGTTGCCGAGGGAATTTTCGGCTCCGCTCTCGCCTCCATGCAAAGGAGGTGTGAGTCGAAAAAGAAGGAGGACGAGGCACTCCACCTCTGCCTCCCTCGAAGGGTCCAGCCGCTGCCTTCGCAGCAGCAGTTCTTCGCAGCAGCAGTTCTTCGCCCAAGCTGCCTTGAACCCTGCTCGGTTTAAAACATCGAAGACGCAGAGGTCGCAGCCCGCCCCGAGTCCCCAGCCCAGGCTGGAGACGAGGGCGAGCTGGCCTAGAAAATCTCCGGTTCCGGCTGCAGCTCAGGCGCAGCCAACCCAGAATTTCGGCCAGCAGTCGAGGAAGAAGAAGCGAGCGGCGTGACAGCCCCTCCTTCTCCCCTCTATGACAGAGCTGGAAGTCCACGGTTCCCCAACTCTAAATGTGTTCCAGCCACCTCGAGAGATGTCTCAACACTATCTCCGCACAAACACATGTCACACATTTGTTGATTTTTCTGTCATAAAACATTTGCCAATGACGCATCCAGGCTTCAGGCCGAGGGCGCAGCTCAAAAAAATGAAAAGAAAAACAATAAAACCAATAAACAGCCCGTCAACTGTTCCCCTTCTGAGAGCAGCTACGGCATCTCTCAAAAGGCGGATTACAGGCGGGTCTGTGAAGGCACCACCGCCACGCGCATGCGCAGTGCCGGCTGGGGCTTTAAAGGCACCACCGTCACGCGCATGCGCAGTGCCGGCTGGGGTTGTGAAGGCACCACCGTCATGTGCATGCGCAGTGTCGGTGGGGATTGTCGAAAAGGGGCACCACTGTGTTCAGACACTAGAGGGCCCCATAACACAACAAATAGAGACTCAGAGGGGAAGAGATGTGACATCTCCACTGGCTCTAAGGAGCATGCAGTGGAAGATGCTCACATCATCTGCTTGGGTTTTCAAGACAGTAACACTGGGCTACAGACTCCAATTCGCTGTCACCCCCCCTCGCTTCTCGGGCATTCTGCATTCGCAGGCCCGAGGAGAGTCAGTCCATATTCTGGAGAGAGAGATTCTCTCACTCCTAGAAAAGAGGGCTATATCTATTGTACCCGCCAAGCAGAGTCAGGGCGGCTTCTATTCCAAGTACTTCCTCGTTCCCAAACGGGGAGGGAACGGAATTCGGCCAATACTTGATTTGAGGGCTCTGAACAAATATCTAAAAAGATATAAGTTCAGAATGCTCACTCACACATCTCTGCTGCGGCTCGTGCGACAAGACGACTGGTTTTACATCAGTCGACCTGAAAGATGCGTATTTTCACATCCCAGTATATTACCCACACAGGAAATATCTGAGATTCGCATTTCAGGGGATCTGTTATGAATACAGACTACTCCCCTTCGGTCTGTCTCTCAGTCCAAGGGTGTTTGTACGATGTACGGAAGCCGCGATAGCCCCGTTAAGACAACAGGGTATTCGCCTGGCGACCTACCTGGACGACTGGCTGCTTCTCGCACAGTCGGAGCAGGAGGCTGTTACGCAGACAAATGTCCTCGTAAAGCACCTGCTCAACCTGGGTTTCATAATAAACACAGAGAAGAGCATGTTGTGCCCCGCGCAGACTATACTCTTCCTGGGTTTACACCTGAACTCGGTGCCCTTTTCAGCTCGCTTGTCAGCGGAAAGAGTGAAAGCTTTCAGAGCTTGTCTCGCTCTTTTCCAGCTGCGCAAACATGTTCTCTTCAGATCATGCCTGCGATTGCTGGGGCTCATGGCGTCAGCCATCCTGGTCGTACGACTGGGACGCTTACACATGAGGGAGTTTCAGCGCTGGGTGGCCGCCCTAAAACTAAACCCCGCGCAAGGTTACTGTGAAATGCGTAATGCACTGCGCCACTGGCTGCACCCGACTTTTCTAGTACGAGGTGTGCCTATGGGTGCTGTCCTTTCACGGAAAGTGGTCACCACGGACGCATGTCTGAGAGGTTGGGGAGGTATTTATGAAGGTCGCCCTGTGAGGGGTCTCTGGAGCAGAGACCTCCAGCGGGCGCACATAAATTACCTGGAGCTTTTAGCGGTGTTTCTCACCCTAAAACGCTTTCTGACTTTCCTCAGGGGACATCACGTCCTCGTGAGGACAGACAATACGACCACAATATCGTATATTAACCGCCAAGGGGGTTTGCGTTCTCTCCAGTTACACACACTGGCGCGCAAACTGATCCTATGGAGCGGTAGACGTCTCCTCTCTCTGAGAGCGACGCACGTACCGGGAGTGATGAACCTCGGGGCAGATCTACTGTCCAGAGGTATACCACTTTATGCAGACTGGACTCTACATCCAAGGATTGTGAGCCAGCTGTGGGTGCGTTACGGCAGAGCCGCGGTGGATCTGTTCGCATCGAAAGACAACGCTCAGTGTCAGCTGTTATTTTCGATGCGCGATCTAAATGCACCGTTAGGCGTGGATGCACTCGCGCACGATTGGCCCCCGGGCTTTCTGTACGCGTTCCCACCCCTGGCTCTGATACCCCCAACTCTGGCCAGAGTGAGAGAGCAACGCTACACACTTATCCTGATAGCTCCGCACTGGCCAGCTATGTACTGGCTAGCGGAGATATATCAGCTGCTGTGTGGGCAGCCATGGCAGCTCCCACTACGCAGGGACATACTGTCCCAAGCGGGGGGGGGCAATCTTTCACCCACACCCAGAGCGCTTGGCTCTATGGGCCTGGCCCGTGAGTGGTACAATCTGAATACAGTGTGACATGAAGCTGACCCTGGCAGCTGCCAAGTGAGCCAGTGGCACTCATGCACTATCTGTACAGTCTTCATGCGCTCAGTTCGCCCCAGGGCAAACAGAGTGTGGTTGAAGCCCAACCCTGCCTTTATCTTAAGGCGGTTGGTTCAGGTACCACATTTGACATTGAGGCATCCTCCCCGCCACTGTATTCCTCCGGGGAACAGCGGCCGGATTTGCCGTGTCCAGCCCGTGCTTTATGCACGTACAGGGACAGATCAAGGGTGCTTCGTCATAATGACCAACCCCTTGTGTCCTGGGCTAACCCTTATAAGGGCAAGCCTGTTACTAAGCAACGGCTCTCCCACTGGTTTGTGGAAGCAATTGCTTTGGGGCCCATACGAGTCAGAGTTCGCAGTCAATATCTAGTCAACTCTAAAATACCACATATGCATTGGCATGATAATATTATTGTGACAAGTGGGGTATTCACCTGGTGTTTGCAGAAGATAGACGTAGATGCTGCCAAAATTGACCGAAGGCCACTTTCGAGAGTCGTTTTTCCATACATCTGCAGGCAGTCTGTAAGGGCAATCGGACAACCCACACAGCTCTAGTTTACGCTGGTAACGACCTAGAGCACACCCCTCAAGTCCAGAGATGTAATTCAAAGACATGCAGCGATTTCTTCGGTCGTTAATTCAGAAAAAAAACCTAGTGCGCTCTGCCTGGCTACATTACCTAGCTGTTTATATTAGCACCTCCAGGATATTAGCACCTCCAGGAAAATGGCGTATTTATATATATATATATATGGCGCGCTTTGCATTGTGGGTAGCTCGTGACGTCACTGTGTGAAAGAATAGTGAGACATCTCACTTCATGTTACTCTGAGAACTGGGGTTACGTAAGTAACCTATAGTTTCTGTACTTCCTCTAAGAAGAAAGGACAGTAACAGAAGATCTCTGTGCCTTCAGGCTTGATCGCCGTTCAAATGACAGCGTTGGTTTCCCCAAAAGTGGGCGGTAAAGTGACGTAGATTTTACTCTCATCTATTATTCAAAACCATTCTATTTATTCTAACGTAAATTACATGACAGTGTTTTATGTTTTTATTTTAAATCGTATAATGTCGGACTTTTTTTCCCGTCTGTGAGGAAAATAAATGGGGCTGAGAGCCTCAAAATACTGAAATCTGTATTTTTGAAAATCTTTTCTTCCTTATTTACTCAACAATAACACACAATCATCCTTGTTGTTATTTATTCGTTTAATTCTATAATCTTGGGCTTTTTAGCATGCTTTTTAGCCGTAAATAAAGTCACCGGAAACAGACGTAGGCCTATAAGGGACATTTTGAGGATACACACAAACCCACTGAACAGATTACCCAAGATCTTCAGCTTGAAGCTCGTTGATTGGATGTTTAGCCGCAATGCATGTTGGGATATGATGTTAATGCGATATGATATCCGAAATAAATAAATAATAATAATAATACTTTATTCCGAGTGTTCTTGCTTTTCTCTTTGGAAGTCATCACATAACGGCATTGTAATACACGGTTCGGCTGCATTAAATATTACACATCTGCTGTAGTTCTTTATTTATAGAGCCCTGATGAGAAGACTTCTGGACAAACAGGAGAACTGCCGCCAAAACTGAATATGTGACGTGGATCATAAATATATCAACAATTAAACAACACCTTGCATTTCTTTTCACAAAATACATCTCCTTGCAGTATCAACACTAATTCGGCTGACTTTTATATTTAATCCAATTGGTAGATAGGTTACATTTACCCCATAACGGTGCACAGCTGATAGAAAAGGACTTGTAGTTTTTAAAGATATTACTGATTTTCTTTGAATATAAGAATGTAAATACTGAGTTGAGAGAATAGTCAGGGGATTTGGGTGATGGGAGACACATCTATGGAATCACAATTTTAATAGCTTACCATTAAATTACGGATATGGCTTTCTGTCTGTGATGTTTTACAAATCAGATATTAATGTGTAGAAGTAAAGCATGAGAAATAGTATAGCAATATCCTGTAAAATTATGTAAAAACATGAATAAAACTACACATCTTCAGATGTTATACATACAAGTGTCCTACACTAATAATACAAAGTTATTATTAGTATGCTGTGTGTACCTGTGTGTACCTAGTGGTTAAAGCACGTTATTGAATTATTTTTGTTGAATAATGTTATTTGATGAACAAAATATTAAGAGTACATACTTTCATAGGGGGAAAGTAGAAGGTCAATGATAGAAGTATAGAATATAAAAAAATCAAGAAGATACTGTAAGTGATCTCGACAATAAAACAGTTTAGTGCCGGATGTACAAAGATATTAATAGGAGGATGTGCAAAAGAGACAAACTAATGAACCTCTATTTAAACATTAAATAATACTTTAGGTTAATGTCTTCTTTCAAATAAGAAAAAAGCTTTGGGGGTATCTATCTACGGATAAATATTAAGCTTGACAAAGTTAACGTCTAATATATTGCTTTCCTGCAATGTTAACTACGTTGAAGCACTTATTTTAACTGATATTATACATATTAATTATACTTATTATACTTAACCCTTGTGTTATGTTCACATTTCGCACCCTTTGGTAATGTTCGGGTCAAATTGACCCGGGACATATTTCAGGGTTTAAAAAAATACAGAACTAAATTCAACATGCACAATTCCTTATATATATTGTCTTTAACTCATTCCCCAACAATATAAATGAAATATATGATTAGTTTTTGAAAATACTCTTTGCTAGATCAAATGTAACAATGGAAGTGTCCATCGTTGTTTGTGATACAAATGTAATTTATGTTAAAAAAAAAATACATTGTAATAAAATCTAAGTTTACATTTTGCTCTTGCTTTTCTAGGACTAATGTAAATGAAACATTTTTTCATTAATGCTTATTATTTTTAATCCGTCATATAATAATCAAAGCCCTGAAGGAAATAAAGCAATTTATCAGCAATTGGAACACAAGAACCACAGCCAAAAGTATCTGGCTGTGAAATATAGAGAGAATGAAACATCCATATAAATTACATAGAACAGATATAAACACAAAGCAAATAAAAACAATTAACAGTCACTATTCATAAAATACAGTATATCCGAAAAATATATTGATGAAGTGACGCTGCAGAACATCATGTGAGTCAATGGGCAAGTCCGTTTAGGAAACACATGATGTACAGAACTTCTTCAAGATGTACTTGTTGCAGTTGTTGCATGTAGTCTGTGTCTTTGAGTCTTTTGAGGGTCCACAGACCTCACAGCTGGCTGTGGGGGGTCTTCTTGCGGCTGGCTGTGGGGTCTTCCAGCAGCTGGCTCTGAGTCAAGTTCATCTTCCAATTTGCTGTCAAATTCTGAGTTTACCTCCACATTATCCTCATCTTCAGAAATGTCTTCCTGTTCCACTTCACCGTGTTCCTCTAATGCATTCCACTCACTCTCATCCATTATTAGCTCCAAGGCTCTGAGCAGAATATCTTTTGGCCATTTTGTTGGTAGATAATTGTAGTTCTGCACTACACTGTTACTACACTGAGGTTATGTCTCTGTTTAGTCCCTCCTCCGGCGTGTAGGTGCGAGGGGGGACAGTGCGAGAAAATGTAAAATGTTTATACATTTCTGGAAGATCTAAAATGTTTACAATTATCTAGGATAGTTTTGTGTACACACTACAAAGGGTAAAGATCAAGGGAAAACAGGATAAAACAGCTTCTCCATGCATACAATTGTGTGTGTGTGTGTGTGTGTGTGTGTGTGTGTGTGTGTGTGTGTGTGTGTGTGTGTGTGTGTGTGTGTGTGTGTGTGTGTGTGTGTGTGTGTGTGTGTGTGTGTGTGTGTGTGTGTGTGTGTGTGTGTGTGTGTGTGTGTGTGTGTGTGTGTGTGTGTGTGTGTGTGTGTGTGTGTGTGTGTGTGTGTGTGTGTGTGTGTGTGTGTGTGTGTGTGTGTGTGTGTGTGTGTGTGTGTGTGTGTGTGTGTGTGTGTGTGTGTGTCTCTGTGTCTCTGTGTCTCTGTGTCTCTGTGTCTCTGTGTCTCTGTGTCTCTGTGTCTCTGTGTCTCTGTGTCTCTGTGTCCTGGTATTGTATCCGGGTCAGATTGACCCGAACCTCTTATGAAGGACATAAATGCGGATGGGCATTTTTTCACAAGTGGAAAAAAATAAAAACAATTCCACATGTCCTTCACAATAAATAAGCCCCGGCCATTGAGTTTCAGGTTGAACGAAAATATCCTTATTTTTTTTTGTATTCATTGAAAATGGCAATCGGGTCAATTTGACCCGAACACCACACAAGGGTTAAGTTCTCAAGCACCACCAATCAAATATCTCTCCTGATTGTTGGCACTTGACAATCACCTTTCCCTGAATTTTACTCAGGTGTAACTAAAGTCTGCTTTAAGGGTTGTTTATATTTCACATCATTAATCAGAATCTGCAGAGTTACTAAAGTAAATGTATTGGAGTAAAAATACCAGGTTAACCTCTGAATTGTAGTGGAGTAGAATTACAAAGTAACAATGAGCTGTCATGTGGGTATATATTAATGCTGCCCATTATGGATACAAGCGATTTTCACCCATTTAGTAATTACATGTTTTGAATGTGTACACACCAATGTGTTTCCTATCGCCTAAACCTCCAGGGCTGTACACAGTTTAATACTGGCAACTTCTAATTTTTGGAAAAACGAAAACGTATTTTAAAACTACAATTCCCAGTAGAGACGTGCCATAGAGAACATATTGCGAAACACAATAGCCAGCACGTGTAGTTCTGGGGGGGCGTTCGCATCCAGTTTTGAATAGTCTGCCGTGGTTTCGTTCCATTTCAAAAAGCTTGACGCTCGGCGTAACCTTGGCGCACTGCCACTCCAACATCCAATCACAGAGCTTGAAGATTAATCACGGGGTTTGTCAACGGGACTGTAGTCCCAAACGATAGCTGGGGATTATGGGTAGTGTAGTGTCTTCGGCCATCCTAAACTGAAATGTTTTTTGGATATCATATCGCATTAACAACACCACATCTGGCGTCACAGAGATCTTCTGTTACTGTCCTTTCTTCTTAGAGTAAGTACAGAAACACGTAACTGGATTTGTTTTAATGTTTGAGGAGCAATAAACGACACAGCAGCTTTTTGGCATGTTAAAAACTATTATTTTCTGCCTCGCTCATGAGAGTAACAGCTGGCGAAATTACAGCCTCGCCTACTGATTTCAAATGTGTGCTCTAAAATGATATTTCTAAATGACTTATCATTATTATAAGCAAGACAATAAATGGCAAAGATATGTAGAAAATAAACGTATTTGAGATACGTTCATAACAAACGTAACGTGGGAGAAAATATGTTTCTAGAAGATATGTAGAAAATAAACGTATTTGAGATACGTTCATAACGAACGTAAGGTGGGAGAAAATACGTTTCTTGCTAAACGTAATTGAGAATGCAGTTTAGTTCTGTGGGAACGTAATTTTTAGGAGACAGGGTTGTCACATGTAAAACAAGAAAGGGCTTGTTGCTATCTCACATGGTTCATTTTGAACTGCTGCAACAGTAGCTTTGTAAACTAACGATTATAATGTGTTCACAATCATATTTGAAGATCAGATGGCAGTCATTTTGTTCTGCTGATTCCATCCCGAGGAACTTACAACATGTGGCTTGTTATTAATAAAAGCATCTCTCTGTTTAAACACCTTTTATGTTACCTATGTATTCACTATGTCTATGGTAGTACAGGGGAGGAGGATTACAGCCAGAGGGAAGAAGCTGCTCTCTAGGTCTAGTGATTGACATTAGCTGATGCTATGATCCAGTAGATGAGCCAATTGGAGCAGTTTGCAGTCAAGTGTCTCGCCCAAGGACACTTTGACAGGCTGACCCTGTGATTGGTCAGAATCCCTCCTGTCCTCGGTTTTGCAAACACGATTTTATACACATCAATTTAAAGTCTAGACATAGTCAGAAACAGTGTTGGGGTTAACAGGCGTGTTACTGTAATCAGATTACATGTATCTGTAACACGCTACTGTTGATAACAGCAGTAAACACATGACCGATACTAAGCACGACACACACTTGAAGGTCTTCTGCATAAAGGGAGGACAGAAAAATAAATCAAACGTCCCTTTTCACGGGAGCAAACATGGCAGAGGCGTAGAGAGAAACAGACTTTCACAAAACACAATTTTTGCTTCAAGTTCCAGCTTTGCTTGCTCATTATTTCTGTTCCTCCCATATAATTTAAAACTGTATATTTGGTAGATGTATTTACTGAGCGCTATGTATGCAATCTAATTAAATAGGTCCTACAGTAGCCGACCAAGGGAGGTCTTATTAAAGCCAAAAAGAGGAATTTTGAAATGTAGTTTCCGTGTTGTAATAAAAGCGTACATGACTGCTGCGAGTCTCAGTCGGGAACACTCAGCAGAGCTTGTTGACAGGGTCTCATGTTTGAACTCTCAGGAACGCTGGAGAAGATCAAGAACATGTTGGTAACTTTTAATGACTTCTACTCCGGCTTTCAGGTGAAGCAAACAGCGACTGATGCTATTTATAGTGTCAGCCATTATATCTGCATCAGTTTACCTGAAGAAAACTCAGACACTTGATTCTGCACAATGTGAGGCTTCCTGTGAGAATGAGACATTGGGAAATTAAATCCTAACTTTTGGAAGAACCCTACCTAACCCAGTGTTGTTTCAGAGACATGTCTATCACCGTCTGTATCGACATGTTTCTTTTCTTATTTCTATTCAACTCTGGAGTGTTGATTCTATTTCTATCTGGAAGATTTTGAGTGTGTTGTCCCACATCTCGTAAGAAGCATTTTTAATTGCCTCTGTCTTTTTATGTGTGGTTGTTGATGCCTTTTCATGTGTTTCCTTAACAGTGTCGTAAACCGAAATCCATATTATGCTAAATAATGCAAATGTGAAAATGTGTGTGCACAATAATGTGAAATCCATATGTCCAAGCCCTCTAACAAACGGCCAGGCTGCTGAAACCTCTCCACTCTGAGAAGTTTCCCATTCATGGGACTTTTTGGCGATAAATGAACAGCGGAAACTCGCCAGACACTTGGAGAGTGTGGATTTGTCCCCTCGGTTATCTGACCGCCCTGCTGCTCTACAGTACCTGATGTCGTTGGAGAATTCCTTCTCAAAGCCCCGTCTGCTGCTCAGCTTCCAGAGTATGAGCCCGATGAAGACCAGTAGGATGAAGATGAGGAGCAGAGAGCCCACGATGCTGCCGACGATCACCGCTGCTCTGTTTGGAGCTGTGAAAACAAGGAATCAACACAGTGGGAAGAATCCATTATTGTGTCATGTTAACTGCGTAGTGCAGTGGTGACTGACCTCTCCAGGGAAATAATGTCTTCTCACAAATCATAGATACAGATTGTATTGTCATTTTCCAATAAATATGTGTTTGTCTTGTCAAAGTGTCCAAGACAATAGGAAATTGGGAACAACGCTTATTTGTTGCTTCCTTGCCGAGAGTTAGATTAGTATAAGAGTGACCAGGGGCGCCGTGAGGGGGTGAAAGGTTAGGATGATTCTAAGGGCCGTGACTGACAGGGGCCCAAACTATTTTAGAACATTAAGAAAAAAAATGTAAGTAACCAATGTGATATCTTTTCATGGGGCCCAAAATCCCTGGTGGCGCCCCTGAGAGTGACCATCATCTGTAGGCTAGATACGGCAGCTATAGGTACCTTAGTTTAATACAAAGACTAGAAAAAGTGAAAACTAAAATGGCATGTTGAAGAACGCAGACTCCCGCCAAGGTCTAGATGTTGATCTGACTTAAGGAGGGTACATTTTCCAATAGCCTTATCTCGTAATGTTATTCAACATGAAACTAAAATGAGATTAAAATGGAATCAGTTATTTCTTTGCTAATGCTACACACTACCATCTTATACATTTCATTAAACAAGTTCATTAATGAACAAAGAAACATCCTCCAAGGCTCGCTCATCCCTGACATAGCTATCTATCAGTATATATATTTAAATATATTCAAACATTCGGATTCATACATATCTTGATATTACAAGGGATCATTAAAGTGTGTCTCCCTCACAGACAGCAGATCACGACATCACTCAAATGTTAGATCTGGTTTGTTTTTCTACAAAGATGTGTTTTTACGAGGGGTTACATGGAGAACTATTCTTTGCACGGACACACTTACTTCCCCAAGTCTCTGTGGGTTGCATGGCAACCTCACGGCGATGACAGGACTTTAGAAAATTGGACTATTTCTGGATATTTCTCTAACTTGGTGAAACCTAATAAGCCAGCAGGCTCCTTTCATTTCCCTCGTCTTTTAAGGCTTTGTAACAGGCTTAATATAATTCAATTACCTTTCCAAGGATTTCTCTAGACTAAGCTATATATTAATTGTCTGAACAAACTCAAAGTATGGAGATAAATAGCTTTCAGCATGTTTATAAGCTTCAGACGAAAAAGAGGTGTCTTTTCATCTCAGAATGAAAGGGCTAAATTGGTAAAAACATCCACTACAGAACAAGAAATTGGAGAAAAGCCAGAAAAGTTAGGGGAATTTTTAGCAGAAACCTTCATCTTATAATATATTGTAAATCATCGTGCAACACCTCTAGAGGGGGGGCCTAAGGGTTGGAACCTATGATCTAGCACAGCACCCTGCGTGTGAAATGAAAGTGAGTGATGCCCTGCCTGGAGCTGAACGTCTGAGCACTGTGACTGGAATCTATGAATCCTGCTGGATGTAATATAAGGGTCTGCTCCACTGATCAGGAGGCACACAAAGACAAATGTGTTATGAATCCAAAGAATGGAGAGTCTTGTTTCTATAAAGAATCACAGACTTGAGTTTCCTCCTGGTGAAGCTCTGCCATGTCTCTGTCTTCTTCTCTTCTTTCTTGTTTAGAAGTGATACTGCACATCAGATATGCCGTCAAAACGCAATTTCCTCTTACCTTTCATAGTGTGCCAACTTAACTAATATGATCAGGTGCCTATGAGTGCACTCGTTCGCTGCTGCTGCCCTTTTTCTTGATCATTTCTCAAGCTAATAGGAGGCTGTCGCCGACATCACTCATGTTAGACTGAGCGACTCAGCAGCAGGAAGTCAGAGCTGATGGGATACACGCTTTGTCTTCTGTGAATAAAGCAATTATTCGCAATTGACTGTGACCTTATTCCGTCACCATTAGACAACTTAATAGGGAGCACACATTAATGTTACAGTGGTTAGTGAGAGATCGTGGCAGAACTACAAAGAGAGGAGACTAAAGGGAAGGGAATGTAGGTCTTTCATGTTTACATGTGTGTGTCATGGTGTCTGTGTGAACAGGGACTTACTGTGTGTGTGGGGGGGGTGTTAGTTGCCTTACGTTTGTTGGCTTTCAGGTTGATCCGGCAGTGTGCGGCTCCTACAGCATTGTTCACTTCACAAAGGTAGAATCCTGCGGAGCTCTGAGAGTGGTTTCTGATTCTCAGCTCCCCACTCACGACGTCTGAGAACACATGAACGCCCACCATCACGGATTAAGCAACGTACTGTACATGAGCTGCACACATAAGGGGATACAATGCATGAGCTCTTAGGCGTTCTGATTTTACACATACAGTATGAAGATGTTTGAAGAGGAGGAGAGCTGTTAAAGGGGCCCTATGATGCTTATTTTCAGTTTAATATTGATATTTGTCTGCCTCTACCGTGACATGTCTCCATGCTTTAATGTTCAAAAAACTATTTATGTTTCTCATACTGCCTGTGCTGCTGCTCTAACCAATAGAAGCATGAGTGTTACAGAGTGACGTCACAATGTTAAACAAAGAAGTGAGAGAAATTCCCTTCCCTGGAGGGAACTTTGAGATGTATGGGTTAGCAGACCATTTACATGCACAGGAAATGCATATTAGGGCTCATTTAACACACATTTCTGTTACCAATGTGGACACGGTGCAATGCAATTTACACTCAAAAATGTGAACTAGATGTTATGTATATTTATGTTATAAAGAGTGAGGGGGAGAAAATGCAAATGGTGATTATTCACTAGAGTCCTCAGTTGATTATTACCAGTTTAACTATAGATTTATTTGTTGCGTTTTTCCTAACAGTTTTTTTAACCTGACTTTCTATTATTTTCATAGAATTTGAAACATCTGAATAAATGACGAGTTTGGACATTTGTTAATCTTGTAAAGCCCACACCGTACATTCAACAAGAAAATGTGTTTTCATTGAGTTCCTAAACAGCTGTCCCCTGTCCTAACACACACTCTTTGATCTGCAGTAGCACCATGACATCAGCAGAGGTCACACTCACCCTGTGTGGCTGCAGCGGGGAGGGGGCTGGTGCTTTCTCTCCTCCAGCTGTACAGTAAGGGAGTGGAGCCTCCTGCTGACTGGCAGTGCAGAGAGACAGCCCCCCCGATCAGCTCCCCCCCCTCCACCCAGCACTGAGGCACTGACGGCTTGGCTGGAAATCATACAACAAATGGATCATTTCACTTCCATTTCTATTCTTTTGTCTGTAAAAGAACAAACAGTACAGCTTTTTAGCTAAGATGAAATTGGAGGAACCATGTAAAACCACCAACATGTTAGATCAACCTGATCTCACCAGAATGCGTGACGCTCACATTGCTCTCCGCAATAAAGGGGACATGATTAAATCGGAATATAATGTTCTTTTAAAAAACGTTAACTAAAGGGAACAATCTATTTGACACAGCTGAAGCTCTGGCCTACCTTAAAAACTAACTAATTTAATAAAAATCACAGTTGTATTACACACAATGCACTGTTTTTTGAGAACAAAAATTCGTAACTAATGCACCATAATAAATTCTGATGAAAAATACAAATTATTATGAATACAAATAAAATAAAAGAAGCCTCCCGTGAGTTACTACAAGCTATAAAGTAGATTTTAAAAACGTTTTATAGAATAAAAGCTCACTGCTGGACGTTGTAGAAATGCGTGTGTGCACCACGACAAAGGAGCCTCATTCACTTTACATTGGCGTTGTTTGCGTGGTGCCGACACGTAAATGTAGCAACGTTTGTGACAGGAGTCGTGGTGGAGTCACGCATTCTGGTGAGACCAGGTTGTGTTGTGCTTCTCAAACTTTTTTCAGTAATGTACCCCCTTTGAAACATTTTCTCAGCCAAGTACCCCCTGACCGATCCCGAAATGTTTTAATCCAAAAAGCCTATCTAAATAATTAATACAATATAGTGATGTTCCCTCAGTGTGTGATGTATTAACTCCTTCATGGTCTGCATTACAACAAACTAAGAATATTTTCATTTTATGCATGAAAAAAATAACATAACACTTTTATAAAACAGATTTTTCCAAGGAGTTTTTCAATTTAAGTAATATGTTATTGTGAAAAACTATAAAATACAATACACACATTTGACATGTTTATATGAGGACCCCCTTGGTGGTTCTAGGAATGTTTTATATAAAATTGTGTTTTCTATTTAAGTTATTTTACTAAGATTATTTTATTTTATTTTTTTAATCTCACGTACCCCCTGCAGTACCCCAACGTACCCCCAGGGGTCCGCGTACCCCCATTTGAGAATCACTGTTATGGTTGGCACCGACAGTTATGCATTTTTATCTCTCAAAAATCCTATCAGCGTGCACATAAGTAAAGTATACATTTGTAAATCGATAGGCTTGATGGGTTAGAGAAGGCAGAAACATGAAGTACAGTCCAGTTTTGGGAGATGAAAGAAGACAGCGATTGGTGGTGATTAGAGTGAGATGTATTGCTATACTCACTGACAAAAGAGCTTAAATCACAACACATTGGACTGTTGTTCCCTATTTACATTATAAAAGAAGGAATCCAGCTATCTACTTTCAATCGCTGCATTCTTTGAAGCACTTATCCTGCTCAGGATCATACAAAAACCCTGATCTATAAAATGATTTATTTGCTCTCAGGACTGTTTGTGTTGCTGTTAGGCTGAAAACAGCTTCAGGCTGTCTGCTGATATGGGAGCCTTTGAAGCAGATATTTTATTCAACCATCTGCTAGTTTTTATCAAGCGAAAGGTGATGTGATTTGATCGGCTTTGATACGGAGCAAGAGTGTTAAGAGAAAAGTCCTGAGAAAGACTTTGGGTAAGACACCACAGGGTCAGCTAAAGTTCAACAATGGTTTATGCTAAATAAATCGTCCAAATGTTTCTTTCATAAAAATGACAAGTTTAAAATGTTCGGAACTCTAAGCCTTAAACAGGGCGACATTTGACTGATTCTTGTAAATGATACTGAACTCACTCAGGCTAAAGAACATGTAAGTGCTCTGGTTTGAGGATTTGATTTTGTATTTGAGTTTTTAACCCTTAATTCAAAGTCTTTACAATCTTCTCCTATGGAAAGAATAAATCAGATCTAATGGGGAACGTCACATTTCTGTGAGAAAATTGTGTTCCCCCCTTTTGAGACTGTTTCTGACATTACTTGTTATTCTAGTTGAAGTCTAAGTGGGCAGATAATGGAAGAAAACGTTGTGAAGAAGAAAGAAAGGAAGTTCAAGGCTGGGCAGTTTGGGAGTGAATTGTGAAGCTTTTAAAAAGTTAAATGAAAAAGCTCTTAAGGTTGTATGTTTAAAGTAGTTCAGAAAGTTGTAATGGGAAATAGATTTAAAAAATAGTCTTCCAATTAAATCTTATTCTGAGGAACATTGTGTCCCATGCATCGGATTTGGGACATAATCATGAAACATCTTTGAAAGGTTTATTTATTAATGACTTCATTTATAATACATATGTCTGTTAATAGCTGATCTCCTGCTCCACCCAAGTTACTGCTCAAGCTCTTCAGGTCATATTAGCTGGGATAGAATTACTGACAAAGAATTGCTAACAAAGCACTTATATACTAATAAAGGTAGTTGAGCAGCACTTTAAATGTTTTGGCTCTATGAAACCTGATGTACTTATATAATTCTGTGTTCTTCAAGTTTGTATCTTCCTGGTCGAATGCACTTATTGTAAGTCACTTTGGATAAAAGCGTCAGCTAAATGCAAGGTAATGTAATGTAATATGTGAATCAAGTAAATATTCAAATGTCAAGATGAATACACTGATAAATGGCTCTATATGAAGTACATTTCAAATGACTATTGACCTGTTTTATTCTCTAAACAATAGCTCAATCTGTATCTATTGATTTCAGAAAAAACAGCCCTTTCCAGAGTTAGTTAAGATGATTGATTTAAACACAATGGTCGAAAACTGTGCACATTTTGACCATAAAACAGGTGAATGTTGTGAAAATCAAGTGATTTTTTTGTTTTTGCAAAGGAGTAAACGCTGTGTTCTAGTATAGCATTGTGTTTGTTTTTATGCATTTTATTAATAATAATCACTAGAGAGAATTTGACCTGAATTTAGGGAGCAGCTTGTCATTAAATACACGTTTTTTTATTTTATAGAATAAAGCCTGACTTGAGAAAGCCTTTCATCTCAACCGACACTGAGAGAGCGATTCAATTAGTTCTCCTTGACATTTGTGTGACCTTGAACAAAACTGACCCCCACAAACCACTAATGGATGCACATCAGTGTGGTAATGCAGTAGAAGTCTTAAAAGATGAAAGTGGGCATGATAGCAGGAACCACCAGATCATGTTTGTAGTAAATGGCAAGTTTAATGGATACTGGCATGTGACAAGGAAACGTAACCTTCATGGAAATAGGCAACCCCAAAATTATTGTGGCTTCCTTCTCCTTTAAAGGTCACCTATTATGCAAAATCCACTTTTTCATGTCTTTTATACATAAACATGTGTCCCCTCTGTGTAAAGAGATTCTGAATGTTTCAGGAACAAAGATTCTCTCTCTTTTTGTCCTGATCCATTTCTATAAAAACCTGTCTGAAAATGAGCTGATCAGATTTTGCCCACTTTATGATGTTGTAACGATGTTTTGGTTTGTGTAACCGTTAGCCAATCACCAACCAAGGTAACCCCCCCCCCACCTTATCACCTGAATCTCCTCCTAGAGCACCATTGTGTTATTTTTAACCAAATATCTCTCAGAGGGGCGTTTGGAGGGGCTCCTTATTTTCATCTAAAGTAACAGACAGAGAATCAGCACTTTGGAAACAGGGCTGAAACAGAGGGGATTATGGGATGCTGCAATGATCTGTTTGGTATTTGGAGCCAAACACTTCAGAGACATGTTTTGTATATCTGAGTATATTAGGGGACCTTTAAACCTAATACATTCATGGCTGTCAGAAGGTCATCAATAATGTAACGTGTGCCAGGCCCAATGCCCCTTCTTACCCATGACCACCAGGGACACCTTCCTGGCGTCCACTCCAGGGGACTTCTTCACTTTACACTGGTAGGTAGCACTGTGGGCAGGGGACAGCGGAGAGATAGACATGGAAGCGTCCCCCATGGAGGGGTCCGGAGCAGCAAATCTGAACCCTTTCCCAAGAGCGCTGTCCCCATGGATGTATGTGGTGCCGCTGGTGTAGGACAGGAGCTGGTGGAAGACAAAAGAAAGATTGCACAACAAGATTAAACCTGCTGAACATTGTGTGTGTGTGTCCCCCTCCCCCCCTGTGTGTAGTGGAGTGACATTGATCAGCAGGACAGAAACACAGCCCCCAAATGAATGCTAATGTTGCTCTATCTCTCATTGGGAAGATAATATTATTTCCTGTCTGCCGGATGATGAATGAGCCATTGTTTCCCAAAGCATTAGCATATCACTTTATAACTTTATGTGACGATTGTTTAAAGGCTGTGTGGTTGTTTTTGAGTCCCTCTGCTTCCTAGTGGACAAAGTTCCACAAAGAGGATTTCTAAAAGGCAGAGGAAAAAAATGCTCTTAAGTCTCTGACAGAAATGACTAATTTAATGAAAAAGGCAACGGGATAAATGACTAATTTGTGTGAAATTAAAAAGGTGCTAGGAGCTCATGCACACACCAGCCTCCTGAACTTGATTTTAATTAACAAACAATGTACATTATGGGGAATAGAATTAAAAAAATGTGAAAATAAGTGTGAAATCCAGATAAATGAGATGTTTTAAAGATGTAATTTCCGTTATAGGATAGGTCACAAGAGTTTCCAATCATAGTTTGGCTCAACTCGAATCACTTTTGGTCACAGGTCCTTTCCTTTAATTGGTTTTCCTCGGCAGATTTGACCCCCAAATGATGTGGGTGGCTCTGCTGATAGCCTAAGCAACAGCACATGCAATTGCCATGAACAACAAACATAAGATTGTCTGCACTCAATAAATTGCACGCCTCTATGTATGGCGCTGCTACATATCAATACTTTATATATGCCAAGTGAGCCACGATTGTTTTTGACCATCATTTACAGAGTTTCAAATACTTCTAGAGTCAGCTCACAACAATTGGATCCTTGATCTAGGTGGATCCAACTAAAAAGAACCAAAGAAGTGTTGAGCTGAGCCATCTTGTAACCAAGGTTGGGAAGGTTACCGTAGCTCAAAAATGTGATCTGTAAAACATAATATATATATAATATATAATCACAATATGAAAGTAATGTATGGGGCGGCTGTGGCTCAGTGGATAGAGTGCTGGACTTTGAATCAGGGGGTAGCAAGTTTGAGTCCTACTGCAGTCAGCATGTCGTTGTGTCCCTGGGCAAGACACTTGACCCCAAATTGCTCCTGTGGGGATTGCCCACAGTACCTGATTGAAAACATGTTTTTAACTAATCTTAGTTGATAAAGATTTCAATGATTTTGCTAATTTATAACTTAAAGTGGACCCATCATGCTATATTGGAAACATATATTGTAGGGCCATACCTATATAAAACATGTCTGTGAAGTTTTTTTTTCAAAATACTAAACAGATCATGCATTTTAGCCATGCCTCATTTCGCTCTATTTGCTCTTTTCCAGCCCTGTTTTTGCAGGGGGCTGATTCTGCTTTTGTGGCAGACACTTACAGGCCTGGCATATGTACTACAGTGTTTCCAGCGCTTTCGAGCGGTCTCTCATTCCCCTGATACTGTAGGTGGAGAGTTGCCCATAGGCGGAGCACCCCTTTTCTGACGTCAGAAAAATTCAAATAATAATCATCTCCGTTGCAGCCCCGTTTTTAGAGATTTGGGTATGGAGGAAAAGAGAGAGGGTTGTGTTTTCTGACACTTGGTGAGTTCCCTGACACACCGGGGGACACATATTCATGTATAAAAGACGTACAAAAGTGCATTTTGCATGATAGGTCCCCTTTAATATACGAGGCAATATACCTCACCTCTAGGGGCCCAGCCCTTCGTATGTAATCTATACTACAAAAAGTGTTCTAATACTGCATTAAAAAATAAAAACGTATAAAGCAGCCTAAATGAAAACCAAAAATGAAATTCCAGGCAGTACGTCTACCTATAATATATTGACCTTTATTGACACACTGTAATCCTGCCAGTAATACCTGTTTTTTATGTAACAATAATGTGATTACGTCTGTTCTTAATGTAACAGTTTGACTATACAGTTACTTTCATTTGTATCCTGATTGCGTTAACACGGTACATGTGATCCGTTACCGTTACAAAGCGTGCCTCTCACCATGTGGTCTTTCTGCGTGGTGTCTGGACTGACCACGGACCATTCGATGTCGAGTTCTCCGGTGTCCGAGGGGCTCGGAGTGTAACGGCAGCCCAAAGTCAGCCTCTCTCCCTCGGCCTTCTGAAGGGTCTGCGGGCCCGTGGACATCACCAGCATCCCCCCCGCACACTTCAAATCTTAAGAAAAGTTAGACAGGTGTTGAAATTAATCAAACATACGTAATATATATAATATACTCTTGCCATACACAGTTTTATGTATACTTTTATATTTTAATAATGATTGTAATTTGTTTTGCAGAGCAGACCTGGTAATAAGTTAAAAAACACAAACATAATCGTTGCTGCCAAGAAATATATGACTAATAAGAGCAGGAAAAATTACATATATGATATACAATAAGAAAGAGCT
The DNA here is from genome assembly GCF_902827175.1 of Gymnodraco acuticeps. Lineage (NCBI taxonomy): Eukaryota > Metazoa > Chordata > Actinopteri > Perciformes > Bathydraconidae > Gymnodraco > Gymnodraco acuticeps. The sequence continues at coordinate 186,984 of NW_022990652.1, read as the reverse complement.
CCAAAAGCAGCACTTTAGGAATAATGATTAACATATGAAGTATACATTTCAATTTACGTCCGGCAAAACAAGCCCTACACAGGTTTTAGTTTACAGTGTCCTTCACCATATGTTCAACCACATGTTTTGTTATGATTGAAAACATTTTCAAGTGGTGTAGTGGAAATTTTATCATATCCTGATATGTTTAAACCAAATGTTTCTCATTTGGTTTAGATGTGCTGTTTGCTCTATCTATCCTACTTCAAGGCCACAGAGCTGTTTTGGCTACTGGGTTGAGACTCACACAAAGTCACACGAGAACTTCTACAGCTCAAGGCCAGGTGTCTAATAACAATGTGACCGTGTGAAGACAGATTTCTTACCTTCTCATCATTTCTACTATATAAGCTTTGCTACTATATTGAACTGCGCACACTCGCGCAGACTATCCTATACTCTGTGAGACCTGTGTCTATATTTTATTGTAGGTGATGTTTGTTTGAGGCCTCGAATAAACATCACCAGAAAGACAACTGTGTCTGATTCACCATTTATTTGTTTTCTGACTTGTACTCTACAGTATTGGGGTTTTTAGATTTCCATAACAGTGGTTTCATGAGATGAAAGCACAAGGAAAGAGCCATCAGCCAGATTCTCATTGCAACATTAGAATTATGAAGAACATTTTCCATTAGTGGTTTCATTCGATGTCTTCAACAATATATAAATGCACACATATTGAGAAAAGTTGGAAATGGACTGAGGGAATGCTGTCTGAGGTGCAGTTTGTCGGCCGCAGGTGCTTGACAACATCCGAGAGAGAAGAGAGGAATACAGGCTTAAAGTGGTCGAGGACAGCAGGGCACAGAAAAGGAGCAGGATCTGGGGTAACACTAGGGCTAGTCTAAGCGCAGATGCTTTTTCGATACAAAAATTAAGAAACTTATCACAGAGAGTGGTCGATGGCACAATTGAAGAAACATCACAGGGATTAATGAAAGAGTTGAGGACATTAAAAATAACCTGAGGTTTATGGCTGTTTTTGGAGATTAACAGAGGAATGTGCTCTGTTTTGACTGCTTTGACTGCAGAAAGGCAAGCACGAAGGATTTCTAGGGAGACATGGAGTTGATCCTTTTTCCATTTTCTCTCTGCACACCTGCAGGTGTGTCTGAGAGCACGAGTACAGTCATTGAGCCACGGCTCTGAGAGAATGGACATTGAAAAAACAAATCCCTGGAACATTAGAGTGTCATCTGGAGGCATAATCTCAAAGCATGATTGGACAGTCAGTGAGCGCCATGGTAACACATGTTGAAGCTTACACCACTGAGGGCCTACAGCTCGTCAGTGTTCAACAGAGACGTGGCTATATCAGGCTGATAACCCTCTCAAGAAAGGGGCTTCGTCAAGGCTATGCAAAGTAATACAATAGACAGTCATTGTGTGTGTGTGTGTGTGTGTGTGTGTGTGTGTGTGTGTGTGTGCGTGTGCGTCCGTGTGTGAGTGTGTTCTTACCGGTGCTCAAGAGACTTGCGCTGAATAACAAGTAGACGGACGACCAGGGCAGGAAAATATCAGTGAAGGTTTTTCTAATCATAGTGTTGCTGTATGAGATCAAATCATGGAGATGGTCAAAACGACTAAGATTATAGCAAACATATATACATCTGTACATATGATACTAATCTTAAGAGATGAAGCAGAATATTAATGTTTTGTTTCTATAGATATCACCTGAAGGCAGATCCAAACGTCTGACAGTGGAATACAAAGGGTGTAGCAGCAGCTCTCGCTTTACAGAGAACTCCTTGTTTACTTCCCCCCTCATTCCCATAACACCTCCTGATTGGACGGCGGCTCCACCTGTTTCACCTGTTTACAAGTTGGTTCCCTTGGTGTTGTGATCCAGCTGTTGACATTGCCTCTCAAACCCTTCAACGTTTCCAAATGTGTGCTCTTTATAATCCTCACAACTGCTACAACTAGTCAATTATGTTAAATAAGAGTGTAATGAAGTTAGGTTAAATCTATGGGAACGAGCACGAGGAAATCACTGCTCAGGCATAGCAGCTGAAGAACAATAGCTAGCAATCCATTGTGAAACTGGAGGAGGGACCCTGCAATTAAATAGGGTTTCTGGTGATGCACCTGATGAGAACTGCTACTGAAAGCATTAAATCTGCAATACAATCGTCTCTACACTCAATAATATTTGTCTGACTGCAATATTACATCCACCTTCAGCTTCATTTGTTTGTATAAAAACATAGTGGCTGTACATTCCTTATTTGTTGCACGCACAATACACCACTTTAGAACCTTTCATTTGTCCGATGTCCGTGGTTTCAAATAATCACGACGACAAAGGGAGCTCATGAGGTCTCAAGTGACGAGAAATTGGTTGTGCCAGCAAGGTTTCTGCACAAAAGCAAGAGGAATACAAAAAAAGGGATAGAGCTTATCTCTGTGCCAGATCTACAGGGAAACAGCCTTTTTAGATGAGAAACGGCGGAGTGTCCTTCAGTAGATAAAATGCAGAAAATGGATTAGTTGTAAAGGATAAAAGGCTCTATCTCCTGTGGAATAAAATATATTAAAAAAATTCAGGTGACCTTTTTTTTCCTTTTATTTCACAAGCTTTGGGCATTTTTTTCTTTAGATTCGATCCAGTTTTCAGAAACATATACATATAAATCCTGCTAATTTCCTCAATGACACCCACTTCAAAATGTTGTCTAGGGATGCATTGTACTTTGCTGGAGGAAAATGATGTGCTTTGAGAGCATTGGAACTGTCATTCCATAGACCTTTAATGTGAAAAAAATTACCATTTGAACCTTTTCAGGACATCATTGTGTACTGTACGCTACCACCAAGCGCCAACCAGCAGAAACACAACGTTATATTCAACTGTACTGTCAATGCACAAAGAACCGGTACAATAAAAACATAGGTTATGTAACAAGTGTGATTTGTATGCCCTTTGCAGGTATCCTTGGATTGATGTCTGTAATGTTTTCTTTCTGCAGTTTGCTACACTGTTATACTTTTGTTGAGAGTCAGTGGTGCAGCAGTCAAATCTACATGAATCCTTAGAAAAGGGTGGACAGGAAATACAAATGGACACCCAAAAACCTTAAGTGGACTCCACAAATGTATAAATATATATATTTAATTTTCACAATAGTCCTAAAATAACTGTGACAAGAAGTTATTTAGGATTGAAGTGTGATGAACAGCAGGGCAATGGCAGGCTCTGCTATTATTGGTTTGCTGGCAGGCTCTGTTGTGATTGGTCAACCGCCTAGATGTCTTACTCCTTAATCACGTACAATGTGTTGGAGCGTTGACTATAGAACTGTGAGTTTTACTTAGTGATGTCACTATGTTACTGAAGTACACAAATAAATCCAATTGAGGCGTATCAGGGGGGGAGAGAAACTCCCTCTGGAGGGAACCTTGGGTTTGTTGCATTTGCAGACTATTTACAGGTTATATATATTGTATTTCTATTCTGATTCATCATCTAAGTAAAATCTTAATTTGCCGTTTTGTGCAGATTATTAAAGGAATGGTATGCTCATGACACGCATTTTAAAATAATTATCATCCGATAAAACAGACCAGTCTCTGCCAGTCTTTTTTTATTTTTTTTTATCCGATGACGTTATCAGTGATTTTAAACTGATTAATTACCGAAATAACATCAACACTGTGGGCGGCGCCATTTTACCGGAAGTGACGTAAACTATGCGTTTGGTGTCGAGGACAAATTGATGTTCATGTTATTTACTCTAGTTACTCTCTCAATTCTATAGAAATATGCCTCATTGTATCGCGAAACATTGCCACAATTCGGATAGGAACAATCCACGGAATGCTCGGTTCCATCTATTGCCAAAAGGTAAGCGTCGGAAGCATGCCCGGCGCCGTGGGAGGCCAGGCCCTCCCATTTGACATTCCTGCCCTCCCCCAATATACACGTTTTTTTTATTATTTATAACATTTAAACATTTTTAATTTTTTAAATTATAAATAAACTGTGAACTTTTATGCTACGATGTATCTGATGTCAGATAGTAACTAAAATAAAAAATCGCAGGCGATGTCAAATAAATTCATGTGTCTGTTGTGATTTGTGATTTGTCCACATTTAGACCAATCACAGCGTCACACTCTGCCGCCTTCTGGATTTGTTTGTTTATTGTGCATTCTGTAGACTCCCATTTCTGTTTGAATTACAAAATGGACATCAGAAATTGGCTGAAAAGCAACCGCTCAAAGACCAACAGCCCCAGATGATCTTGGGGTTAATAAACCCAACCAGGTGAAACTGGATCGTTATCAGGGAGATTGTTTTCAGGAAAGAAGCGCACTTTTGCCGCTGCATGGTACAACAACAGACCATGGCTTGAATATTCGTTAAAAGCAGACGCAGCCTTTTGTTTCCCCTGTAGACAGTTTAAAATAAATACGTCTTCATCTGATGCGGCTTTTACTGTCAAAGGTTTTTGCGACTGGAAACACGCATTACAGACTGACAGTGGCGGCACTAGGGGGTGGCTACTTGGGCTCAAGCCCCGGATGTTTTCTGAAAAGCCCCGGATGTTTCACTTAAAAAAAAAAAAATTAATAATTTAATTTTAATTTTTGAAAACGTCTCGGGAGTAATGTGCAGTACCGGAGTCCACCAGAGAGGCAGCAACTGTGGGACATTAGCCTGCGTACTGCGTAGCCTGCCCTGAAGAAGAAGTGATCCTTCCTAGTGCCTGACGAGTTTTAAGCTAATAGCCTATACAGTTATGGATATTAGAAATGTATTGTCATTGAAGCAGCCGGCGCCACAAGCTGCAGCAGCAGCAGTATCAGCAGCTGACAACATTGTCGTCACCAGCAGTCAAGAAATGGATGATGTTTCAGGTTTGTTAATCTAATGGTGATATCTGCACTCTGGCTGACAGTAAGAAGTGAAAAAGAGTGATGTAACGTTAATGTTATAGCTAGTAAACATGGAGTAACCACACTAAGTATACCCTTATATGTTAGTATGTATACAGAACATGACTAAAAATTATCCTAAGATGTAACGTTAACCCTTCAATCATAACTCAGTCTACTTTTAAGACACTAAAATAACGTATTCCAATTTTTATTTTGTTTTCACGCATGGAATTATACCGGCTCTCGTTTCAGTACACATAACAACAGAACTGACAGGCAACCCTCTGAATCAGACTCCGATTGGCTGTGACTGGATCCACTCAGTGTCCGATTCAGAAACGTGACTCTTACACTCTTTACGTCACAAACAAAGATGGTGGATGAGAATAGATCTATAAAACGATAAGCAATGCGCCAGAATCAAGGTGAGACTATCCGCATCCTTTAAACTCTACGCACATTCGTTTCACCTTAATAAGTAAACGACTATTTGAGTGAGTTAAGGCATTAGTTTGCTTCATTAAAAGGTGTAATGAGTGTTCTCCAGTGCCTTTTGTCCGCTTTAAGGTGTTATTAAGGTAGGGTTAATGTTGCTCTCAAAGTGCACCAGATTGATGCTTTCAACTTCAATATTTAAAAACAAATCTTCCCGGGGGAGCATGCCCCCGGACCCCCCCCCCGAGAGGAGGCGACGACCCCCCTAAAGGATGTTCGGTCCACCCCCCACTTATAAAAAATAGCACTGTACCCCTGCACCCCCCCCAACCCAACGACTCCTGGGCTAAGCCCCGGATCTCCTACAATCCTAAATCCGCCTCTGCAGACTGATAAAGGACTGCTAAGGCATGCCGCATCAAAAAAACACATTTCATGTGAGAGTTTGTGGAGAGAGAGATACGCGAGGAAACAAATAAGGAAATTAGTACTTTGGTGCGCACAGATCAGCTGGCACGGAACCGTTATTATGTGTCAGCTGTCGTTGATATTATAGCTTTTTTAGCCGTCAACCAACTCCCTCTCAGAGGTGACTCGATTCACTCCACAGCATGTCCGAGTCAGGCAGTGGGCTCTTCCTATCGCTGTTTGAGTACGCTGCACAAAGATGCAGAGTTGGCCAAAATATTGTTCTAAGTTAGCTCGGCTGAGCGAAAGGATGCACCTGCAGTGCATAGGAACATAAACCATGCCCAAGGCGGGTTAAACAGTTCATCGTCTCCGTCTATTTCTCTCCGAGTGCAGCGATGAGGAAACTGCCATCCTTAACCAGTGTGCCTTGCTCATGATTTACCAGTGTGTTTGCTGCCACGCACACAATGTTTCAAAAGTGGTTTCTTTGTTGCCCTTTATTTGTGTATGTATTTGCGATAAGTGTGCGTCTTTACGCAATGCTGTTGGCCTTGCTGTTTGATATATATTGTGCCGCAGGCCCGCAGCACATGACGGTTTTGTGTGCCCTCCCATGAAAATCATATGCCCTCCCTTTAGATTTGTTCTGGCGCCGGGTCTGGTCGGAAGTACGTTCGGAGGCAGTGGCTAGCGAAATGTGCTCGGCCCGAACCGAAAGATCCACAGGCGCATGTATGCAGCGAACATTTCAAGTTTCCGGACGACTACTCTGAGAGTATGATAAAACATAAAATGGGATTTATTAAACAACCATTACTTAATGGAGATGCAGTGCCATCGGTCTTTCTGGTGTCATCACCGACCAGGACACCAGTTCGGCCAGTTGAGAAATCGCCCTCTGCAAGTGTGAAGCGACGGAGGACCAGAAGTAGTGCTAGGAGTAAGAATAAGGTATGTTATGGCGCATTTCCATTGCAGCGGGTAGCCCCGTTTAAACGTCCTTTAGCGTCCAGGCCAGGCCAGTTTTTGGTGGCCTTTCCATATAGCGTAGTACCGGCGAGCGGGTACTTTTCCCCAGTTTTTCCGGCCCCATAAAATCGTGGTTCTAGGGCCAGGGACAACGAGGCTGAGTATGCTAAACTAGAGAGGGAATCGCTAGCAAGGGTGGTACTACATGCATACATTTCATCCTCATCGTCACTGTCCCTGGATTCCTGACGGTTCTGACTACTTGGCTCGAACCTGTATTACTGAATTCCACCATCCAATCTCTTCACATTGCTCAAAACTTCTTCCTCGGCTGACGAGTCCGAACTCAAATACTCCGCCATGTTTTCGTGTGTTTACAAAGTGAACGCATGGATGACGTCACGACCATCACGTGACTACTGAAAATGGCAGCTGCCTGACGGAATATACAGGTTTTGATAAAAAAGTCTTCTCATCAGGGCTCTATAAATAGAGAATTACGGCAGATATGTAATATTTAATGCAGCCGATCCGTGTATTACAATGCCGTTATGTGATGACTTTCAAAGAGAAAAGCAAGCACACTCAGAATAAAGTATTATTGTATTTTTTAAAAACGTTTTCAGATTTCACATCACATAAACACCAAATCCCAGCATGCATTGCGGATAACCATCCAATCATCGAGCTGAGGATCTTGCCTACGTCTGTTTCCGGTTTCATTTAATGACCGATGTATTTTGTTATACACACATTCCTTCACATTTACATTTTAATGTGCATTAAAGTATTTCGTGAGGCCTTCTAACATGTTTTTAAATATAACTACGGTTGTAGTTGAATAGTTTGTAAATTAATATGAACCGAAGCTGTTGCTTGGCAACTCAATCGCACAACGTCACGTCCGTTAATTCCACATCCACACGCATGGATTAACATCGATTTAATACATTAATGTAGCCTTTGTTTATGCTAAAAGAGGTGTCGACCAGCTGGGGCAACAAGAAAATCGCTGTAATCGAGTGTGACTATTAAAAAATAAATCATTACGTCGGGGTAGCATTTGCTTGGTATTTCCGGTTATTTCTCCACTGGTTAACATGGGTTAACAATACCGTGTAGCTGTCACGCTTTTCACGTTTTGAAAATACGAAACCGTGACATCTTCACGTCTCCCAGCAATGGTAAAGCGTTACATGTTCACGTCTCACCGTGATACCGGGTTGGTTACAGGACCAATACAAAAGAAAAATGGCTCTGTCACTGCTTGGGGGTATTTCAGCAAGCTTAAGAAACAATACTCCTAAACATGTATAATGAACGACTAAAAAGAGACTTAGTCATTTGGGTCTGTGTAACCATTATGCAATACAATATTTTGGCCTAAGTATTTTTACATAACTTGCCAAGTTTGGCTTCCCTGGGATTAATGTTTCTTGAGCTAGAAAATAAACAAAGACAGAAGAAAAACATGCAATCCAAGTGAGGTCTAAAGGGACTTTCACTTCTTGGATTAATACACAAGTCCTAGAAAATAAACATGACTACTTGTTCCACAAAACCTTTGTTGGCTTGTGTTTTATGCAAATGTGTACACTATTTTATTATCCATTTTTAGAAGATAGCAGAGACAGTAAACCAGTCGAATGACACCCAAGGCGGTAGTTCTTCTTTCCAATGATATGCCAAATAATTGCAAGTAAATGCCTCCATTATACAGCTTTGTTTACTCCCATAACATCGTGACATCACCATGTAACATACTGGCGCTGTGGTGGCGTCTTGATCCTTGTCTACAATTTAATAGCCACCTCTATCGGGGTTGTGGGTTTTGACGCGCCTCTCTTTGTTTCCAAACAAATCAGCGGAGATCGTAGTTGAATCAGATGAGCTTTATTCATTGATCCACACGGTACATACAGGAGGACACATTTCTTCGCTTCATAGTAACTCAAAAGTGTATCATTTTCCAAAGTAACAAAAAGAACACGGTCAAAAGACTTTTCCGTTTCCCCGTCTATCACCCTCAGCTGTGTCCTATCAATCTACCATATATAGGCATAGCCATGCATGTGATACTGACGCACATATCACACATAATAAGTGAGCCTTAAATTAATGCATTTTAAACCATAATGTGACTCACAAAAATAGCCGATAATTTACAGTATAATCTAATTTATATTATTATTAAGCCCAACATTCAGACAATAATAACAAAAGGTAAAATGGCTCTAACAGGCGCTTCTAGTGGTTCGCGCTTCAACACATTTTACGTTATAGGCTAGGAGACGGGACATCTCTAAGCAGTTGACTAATCACAATAGAGCTGACCAGCTAACCAATCAGAGCAGACTGGGCTCTGGTTTCAGACAGAGGGTGAAAGGAGGTGCTGCAGCATAGTTAGTATGTGAAAAATAAAGAACTTTTTGAACATTAAAGCATGGAGACATGTCACAATAGAGACACTAAATACAATTATGAAACCCGTTAATTAGCATAATCGGCCCCCTTTGAAACAACAACCATTTGCACTTCACACCTTTAATATATGTCCACAGGCATATTTTTATGTTTTATTTGTTTTACATATTTATTTATTTTCATTTCAATCAAACACAGATGGCAAAAAGCACAACAGGTGGAAAAGGCTAATTATAATGTAAAACAGTTTTAAAAAAAAGAAATTAATGAATAGAATAAAGTAAATAAAAAGGTACATTAATAAAAGTAGGTGATGTCAAACTTTAAAAACAGACTTGGCAACATGGTTTCTCACACTTCCTCTTGCATGGTTGTTATCCCTCTGTTGAGTAAAACATGTTTCAGGGATTTCTTCCCATGTTTTATTTTCAATATGTTCTCAAAGCTAAGAGTCTTTTTTCACAGCACTGCTCTCTGGTGCCATTCTGGCAACAGCTTGATATCATTTGCTGCTGATTTTCTAGTAATTACTCCAATCTGTGTACGTGTTACTAAAGGGAGATGATTGTTTTTTAAGTAAGTCCCAGTTGTTGTTGTTTGGTTATCAATTAATAAATATCCTAATTGTATATAGTGACAGAAATCGAATTTGTTTCTCTTTTCAAAACAGTGGAATCTGATGATTGGCAACATCAGACTTGTCTCGGGGCTCAAGTTGTTCAAAAAGATCCAGATTGGTCATTCATAAAATTAAATAGAACAACCATATTCTGCTAATACACATATATTTCTTGTTAACAGAATAACTGAATTACAATCAGTGCTAAATACATTTTTAACTTATTTTTATTTAGTTGACATTTGATGCTACTTCATACTTCTTATCCACTTCAAATTGAAAGAAAATGGTGTACTTTGCTGGCAGTATAAAAAGTGTTTGAAGCTATCGCTTAAAATTGTGATTACATTAGTGGATCAGTTCAAATCCAGCTTTATGATAAATAGTATTCCAAAAAGGCCATTCTGCATAATGATTACTATTAGTTTGTGATACATTTTGATGCTAATACTTGTCTACTTTTACTTACGTAACATTTTGAATGCAATATTTATACTACTAACTGAGTATTTCAACAATGTGGTGTTATTACTTTCATTTAAGTAAGGCCTGTAAAGACCTGAGTACTTCTTTCACCTCTGCTTTCATAAAAACAGTACTTGCTGACTGCAGGGGGTTGCAGAGTTGCCAAAAACGCACAAGACCTCCCATCTGACAGAGCCTTTACTGTTCAAATAACAAAAGCCTGTCTCTTATTACTGGAGTTTACACTTTCGACTCTCTAAAGTAGGTCAAAAGCTCATTTGTTCACAGTTCCAAAGGGCGCTTTTTATGAGAGAAGCCCAGGCTTTGCAAGATAACCTAATTGATACGGAGAAGAAAAGGGAATACATGTTAGATTTCTGTTTCTGACTCCACAGTTTACTAACACACGTTTAGGTTGGCACTCCAGCTCGACTATGACTGCGGACATTTGGGACGTTATTATTGTTGGCGCCGGGCTATCTGGGCTGAGTGCAGCTCATTTGCTCAGAAAAAGGAATGCCAAGTTCAGAATACTGGTACTGGAAGGAAAAGGTTTGTGGAATTGAAAGCAAAATGATGACCTGAAATGCGAGTCATTTTATACTGGATTCTTTCAGCTGTGAAATTGTTGAAAAGAGGTATGCCTCTTACAAAATCATGCGTGGTATTCCATGCAGATCGGGTGGGAGGTCGCACAGTGTCCACTGAAATACCGGCAGCTAGTGGAGTCGATCGCTGGGACTTTGGAGGGCAGTGGATAGGAAGGTAAGGAAGAAAAACTACTGGAATAACAAAAATAGGAGTCATAGACATGTTAGCATGCTAGGCTAATGTAACTTTTTAAGAGTCACTTCAGGGATATCTTTTATTTGTAAAACTATGTATTACAAGGATTTTCTTAATTGACTAGAGAAATTTGCTAATAATAAGACTTTGATTTATTAGCACTTGAGATGGTGCAGAGGTCCGCTGAATATGGCACACGTGTAAAATCATAGATTCTGGAGTGAGTTGATAGAATCAAATGGAAATAAATGTCATACTTGTTACCCTTTTTATCATATAAATAAGTGCATAGAAACTTTGAGGAAATCATTAGGGTGGGCCAAATCTACAATACATGATGTAACAATGTACTTAATGACTCAGGCCAAGTGGTGCAGCAGACAGCATTATCACTGGACAATGGGGCTGCGTTGGAACCAGTCAAAGATAAATGGGTAAAAATGTATGATGGTCACTTACTGTATACCATAATTGCCCATTTATGAGAACGTCTTAAGTAGGGTTACTTGTGAAAAAAATTGTAAAAGCTGGAAATATTTGAAAATGAGTCATAGATAGATTCAAGGGCACAGTGACGAATACATGGTTTATACAATTAACTGTGAAACAAATATAATGGGGATTTGTATTGTTCAATGCTTGGAAGTTGGCATTGTAGTTTCAAGGCTTTGATGCAGTGCTGCTTATTGTATTACCAACTCTTACCGGAATGAATTTTTTCTATTTGGAAGTATTCATAAATGGATGACATGGATATGTAAGTAATGTGATTGTTGTCTTTGTTAGATTTACACAATGATAGGTAAACAAATGACGGCTAAAGGAAGCGGTGGATTAAGTACTCATACTAATACTCTTGATGGAGTAAAAGTACAAAAGTATCAGCATCAAAATGTATTCAAAGAACAAAAATAAAAATTACTAATTTTGCACAATGGCCCCTTTCAGTAACATAAAGTGTCGAAGTAGCCTACTATATAAGCCAAAGGTATTCAACGTATCAGAAATGCATGTACCAATTATCGCTCATTCAAAGTATTTTATTATTAAATAATGATCATCCTGTTTTATGTAAACGCATTTTGATCCCGTTATTTGTTGAGCCAATTGTAGAGACTTTATCAAATATTCAATTGATAAGTATACTGAATTGTTTCATATGAGCATATAATGTGTTTTAGATGTAAAAAGTAAGTAGTGATAAATACATAGTGATAAAAGTACGATATTGCCTCCGAATTGCAGTGGAGTAGAAGTATAAGGTAGCATAAAGTGGAAATACTCAAGTAAAGTACAAGTACCGTACTAAGTTACTTTCCACCACTGTCTACATGTAATGGAGATCCACTATAAGCACTACAGAGTCTGTTAATCATGGAAAGTTTGCTAACACGGCAAACGTGCTTCTCTCTAATGGTTCTTGCGTACATCAGCTGAACCTGTCTATTTTCATTATCTCATGGAACATTGTCTCCTCGCTGTTCCAGCCTGACAAACTGATGTAAAAACACTTTTATAGCAACTACCTCTACCAGTCCATCTCACAACAGTTAAATCTCTCATAAGTTTTCATAGAACAATTTATTGAACGGTTACTCGTCTAAAGTCTTGTTTGAAAGAAGGATGTTTCTGGGAAGTTTTAGTCACGATTCAGAAATGTTCTGAAAGTAACAAGCCATCAAACCTTTTTATCTAGGAGGCGTCTCGCTGGTAGGATAACACATGCAGTCAGCTCTTGGCAACCCAAATAGAAGAACACTGTTCAAGAGCACTTTGAAGACGTTTTAATGGAAGAGGAAAGAGCATCTCTCAGTTGCTTCATGTCAACATGTTGGCAGGTTTTTTTTCGTTGTGCAAAGGCTCACTCAAGCAGTGTTGTGCACACTCTACTATCAGAATAGATGGATACATGTTCACATAACACCCTTAATTCATGGCAAACAAATAGCATGATAACTACTTACTCTCTCTTTCAGCACTCAAACGCACATCCTGGAGCTCATAAAGGAGCTGGGCTTAGAGACCTATCCGCAATTCAGTATTGGCAAGAAGGTGCACCACATGGGGGGTCCAGGCGCCAAAGTTCGCACCTACAGCACTAGTATCCCTGCTTTGTCCCCGCTGGTGCTGATGGACCTGACCCAGCTCCTGTGGAAGGTGAGCAGACGTCTGACTAGAGAGACTATCCTTTGAAAACCTAGAAATGACTGATAGGTATCAATACAATACCACAAAATATCATACATAGTTGATAAGTGGTTAAAGTATCTATGTTTATATTATTACACTGCTTTGCTGAATACTCAGTTCTGATTGGTCAGTTTAGACATTTCAGAGGTTGTACATTCTCGCAAACAGACCACTGCTAAGGAGAAAAAAGGGACTATGTGCAGTCAAATCAGTATGTAGAAAAAAGTCAGGCAATTTAATGTAAGCCATAGAAGACAAACATAATTTTTCGCCATCAGAAAAGCCGACAGGGAGATCAGGATCCTGATGTGAAGCGGAGGATCTGAACATATCCCTAGTTTAAAAAACGACCATGCATACAAATCCATTGATCTAAAAAACAAAAGAGATTATAAAAACATTACACTAACATTACAAAGTCTCTATTACAACAACAACAACAACAACAACAACAACAACAACAACTATACAGACAGATCAAGGTACAGATGGATAACATGTGAATACCAGCACATTTATCGGTACAACTATATAAGTAATTTCAACTAAAGATTCAAATTTCGGTCAATGTAATGTTGACAAGACTGTTCGGTCACTATCCTTGTTTCGCTCCATAACCATTTTGCAGCATTATTATTAATGAATAAGTTGTATTGTATTGTAAATGTACAGGTATACAATAATATACATCAGCAGGTATACCATATTACTTTTGAAGCTAATTGTTACAACACTTTATTTTTATAATCAACTTAATTGACATTAAAAATGGACGTTGTAGTGGTATTTAACATTTATAATACTGGGTGCTGTGTGATTGAGGACACATGTATATTCATAGCATAGCAAGTACTACAAAATGTTCTGGCCAGGATCAGTGCTGAGAGGAGCAGCGGGAGGTAGAGAATATGGGGCACGGAGCCCTGTCAGAACCATGTTTGGCAGCCTCCAACTACTCTTGTTTTGATCAATGAGATCTTTTTGCTTCACAGTGGTAAAGCATTGTGTGTGAGTGTGTTGTATTGACTACTTTTTACTCAGATTGACAGATTGCTTGCCACAGTGTGCGTCCAGGATCCTTCAATGACTCCCGGTGCTGTGGAACTGGACAGTATGACTCTGCAATCGTACATTGACGAACAAGCCTGGACTACAGGTTAGGTTTAAGAGTACTTTCAAACAAAACTTACTCCATTTTGCTCTTTTGACAATGTTTCCAAGGTTGGCGAATCATGGTGAGTAACAAAGACTTTCAATTTAGTGATCATAAGCATTCATCATCTGGAACCTTTTAAAAGTTTCATTAATTATTTGTTGACATATTCACGAGTGGATTAAAGTTCTCATGCCATTCTTCGAGCCACGCTGGTTAGTCCATAGATACAATTAAATAACAATACAAGTGTTAGTGCAAATTGATTCACCAACACATTTTACCCACTATAATAATATGTCAGAACAGAAATTCCTCACAATAAGACAATACAATTAAAAATATAGTACATTTACCATGATACAGAACAGTACCAAAGTACTACAAATACAAATTTGATAGGCTTCAACTATAGTTAGATTCATGTGATGAATGACATAAATAATTGAGGATAACAATTTTCTGTTGATTAACTAATTGTTTCATCTCTGGGTGATTCTCACGAAACCACCTTTGGTCATGTCTGTGAGGAATTGACAGACAAAATTACAAAAATAATCAAAATAATCAATTCTATATCAAACTGCATTGTGTATTGTATGTGGTACTATTGCTATTTTTGTAGTTGAGGTAGTAATTCATATTTTTTTCACCATTTTTCCATGTAGAAATTCATTACCGTAATGCGTCCGGAGTTTATTTTTTTACATTTAACCCCAAAATATCACAATAAATCTGCACAATTTAATACATACATAAATACAAAAAATTGTTGAAATGGTACATTCTTACTGGTAATATAATTATTTTGGGTCTAAGATTTATGAATTAAAATATTTTTGGATTAATATGTGTGTCCGGAGCATGTGAAGTTCATTACCGATGCACTGCCTATTTGGCCCCATTACAATTCCTGTTTGTTTAAATTAGTTTTTTTTTTACCCATGATGCATTGCATGGAAGAGAAGATGCAAGATAGCTACAAGGTAAGATGTCTTTTCAAGGTTAAGCTATAGATATGTTAAAGATTCAATTTACTGACACCCCAGTGTACACTACTAACTGTCATTACCGTAATGGGGTATTATATAATGTTTTTTTTAAAGTTATTGATTCCAAAATCAATAGAAAAGTTGCTTTTATAGAGCCAGAATGATAGTGCAAATATTTCTTTTGTAGCATCATGGCTATGCTAATTATTATGCTAGCTAGTGTTATGGTCATTCATTACCGTAATGCTCTGCATTCATTGCCATGTCATATAGGCTGTTACGGTAATGAACAAAATTGTTGCGGTAATGAAAGAAATGTGTGCAGCTATGTATGGTGAGCTTTAACTATAAATAAATAATTTATATATATTATTTGAATCTAATTTATTTAATGAATACTGAATCCCTCTTGAAATTAAGTTCAGAAAAGGTGGAAAGGAAAAGGGCAGCTTCCAAGGTGAGGGTGGTGAAGCACAGAGAGAAAGTGTACAGCAACCCAGATACATAAGGAAGGAAAGAGAGAGGTTAGAACAGGACATCTTCACATTGTGTGTGTGAGAGAGAGAGTGAGTGAGAAAGAGGGAGAGACAGAGAAAGAGAGAGACTGAGAAAGAGAGAGACAGAGAGAGAGAGACTGAGCCAGTGTTTCCACCAGGGGGCCGTCTTGCCTTCATTGGATGCCCTTTTTCAGCTCGGAGCGCCCTCAACTCGAGCCGAAGCGGCCCAAAAAAAAGATTTATCCGAGAGAAGATCGACAATTTTTATCGTTTAAATCAGGGGTTCCCAAAGTGTGAGGCGCGCCTCCCCTGGGGGGCTCCAGAGAGCTTCAAGGGAGGCGCAGCCGCCAGAAAAAAATAAAGAGAAACAGTGAAATCTAGCTAGTTAACTTCAGCTAACTTTATGCGAGCTGCAAAATATGGATAGATTTTTAGTGAAGTTACCTAAAGTGAGAGAGGAGACAGCGTCTGTCAGAAAACGAAGGAAGTATGACAATGATTATTTGAAGCTAGGATGTTCATGGACCGGTCCTGATGACACTCCACTGCCACAGTGTGTTATCTGCAACGAGGTGCGAGCTAATGACAGTATGAGACCATGTAAACTCCGGCGTCATATTGAGACGAAACACCCATGTTTGGTGACCAAGCCACAGGAGTTTTTTGACCGGAAGCTCAAGGAATTGCAGTCACAGAAAAATGTCATTGACACATTTAGCACTGTGAATACAAAGGCAACCGAAGCATCATACCGAGTGGCGTTACGGATAACTAAGACAGGTAAACCTCACAACATTGGTGAAACGTTACTCCTCCCTGCTGCTAAAGACATCTCCGTCTCAACTATTTCTCTCCGAGTGCAACGTATGAGGAAGCTGCCATCCTTAACCTCAACATGTTTAAAACATAAAGATAAAGAGGTTTAAAAAAGCTATTGTTTAATGTTTTAAGGAGGTGACGCTCAGCCAATCAAAAAATAGGAAGGTAGCGAAAACAGAGCATTTTATGACATTTTCTCACCTTACATTTTCTCTTTGCAATGCAATTGAATACCCCTGCATTATAGCAACAATAATAATAGCAATAATAATTGGGAGGGGGGGCGCGGCTGTGATTATGTTCTCTGAGGGGAGGCTCACCTTCCCACACTTTGGGAACCCCTGGTTTAAATGACAAAAAGGAAAATGACATCCCTCTGTTGGAGGGGCAAAGGAGGCTGGTGGGATTTTTTTCGCCGCCAACAAAGCCGGTTCCTGTGACGGAAAAAAGTGTACTGCCAGCGAGCCTTGCCGTTGGCTCTCAGCCCGAGCCTGAGTTGCCGCCATCCTAGTCTCCGCCAGCATCCCCCGCCCGTGCAGGTGCCCCGGGGCCGGAGTTGTCGTCATCTAGCCTCCCACCCCATCCAGAGCCTACGCCATCTGACAATGTCACTTCTACACCCGTAAGCCACGAAGAGAAACCGGTCAGCCACAACAAAAGGAAGTTTGTCGGGACCTGGAAAATGAAGTTCCCGTGGTTGTGCTATAATAAACAAAGTCATAAAATGTATTGCACACTATGTGTAAGGGAAAAAAAGCACAACGTGTTCACCTCGGGGACGTCCAACTTCAGGGTGAAGACTATAGAGATGCACATAAAGGGGGTGGATCACAAAGCAGTGCTAGATGCACAGCATTTACGGAGAAACAACATTCAAGTGGCCGTTAATCGAATGGTCTGTGCCAGATCAAAGGCGGTAATTGCGGCCAAGAGGAACGTGTATTACCTGGCAAAAGAACTGTTGCTGACACACAAAAACAAAAGCTTGAATGAACTGTGCATTCTGCAGGGATGTGAAACCTTGGCAGAACTGCGAGTTTCAGAGAACGCCCTCACAACGACATAGTGCAGGACATGCAGTGCGCCGTAATGTGCTGAAGGAGGATTTCATTGCAAAGTTAAATAACTCAACATTCAAGGGGCTCATGACTGACGAGTCCACGGACATTTCGGTGGAAAAGCTTCTTTGCACATATGTTAACCTAATAAATGACGGTGACTTAGAAACCCACTACTTGTGCAACACAAAGATAATGCATGCGACGCTGCTACCGTAACGCAAACCATTAAGGAGCAGTTGCAAAATTACAACATCGACCTGAACGACATAACTGGCGTCCGTACAGATGGGGCAGCGGTTATGACTGGAAGAGAAAATGGGTTCGGGGCGCGTTTTAAAAAGGGAAAACCCAGCCATCGGTGGCACACACTGCGCTGCACATAAGCTAAACTTGTGTGCCCAGCAGGCTGCTGTGGCGATTCCATCCCTCCAGCGCTACCAGAGGACGGTGGGCAGCATCTATGGATACTTCTCCAACAGCAGCTCTCGGCAAGCACGGCTTAAAGAAATGCATGTCATCCTGGACACTGATGACGTTCAGCCTGCTGTAACCTCAACGATCAATGCGCTGTGAGCCATGCAGATTGGAGATGAAGGCGGCCTAAAATTCCAAGAATTCTTGGCCAACATTGTGGAGAAAAACGGCGAGATGTATTTTAAGGGAGAAAAGATAAAGGCCACCAGGGCGATGCGGCAGGCCGTGGATGGTGTAAGGCAGCGCTTCCTCGACACCCTCATCCAGAATATTGAAGATCGTTTCCCCGACATCGGCCTCTTTTCCGCTTTTCGCATATTTGACCCATGGTGTCTGCCACGGGACAACACTGAACGTGCGCGATTTGGACGCGATGAGATGCAGACCATCCTGGATCACTTGTGCCCAGCGGGACGGGAACCTATCGTTGACACGGACACCTGCAGCGCAGAGTGGTCACCTTTTAAGGAGCTGGTCCATGCAAACTACAGCAACAATTCCTTCCAGGAGTTGGTGAAGATCATGGCTACACAACATGCTGGCTTCCTACCTGAAACCACAAAGCTCCTGGCTGCAATCTCGGTCATTCCAATGAGCACGGTGCGGTGCGGACGTGGATTCAGCATTCAAAATCGCATAAAGACCAAGGGCAGGGCAAGAATAAAAGCAGAAAATCTCGACTGAATCTGCATTGAAGGACCACCCATTGAACAGTTTGACTTCTACAGAGCCCTGGAAAAGTTTAGAGTGGAAAAACACTACCGCATTTTCCAAGGACCATGCAAGGAGCGATGTCCCTGCCGGCAGCGGTGATGTTATACAGGTACATTATGTATCATGTAACAAACGTTACGTTACTATTGTCTATTGTGTGTGTAAAGAGACAGTATATAAAAGTAACGGTGCAATTCAAAATTGTGTGTGTGTGAATATATACGTAAAGGGAAAGTATTTATAAAGCAATAGTATATCTCTTCTCCATGTAAGGTCATTACCATAACAAAAGCTTTTCATTACCGACATGCTCTGTTCATTACCATAACACTTCCTTAATAAGTTAATATGTTGATAGGAATATGGAAAACCTTCACATTTTCATTTTGTACAGGAAATGTTTGGTATGTCTGTTCATATTTTAAAATTGTCTTTTTTCAATCAATTGTACAATTTACACCACAGTAAAAGTCAATGTGTGGAACATAAAATTGTGTTACGGTAATGAAGTTAATAACTAAAATTATTATATTATTATATATTTACCTGAATTATTACACTATGTGACTACTTGTGACTATTGACAGCAGCATACGTTAAAAAATAAAATGCCAAACATTTACTCAAATATTCAGTTATCATCAATTGAAAATGTGTTACGGTAATGAATTTATTTGGTCAATGACTTGTTAAAACTCTCTAAAAATGTGTTTTAAAACATATACAGAACTTTTCTTTTACTAGGGCTAGTTCATTTAGAACCTGGTTGATACTAATGAGAACAATTATTTTCAAAATCTGCATCGAACTGTTTTGGCTCATGTTACACCAAGTTCGTGAGAATCACCCACCTTAGAGTAATTCAGTATTTAAATTAGTATTATTTAAGCCTAATCCATTTAAGACATCAAATTGGGATAATATATTGAGACTGTAATTACATATTGTCTTGATGAAATGAATTAATCCTTTCAGGTGTCTTTATGCAATGTCTTTGGTTTATTCACGGGTCAATGACAGGATACATTAGTTTTGACACAATGTATTGGTTACAGTAACTAAGGTAACACGGTCATTTTGTCAGAACACTTCATTACTGCATGTGTGATTCATTCATTCCTTCCTGTCAGAACTAAAAGAGGAGATGGGACTGTGCAGCAGGTCCCTCTTTGGCATGGAGCCGTCCCAGATGTCCTTCCTCTTCTTCCTCATGTTTGCTGCAGCAGCGGGGGGGCTACTGGCTCTGCTGGAGAGCACTCCAGGTTGTGCACAAGAGCTAAAGATAAAGGTATGCAGCTTCTATCCTTCCCAAAGTGCATGTTGTTGAGTCGAGGGCTGTTGTGAGACAGGAGTTATTTTCTAGACTATCACTTCAGCCTCTCTATATCTCGTTCAAACACTGTCCCACCATTTCCTTGTTGACCTAGAAACACCATCGATTGGAAAAGTTTAAACACTTGGTGCTGTGGACTTGTATTGGATTTCCTATTTTCTATGAGCTCCCTCAGCATGGAAGTGATGGTTCCATATTGTTTTAGTTTGTTTTAAGCTATTGCTTCTGAACTTTCTCTCTCAGACTGTTGGAGTGTAAGAAAGGCTCCAGGCCATAAAGGGAAGAAAAAGATGATGGCAATAATCTATAACTGCGTTTTAGAAAAGTTCTGCTACTTTTTTTTTTATCTTCAGGTATTTTCTATTAGGACATTTCACCAAGCATGAATGGTAATGACACAGATGTGGTATATAATAATAATAATAGTCATGATAATTCATAACACCCAAGGTCTACTTAGAATTCATAAAATATTCCAAAAAAGGTTAAAAACTGTATAAACAGACAAAAACACAAGCAGGTTAAACACATAAGGGGCCCTATTATGCTTTTTTTGGGGGGGGTGGGGTTCCCTTTCCAGTAATGTTTAATAGGTTTGTGTGCATGTAAATGGTCTGTAAAGGCTAAAATCCCACAGTTACCCTCCCATTGGACTCCTTTGTTTACTGCTGTGACATAGTGACATCACTAACACTCTCCTCTATTTGCTAGCGCTCCAAAAACATTGTAAAGGATAGTCTAAGCTGGCCAGCTAACCAATCAGAGCAGACTGGGCTCTGGTTTCAGACAGAGGGGGAAAATAGGTGCTGCAGCACAGGCAGTATGAGAAAAATAAAGACCTTTTTGAACATTAAAGCATGAAAACATGTCACAGTCAAGAAAAAAATAAAATAGTAACCTGACGATAATAATAATAGGGCCCGTGTGAAGCAGCATCAGATGTGAGAAGTCTTATCAGTTAACAAATCAAGGCTAATGAAGGTACTGTACACGTCACTGACAAATCCTCTTAGAAGCCAGTTCTGAGGCCGGCAGATGTCTGAGGTGAAGATGCTTACGAATTGGTACATATATAACTGGATTATCTGCATAGCTCTCTAGTCCCCATCATGGGTTTGTGGTTTTATTAATGAGTTTAATAAATCATTATTCTTCAGGCATTTTGCCCATTGGAGGTATCAATTGATTTTAATTTGCAGTGTCTGTGTCTCCACAGGGAGGCACCCAGCAGCTTTCTCAGTGTCTGGCAGAACGCGTCGGGTTCAAGAACGTACGGCTGGGCTCTGCTGTGACGGCCATATGGCAGGTAGAGTACAGTAACAGCTCACTCAGGGACTGATGAGGCCCGACGCAGAGATAACAGCTTCCTCACTGAGGAACAGGCTGTCTGCTGTGAAGGCACTGTCCGCCTCATCCTCAGCTGAGAGACCAAGTGCTCCATGCATCCTAAAGTCAAGGGCTTTAACCCATTTTTAATAACCAATGTTTAAGTTTGTGTCATTAATCAAGCAAAGATGCAGAGAATTAACTGACTGCGGGCTCTTAATTGATTATTTTTGGTATGGTTTATATCACAGTAAAGCAATTCTTTTTTAGTTCTGGTCATTTATTGGAAGAAATACTGCGTGTAAATGAACAGATGTCATCCTAAGTTTTGGGGAATTGTGAGGCAAATATTTTCTGAAATGTAATTAGTGCTCAAACAATGTGTTGATTAACACTTAGAATGTCATATCTACTTTTAGTTTAGTTTTTTGAGTGAGTGATCAAATAATAACTTTATATTTTACACTGTTAGTTGGACAAATAAGCTATTACAAGAAGTCACCATGTTTTTGGAAAACTATTCACCAATACAATTATTTGCAGTTGAATCACTTATATTAAACATAGTTAGTTGCACATGTCTATATGCAATAATATTTAGGGTAACAGGAGGCTGTAGCGTGTCCGGACATGCACAGCAGTGACACCCTTCACACTTTGCCAGTCTATCACAGGGCTAACACATATTGTGTGACAAGCTAACTCACATTTTGTTCCTTGAGACTTTGAGGAAAGCTCAAGCAAATGTCAGTAGCTTCGCCATCTCTACAATTAGCAAACAGTGTCTGCTTTAAAGAGCAGTTACAGTTACAGTGGTGGGACGACATGAACTCCTGAAGGGTTACAGAAGGGTTTCACTGGTCTAATGTCTTCTGAATAAATGTTCCTTTCAGAATAAAGTTATCTGGATTCGAGTCAAAAGAGATAGAAATACAATTTTTTTAAACTCATAATTATCAGCATCCAAAAATATCTAGCCGTATCTAAAGATTAGCTTTCAATGTTGCACAGCGACGTTCTGTTGTGAGTTTTAATTACCACCAGAGGCTTATGTTTGGTGATGAAAAGCTCCAGTGAAATAAAGTAGAACATCTTTCCAACACAATGTCATTAACCCACCTCTATTTTTTTTACGTTTTCATAAAATACTACAATATCTCTTTTGCTTAGCATAATGTAACATATTAAAAATACTAAACGTTATGGAACTATGTTGAATGTATACATATCTCAAGCCATCTTCCTTCACTTTCAGTCAATGATGAATTAACACAGTAGCTGGATTTGTGCTGTAAGTTATTTTGGCATGTCAGGAATTAATTCATAAGAAGCTCAAGGTTTAAAGGTCACCTATTATGCAAAATCCACTTTTTCATGTATTTTATACATAAACATGTGTCCCTCTGTGTAAATAAATTCTGAAAGTTTCAGGAAAAAAGATTCGCTCACTTTTTGTCCTGATCCATTTATATAAAAACCTGTCTGAAAATGAGCTGATCAGATTTTGGCCACTTTATGATGTCATAACGATGTTTTGGCTTGTGTAACCATTAGCCAATCACCAACCAAGGTAACACCCCCCCCACCTTATCACCTGAATCTCCTCCTAGAGCACCATTGTGTTCTTTGTAACCAAATCTCTCTCTGAGGGGCGTGGGGAGTGGCTCCTTATTTTCATCTAAAGTAACAGACAGAGAATCAGCACTTTTGAAACAGGGCTGAAACAGAGGGGATTATGGGATGCTGCAATGCATGATCTGTTTGGTATTTGGAGCCAAACACTTCAGAGACATGTTTTGTATATATCTGAGACCTATAATATATTGATGAAAAACAGTATAATAGGGGACCTTTAATGAAAAGTATGCAGACATGCTGATTTTGTTTGCCCTAAAGTGGAACAATTTAGCCAATGCAATTTAAAACATGGACAATTAAGATACTTATATATCGGGTCAGCTACTCGAAAAAGTGTACTAATTAAGTTAAATACAATTTGTGCATACCATATTAGAATAAATGTGTCCAAAATCAGTCACTTAATCACACTTAAAGCTCCACCACAGCAGAGAGGATGTGATGTACTAACACATGCAACTTGCTTATTAAACAAAGCTGTATTTGTGTGTGTTCAAACAGGATGCAGAGTGGGCCCGGGTTAGCACCACCACCAACACTTTCCTGTGCAGGGCCGTGATCGTCACCTGTCCCCCTCACTTGGCAGGTCAGCGTGCGTCTCCCACCTCTGTCCACTCGCTAAATGAAATTCTCACTGATGCAGAAGGCAAATAGCCTCCTCTCGCACTACGTCAGTCAAATGTGGCAAACTGTGCACTCATGCAGATACATCTTTGATTTTGCTAAATCTCTGGGGTGGTGGCAGTCAATTTGTTTGGAATGGAATCCACCTGAGGTCGGGCTATGGGCTGGGGAATTGCCTGGATTGAATTTTTAACCAGAGCAAAACTTTAACTTGGGGGGGCTAATGTGACATTATCGCTATGGTTGGCGGTTGAAAGTGTAAAACACGTCATCATTTAGGCAGCAGAGGGGGGGGGGGGGGAAATTGGACCCCTGTGGTAGAGTGTAACTGTTAGGAAGAACCGGAAAGTGTAATTGAACAAACTAATGTAGCATTTAAAAACATGCCATGTTGGAACTTGGAAGTCATGTGCATACGAGATCATGCGTATCAGTGAGTTGGAGAAAACTTTTCCCACCCACGAGAAAAGACAACTTTTTTTCAGGTCAGAAAACAAATCCTACCTTTCCGACTTGCTACCATCTGGAGGGCAAAACACTGGTGACTTGGAGTTGAGTTCATGTTTGCTGTTTGGCTGGTGCTTGTCACACTGGAGTCTTGCTTTTGCCAGGTTTGGAAGGGGACGAAGCGGGATCTTCGGTGGGGTTTACACTGGGCCTGTGCCTGTTTGTACTGAGCTGGCAACAGATCTGTCACTGAAAGCGTCATACACAGAGGCATGGACCATAGCCAGGATCCTTAATGAGACAGGCTTGGGAACAGTGCTGAATAATGTAGCATGGGTTGCTCGGGCTCAGATGCCACTCTTTGGCCTTAAATCAGTGCAGGGAGATTTACAGGGACTTTTTTATAAAGCCAAAGTCGGGCCAGTGATTGAGACGTCACCTTTCCCAAAATAATCCGTGGTGAATAAAAGAGAGGATTTCTACTTGAAGTCATCGGTGTAAACCGGAGTACTTTCCATTTAGTATGGGAGCCAAAGAGAGGCGGATTCAGTTCTCAAGTCTCTTGCTTTTTAGTCAATGATTGGGTAGATGGATGAATGAACAAAGAAATACTGTCTGGGCTCCAATAGGTGCTTGGCATCAAAAGACATCCACCATTGCACACGAACGCTGGATATGAGCGGTGTGTTCCCCAATATATCACGTTTGTCCCATTCTTGGCTCTTGGATTTATCTCCCCTTTCATCCATCCATCTTTTATAATGAGCTCCGTCAGTTTGTTTTTTCCCCTTTTTTGTAACCAATTCTCTCACTCACCTCAATGATTTATGAACTGTTTGGTTTCACAGCAGAGATTGTTATGCATGAAACAGATTAGCTTGGAAATACGAATTTTGGCCATGTTTTGAATTTCGAAGATGTGCTTGAAGTATAGGCATCATAGTCGGTTCCCATGTAGATTATTTCCGGGACTGCACAGTAAAACGAAAATAATTAAGCTTTTGGCAGCGTGCAGTTGGAATAAAATGCAATTAGGCGTTCAGTCTAATATTCAGCAGTAGTTACAGAGACAGCTCTGCAGTTACTAAATTAACATTTGGTTCAAAGTGTTTTTTTTTCACTCTCTCCTTATCCTGACAAGTTCCTGACAGAGCATGCCAACTGTCTGGCTGCGAGTTCACATATGCGTGGAATGTCTAAGGATATTTATGGCGGATGAAGCAAAGTTCTCGATGTTGCTCGCAAACCTGACTAAAAGAGGGCATTTCGTCTGATTGCGAGTGAACTTGACAGGCAGCCAAACAACACTATCAGATGTTGCTATCTGTCTTCCCGTGGAGGAGGAGCTGCGTAATGACAGTGGGCTCGGGCAGTGATGAGGAAACTATTATATCTGCCACTCACCGTTTAGTCCAGAGGCTTGTTTACACTGGTGAAAAACAGGTTAGGCGATGATTTGCCAAGTGACACTGTGAGCCAGCATTCTAGGCCAGTATCTACTGTGCTGTGAATGAAACTAATGGAGCCTCATTTAGGGATTACATGTGAAGTGGGAGCTAGAGTGATTGTGAAGATAACCGACACAATGGGATTGTTATCTTGCTGCAGTTCAACTCTTTAGAAAGGAATAAGCTTACCGTGTGTTTTCCGCATGTCTACTGATTAGAAATATAGGCTAGGATGGAACATTTCGACAGACTACTTTTATAAAGCACTTTAACAGTCTTTGCAAACCCTCAAAGCAGTTTTTAAATATACAAACAGAGGCGGAGTCTGTCATACCAAACATTCACACACTGATGATCCATCGGGAGAAATGTGGGGTTAAATATCAGGGTCTGGGGATCTAACCACTCTCTCTTAAAGGTCCCCTATTATACTGTTTTTCACCTATATATTTATTATTATTATTATTATTATTTTGATATAGGTATCAGATATATATAAAACATGTCT
Organism: Gymnodraco acuticeps; assembly: GCF_902827175.1. Classification (NCBI taxonomy): domain Eukaryota; kingdom Metazoa; phylum Chordata; class Actinopteri; order Perciformes; family Bathydraconidae; genus Gymnodraco; species Gymnodraco acuticeps. The sequence goes on along the minus strand of NW_022990652.1, from coordinate 160,725 downwards.
CTGAAGTGGTTGGCTTGAATACCAAACAGATCATGCATCGTAGCATCCCATAAACCCCTCTTTTTCAGCCCTGTTTCAAAAGTGCTGATTCTCTGTCTGTTACTTTAAGGCCCGGACACACCAGGCCGATTTCGGCCGTCGATAGATGTCTGGCCGTCGATGAGCGTCCTGTCGCCCTACTCAGATTGGTTTGTCCAGCACCGTCGTGGCTTTTCGGCCGTGCCGACACCTTCCGCTGAATCGGGAGGCTGTCGGCAAAAGGCTGTCGGCAAAATAAATGACTCTGATTGGCTGTTCAGCTTAGCGAATCAGTGCATGAGAAGCGAAACGGAAGTGAAGAAGGCACTGACAGACGGCTATTATTTTTCATTTTCCAGTACCGCACTAAACATGTTTTCGATAAGTCGTTATGTGAAACAGTCTGTGAAACAGTCTGCGATGGACGAGAGTGAAAATGGAACGCACGCTATTTGTTGTTTGTATATATCACGTAGTCTGTCTTCCAGTTGCCTCTTTTGAATCAAAGGTCCCATGTCATGCTTTTCCGGTTATTACCCGTCCCCTTGTGTGTTATGAAGGTTTGTATGCATGTAAACGGTCTGCAGAGTCACAAACCCTCAAAGTACACCCTGTAGGGAGTAAAACTCTAACACAGAAAATACCTGTCTATGCTGCCCCAGAACGCCTCGTTGGAGATTTCTCTTTTTCCATTGTTTGCTTCCTGGGTACAGTGACGTGCCCATACCCAAATGGACCCTTATCCCACGTAGCAAGCAGGAAATTAACCCAGCTCACACTGTCCGCTCCTCGCAGCAGCAAGCCGCGCAACGTCCCGCCAACACGGCACCCAGAACCCACGCAGCATTCTCATCTGTTTGTCATTACTGGTGTCATTTTCTGGTTGCTAACGCCATTGTAACACATAATCACTGATGTTCCGCTGTAACGGTGGTGGACTCATCAGAACAGACTGGGCGAGCTGACTAATCAGAGCACAGTGGGCTCACAGGGAGGGGGGGGGGGGGGGGGGGGGCAGGAGCTCCAACAAGCAGTTTAGGACAGAGTGAATGCACATACTGTACTATACAGAGATGCTGTAGATGTGATAGTTACCTTGGTTGGTGATTGGCTAATGGTTACACAAGCCAAAAAACGTTGTCATCATAAAGTGGCCAAAATCTGATCAGCTTATTTTCAGACAGGTTATTATATAAATGGATCAGGACAAAAAGTGAGCGAATCTTTTTTCCTGAAACTTTCAGAATCTCTTTACACAGAGGGGACACATGTTTATGTATAAAAGATTTGAAAAAGTGGATTTTTCTATAATAGGTGACCTGTTAAGCCCGAGAGACCCCGGTACCGGGGCACTTCCGCAACATCTTGCAGGAAACAGTGTCTGAGGGCATGTTCATTTAATAAACTATGAATGTTTTATATCCATGTAACGGGAAGAAACTCATCTAACTGATCATTATTATTTATTTATTTTAAATAAAACCCACAATGCTAACGCTGAGCCTCTGAATTAGCAACGAGCGAAAAATGACAGCTGACTGCACCGAAATTCACTCACAAAACCTTATTATTTATCTTTGCACATCCAACAACACATCGTTTCACATCGTGAGGTGACACAGAATCGAAGGGTACCCTCATTATCACTCAATTTTACGAAATCGCGACTTTATAAATAAAACATGTGGCGCTAGGTAGCTAAAAATGCTAACATGGCTCACCTGTGTCGTAGTCTGGTCAAACGTCGTCTTCAATGGCATATATATATAAAATATATATATAAAAACGCTGCTGAAGTTAGTCCATAGGTTAATCCAATGTGTCTGTGTCCCTTTGAAATGATTTCTGATAATCCATAAGCAATAAACCTGCTTTTCCGTTTCTAGATGTCAGAGCTAGAGATAGCTTCATTGTGATGCAAAACTACTTATGCAAAGCCCACACCTTTTTGTTTTACCATGTGTGTGAGTGGGGAGATTCCCCTTCGATTCTATTGGCTCTAACGGTCAGAAAGAGATGTCAATCACTAAAATCGACCAATGGGTTCCAGAGAAACGGTAAAACTCCCATTTCCACCCAAATCACCTCAGAGGTGGAGTTTTTTTTAGCTAAACCTCTCTAAAAAGGTCAAATGTCACTTGTTTTGCATCAATATTTATACAGGGTACTTATTATATGTTGTACTTTGGATTCCTAAAGCTTTTAGTCTACCTTACCATCATCCAAGGGTAGTATTCACTATAAGTAAAAAATATTTTTGGACGGACACTATAATTTACAGTTTTTTTACTATGTCCAATCTGAATTGTCTTTAAAATAAAAAACATCTATATTGTTCTGACTCTTCTACATCCAACTCACAGGTTTATAATTACATTGAGGAAAAAGATTATTAATTTAACCCTTTTAGAAGGGAAGATATGGTCATTTGTTCTGGGAATGTCATTTTCGAGCCTGAGACCTGAAAAACAGGCTCAGGGCTAAACTGGTTAATGGTGGCAGCTGCAGCTCTACCTCCTGAGCCGCAGTGTCACCGTACATTAGTACATTTTGCTTGTTAATACTTTGTTTGGCATGGAAAATGTTTCCAATCTCAAAAGGGCATGCCATGCTCATCAGTCTCTTCAAAAGCTCTCAGCATTTCAATAAAGCTATTGATATTTGAGGATTTTTCCAAAAATTAAATATTTGTTTTGTACAACACATCTTTGACACGAACAAATTGTGTAAAGGATACTTTTATTCGAAGAGTTGTAACCAGAGCTGGGACTAAAAACAGTTTGTACTCAGTAAGGAGGAGATTTTATAGTTGGTGTCTGTTGAGAACTGGATCCTAGTTATCCAATTGCTCATGCGTCACTGACTATCAAATCTTCTTCTCTATGCAGTCGGACATGCATGTTCCAGTTTGTCTTAAACATGCAGAGGAAAAACCTGTGCTAGCTCTTTTTCCACCCAACTATTTATCATAAATTTCAACGAAAAATATATAGAATCGTATTGATTGTGTCCAAATAGCAACCATTAAAAAGGATATAAATGAATATACCTCAAACACAATTGATCAGCTCCTAAGGGTTGGTGTGGTTTGATCAGATTTGATTGGCAGCAGTGTTGCTTTTGTAACATATTAAGAAAAAAAATGTGTTCAGCGCCTATACGTTTTCAAAATAAAATGCATTTTGCTCTTTGTGGTCTACCAGCGACAGTACGTTTAGTTGGCCATGTATTCATAGGAGAGGAAAGCCATACAATATTAAACTAGAGGTAAATGAATTCCTGAACTAATAAGGGAACTTTTAGCCAAAAGGGTCATCCTCCTCGAGTCTATTTTGGTCCAGAACCAAGAGCAAGAATGATTAGATTACGTCAGAGCTGCAGAGTGAGTGTGTGTGTGTGAGTGTGTGTATCTGCTGCACCTACCTAGCAATAGCATTCAATTTCAATAAGTGTCAAGGGTCTACGCACATAATTCAATAAAAGATTGGTGATGTAACGTGTCCATAGATACAGGAATCCATCGTTACCATGGATTAAGTGGATGGTGAATATTGCTGCCGCTTCCTGATGGCTTTACAGATGAAGCCGGTGAAGTCTGTTTCCTTTATTATTCATCCCTTTGGTATTCATCTGTGGTTACAGCTTTTGTATACTTGCTAAGAGTTATGCCATACTGTAAGTCAGGGGTAGGCAAGTAAGTTTGGCCGTGGGCCAATTTTTTGCTGAGCCGCAAGATGGCGGGCCAGAACATAATCAAAGCCTAATTCAAGGAATTGATTTTGGTAAGAGGGCGCAGCGCCCCTGTTCCCCGATTCAGAAAGAACTCTGATATCGCTGATATGCCCCCCCATCAACACTCTGATGCGCAGTCAGATCCGCTGATTGGTTCACTGATGATATAGGCGCCCAATCCAGAGCCTGAGTCTGGCTAGACCCGCCCAAAGGGAGGCTCGTCCTCTCTAGCCCCATTTCAGTCCCAAAGCCAGGGCTATTATCTGTATTTTAACAGACTTATCTTTTAAATTGAGGTGTATTTATTGTTCTCTTCAAAGTTTATTTTTCTCTGAAATTGTAGGGAGGATGGTCCTCCCTTTCCTCAATGGACGAGCCTCCACTGAGTAAAGTAGAGTTATTAGCAGTGTTATTTAACATACTTTTATTCTGATAAGTATTGTCAAGTTCTCTGGGTTTTATTGGCATTTATTTGAGTGTTTGCCCACATTTGAGAGGCTTGAGGGGCAACAGAGAATCATTTTTCCTTTTCTTTATTTCAACTTTTCAAGGACACATTAGGATTCTTTCAGGTTGAAAACCTTTAAAAAATACCAAAGGACAAAATAAATCAATTACAGCAGTTGTGCTTTGCAATTTCATATATTATAGCCTAAATTAATCAGTAACCAAGTATTTTACTCAAACTCAATGTATTTAATAGTTAAATAAGTACTTTAATTGACCTGGTTCCCCCCAACCACACATTTGCCATATGTGACCCGCTCTATCGAAATCAATCGGAACTCGCAACGGCTCATTTCAAAATAAACGTGGATTTGCGTAAAAAAATAGTTTTTCGGGGATCGGGTGTTTTGTTTGATTTTAAATAAACAAAGTCTTGGCTTTCAGAATATGACATTTTTATTTCCAAAATCACACGATAAATACATGTTTGAAGCTTGTAAAGGGAAGATGACAGCTCTCCCTCCACTCTGCTCTTCCACAGCGCCGCTTCCCCTCCCTCCGCTGACATTATGAATGTAAGCGGATATGTCGGGACAGAATTGATTTTACCGGACAAATTTGAAACTTACCGGTCATGTTTCAATAATAATAATAAGAATGGTGTAGCAGAGTTTCTGTTAGCAGGTAATCACCGGACTAGGACCGGATATGCTGATGTTTAAAATTCAGTTAATGGGCTCATTTTTATATTGCTTCAGTTTATAATCGTTACAGATCGAAAAGTTCAGATTCATTTTTCAATAAATGATTCCACAAACAACATAATTATTACATTCAAACAAACTACTTGTAGTATATGAAGTACATTATTCAAAAGTTTACATTAACTTTGAATAATAACACGGGAGAAACGGATGCTCTCTTTTCCCCTCTCCCTCCCTCTCTCTCCTGACAGCCCGTCAGTAGAGGCTTCTCAATACTCAAATGTCCCCTCCTCGACTCCCCTCCTCGGTTCCCCTCCTCGAGACTTAGACCCGCCCACAGGAGATGCGAGCGGAGGACCGAGGAGGGGAAGCAGCAGACGTTTAAATACATGATAACTCCTCTCCTCTGAGCGGTCATTTTAAAGAGACGTCCGTTCATTATTACGTGGCAACAGCTGCATCAGCTGTCGAGTGTTTTGTCATAGCGCTGTATCTCTGTTAGATCAGCTGAATATTGTTCCCCCACATATTTACTTTGAATTCATTGAGAGTGCGGTATAATGAGACAATAACAGACTACAGATGCGGACACACACACACAAATATATTTATATAAATATATACAATTTAAAGTATGAGAGCACTCTCATAATAACGTAACACAATCAGAGACTGGATATATCCCCCCCTCTCTCTGGTCGCTGAAATGGGGAATTGAAATTACGGGCCAAAAGTTGTATTTACAAGTAGGCCTATTAAAAGTAAGCAGAGGACACCACACCAACTGAGACCCGTCTGTCCGCCGCATTTACGCACTGTACAACACACACCTACACACTGTACCACACACACCTACAGCTCCTAAAGCATAAGCCGTTGTGTATTTTATTATGTGAAGCAATGGTCTTAGAAAAATATCGACTCTTTGTTTGTAGATATCTACTAAACTAAAGCAAATAAAGAGAGTAGGCCTGTTATACTGAGTGATATATATTATACACACTGCTCTGCTTTCTGCATGGACCTTACAGCTGTTCTCTCTGGAAACATCGCGACGCGATGAAAGCAGTTTCTAAAATAATATCCAGGGGATGCATGCATAGCTGTCATTGGCTGAGATAAGTCCGGCCGTGCGTCACGCCTCCACCGTTCCCGGAAATGCATCCGTGGAGGAGCCGTGGAGGAACCATCAGTGTACCCTCGGTTAGAGCTCCTCCAGAGAGCCTCCTCGACGCTCGATCCTCGGTGTGCATTTAGAGAAATGAGACGTCCTTCAAAATGGCGCGCTGAAATTCATTTCCGGGTCACTACTAGAGGACCGAGGACCGAGGAGTCGAGGAGGGGAAATTTGAGTATTGAGAAGCCTCTAGTTTCTCATGCAGCTCGCTAAACAGTGGGCGGGGCTTCAGGTGATCATGCAGGGCTGCGTGTCTCCATCAGACTCAGCAGCTGATCTGATCTCTCTCGGGTCCGGTTACACTTCACTCGCGTTTATGACCATATCGATCAGATCCAGCTCTCCTGATCGGCCTTTATAGAGAGCACCGATCAAACTATTAAGAGTGAATATCGGCCGATAAGGACCGGCGGCCGATCGATCGGCGGCTAACGGAAACCCTGATGTGCGACTGTCGGTCCTATGTTGTAAAAAATAAATAAAAATATCAAAATAATATTTTATTTTTGATTCTCAAAATTACGGGCCAAATATTATTGCTAGCGGGCCAACAATGGCCCGGGCCGCCTGTTGCCGACCCATGCTGTAAGTGGTTCTCATATCATTGTTTGGATCGAAACGTTGACACTTTGAAGTCTAACGTGAAGGCTTTTCACATGACCATCATCTCCGGCGAACTCCTACTGTAGCAGGAGGCTGCGCATGTAATTGCCTCTTCGTCTATGCTTTCACAACAAGCTGCTACATCATGTGCTGTGATCTATTGGCTTTTTTTAGGATGAAAGAGACAAACCAATTTCACAGTGGACACAGGAACAGCCACGAAGCAAACTTCCGCTCTGGCTAGCTTTAGTTCTTTTCATACCATTTGTAATTCCCTCGAAGCACAGGCAGACACAAGTGGCTTTCTCATAACGGGTTTATTCCTCCGAATCCACCGTGAAAACTACACAAACAAACAGTATAAATGACAAACATAGTTTCGTGTTAGACACACAATAACATGCACAGCATGTGAGATAACTAGCAAGGTAATAACATAAAAGTAATACAAACACAACAACATACCTCGTTGGGCTGCATGCTCTGTATACAGAGGGAAGTATTCTTCAGTTCTCTTCACAACTTATATATGTATAAGAATACAAAACTAACGGAGCTGTAAGTATCCGTGCATCTTACTCTGAGGGTGCTTCTCATGTTCTCGCTCTCTAACTCACGCGAGAACAGCATAACGAGACGTGAGCTTGGACTTCAAAATAAAAGACGAAATATTGCACGCATGAAACATTACAACAATAATAATTAGTACACTTAGAAAATACACATTACAGTTAAATTATGAACATGTAAAGGCTGCACTTACACCATTCAAGTTTATTTTTTTGCACTGCTCTTTGTAAATTGCAATCTGGAAGCAGCATCTCTGGATCGTCATCCCTTTGATGTTATGTCTTGATTTGAGTGGCTTTTCATGTTTTTTACTTTCCTCATCCTTCTGACAGTCAAAGACGCTGAAAGTGCCTGTGTGCTACGGTGAAAGTTCTGAGTGAGAACGTATTGGACATTTCGAAAGCCCCTCGCTAAAGGCCCAGATGTAACTCACTGGTCGGTGACAGGAAATTGAAAAAGCAATGTTAACGGTGTCCTGTAGGGCATTAACAAGAAGGGGAGTGAGGCAGCATGGAAATGTCACAGGATGCTAAAAGGAGAAAGTGAGATTGAGACGGACAGAAAGATGGTGAAACAACTCGAGGAAACCATTATAGGGACGGGGATGTGTCGAGGGTCAGGAACCAGTCGTTGTACAGATTGCTCTGGAGGCATTAGATGTGCTTGAACTTGCAGCCACTTTCCAAAGATGACAGCGATGCTCAACGCTGCCTGATGAAATGTCAAATAAGAGTACTTCAATTCAGGCTGGTGCAGATGAGGCGTGTGTCACATGTTTAAACCAATGTCCTGTACTTTTATTACATTTCATCCACTATAGTCAAATTATATTTATTCCTCGAATGATTTAGGTTACCGATGATGTCCAAGAGATAAATAACATCATTATAAATAAAATGGCTGATTAAATAACTAGAGGTAGTAATTCAAGCAAAATGTGTCTAACTCTGCATAATAAAAATATCCAAGTGAAGTAAGATGCATCACATAACAATAATACCGTCCATTTAGTTATTGCAGCATTAGTCTGCATATCCAAAGACCTGTCCATCGATCTGGGAGTGTTAGCAGGTTCTGATCGTGTGTGTTAAAATGTGGTTCTGCGGAAAAGTGGTGGATTGAGCTAATTACCAACATCAACACCTCCATGTTTAATTATATTAAGCATTTTAGCATGCTTAATCTGAAGATGATAGGAATGATTTGCAGGTAATACAAACATTTTTAGCCGATTTGCCCTGGAGGTGAAGTCAGTGGGCGACTGAAGTAATTTCAATTTATCCTGAAGGAGACATGGGCATATCAAATGTCCTGTCAATCTCTCCCACAGTTGGTTCAGATATTTTAACAACACTATTTTCGACATTATAATAATAATAATAATAATAATACATTACATTTATAAATTATAGTGACACTAGTGTAAATGCAAATAGATTAATAAAGTTAGCAGGATTGTCAACTTGGCACCATGGACCCTAACCCTATAACCCACAGCAAAACATATCCGTCAAACTTTTTTCACTCAAAGACAAACACGAAGAGTCAGGGATTGACAGAGCAGCAGGAATTCATATTTTAGTCTGGATCAAAGCGTTAGATCAACTTCTGAATCAATACCATGGGTTACATTTAATATGCTTCTCCTCAACCTTTTCCAAGTTAGATTTTTGGAGAATTCTGACATTTTGTCTGTTGCCAGTATCAAACAAAGTGTGTATCCTTTGTGTGCTCGGTTCGAATGAATGCCGACATAGCATCAAACTCTGGACTGATGTTGATGATTTTGTCATTTTTTAAAGTGCTTCTTCCACTTCTATTGAGAGAATACATCCTCAGTATTTATCCTGTGGCTGCTTCGAGAGCAAAGTCAAACTCTGTAGAAATTGCTAGATGCCAGAAAGAATGCATGACAATAGTCCGCCTTGTCACTGATGTCTGTTTACAGGCAGTGATGATGTGTCACTTTTTTATCATAAAGCCGCCTTTGGAGCTCAGGGTATCAGACTGATATGCTTGATCGTATTTATACAAACTGCCATTATGTTGAACCTGTTTATTATTGTCATCTCCTTTTAACTGTGATGCTGAGTTCCACTAAAGTGTCACAGCAGATGTGTGCACAGTGTATTGCACTCTAGCTTTCAAATGAGTAAGATGCTAGAAAACTTTTAATTTAGCCATCAACACGTATAGCAAATAATGAGGTGGAAGGCATTTCCTGCTTTCAGCTTTGGTGTCAAAACAAGTCGCTTTATAGTTATGACACCCATTGACAGGTCTTAAGTCATGTGTACACTGCTGTCATTCAGACGTCTACTGTAAGTGGCCATGTCAAATTAGTTTGGAGCCACTTATCATGTCAGTGATTTTCAATGTTATGGCTCTGGGCTCATCAATTTTGTTTAGCATTAAGGGCATTATTTTGAGGTTGCTGACGGGCCCTTGACAGTTTCTAAATAATGTTTCCCATCTTCCACTGGGTCATTTGTTAAAAGCCTGGCTTCTGGCCAGATGTCGCTCCACTTGCCAGAGCGAGAAACGGTTTGGCTCCTTTGCATGCACGACTTACAGTACCTCTAACGGTACTGATGAAGACACTTGACTGCTCTCACATCAGTCAGATAGAGCTTTTACAGATATAAGACACGCGATTAGTTCCCTGCAGCCGAGCCACAGCCAGAGTAGCATTAGGTCATGGGGATTTCTTTGCCATTAATGCAAGTCAATGTTTCAAGAAAAAAACAATCCTGATCAATAGAGGGATTAGCTCAAGTGTTCCATCGTTCTTCACTTATTTCAATTTCCCTCTTTTATTAGGTCTCTAAAAATAAAGCATCGATTTGTCTGGAATGTTATAGTGTAAAGTTAACCAGGTGAGAAGAGGGAAGATGGATTAAAGGAGACTGAGAGGAGCTTTTTGTTTTTGAGATTCATGGTGTACTCTTGTTTTCCCCACAGCAAAGATCCACTACCAGCCAGCCCTGCCCAGCCAAAGAGAATTCCTTACCCAGAACATGCCGGTGGGCCACATGATAAAATTCATATTAACATACCAGACGGTGAGTAACAGAAGACAAATCTAAATGTGAACATACATTTGCATAACGTTACGACTTTGTTTGTCTTAACAGTTGTTGCAGCTTTTTACATATTTTCACATATCTTTCATCCCCAAAGGGTTTTCCTCTGAACAACATGTTTCATACTTCACATCCATAAAGAGTAACATCGATTTCGATTGTTATGGTGGATTATTAAATTGGTCACACTGACACATGGGCTGTTTTGCAAATATGTTCACATAGAAAACAGCATTTGTGAGGGGTGAGTGCACTGGAAACAGTCAATACAATTTTTATAATAATAACAATATGCTTGTCAATTGTAACATTTCACAACGGCTAATAGGGGCCCATTTCACCTAAGCAATTTGCAAGCAGTACTTACAAGCGAGTGCTGGCTGTGTCACGTTTCACATTTGATTTCTGCTTGCAAATTGCAGATAAGTATGATTCCTGCAAGGCGTATGCATGGGTTGAAACTATTGGATGTTAATAATAATCGAAATTACCTCATTGTGCAGATTTAGCTAAATGGGCCCCTGAATTTCAATAACCCCTACATAAACTCTTAAGTCATATGTTTCAGCTAATCAGGACCTTAAAAAACACTTGAAAGTCTATCAATATCAACATTATGACTGCTCCAGTAGGACTCAGCTAGGGCTGCTTAGCTGGTGCGGAGGTGAAAACACGCTGCAAACAATTGAGTTATTTTGTAGGAAGCCGGGAACTGAGAGTGTAACAAAAGGGCGGGTTGACTGCGCAAATACTTTTTTTCTTACAGAAGGTAAAGAAAAAGGAAAGGGAAATGTCAACACGTTTCAGCCAGAAAGAAAAACAGAAACAGGCCGGCACAATGAATCCGCCTGAGGCAAATAGACCTGAGGAGGGAGGGGAAGGCCTCTCTGAAATATTAAAATAAATCAGAGAATTCCGCATAGAAACTGCTGGGAATTTTGGAGTATTGAAGGAGGAAATAAACGACTTCGGAGAGCTGAAAATAAGAGCAGATGCAGCAGAATTAAGAATCGTAGAAAATGAAGACCGTGAAATCGGTATGACAAAATTACTCCTTCACAGTTTACGCATGCAAAAGCAACTGGAAAATAAATGTGAGGAACTTGAAGGCCGGGAACGACGGAACAACCTGAGGATTTATTCAGTGCCCGAAAAATGTGAGGGAAATAGCATGATGGACTTTGTGGAAAACTTAATACGCGAGAAACTGGATGTGAGCAGCGAAATTCCCATTGAGAGAGCGCACCGGGCAACGGGGCATCTCACTGGGCACAGCGACCGTCCCCGATCAATAATAGTCCACTCCCAAAACTACAACGTGAGGCAAAGGGTGCTACAAGCCGCCTGGGCAAAGAAGGACATTAGGGTGAAAGATTGCAAGATTTTCTTTGATGAGGACTTCACCACCCAAGTGTTCAAGGAGCGCGCAAAATACAGACAAGTAAGGAAGCAGCTCCAGGAAAGAAACATCAAATCCCGCATTCTGTTCCCTGCTAAACTGAAATTATTCGAGAAAAACGGAAAAGTCAGGGTGTTTAACAACCCACAAGATGCGGCACAGGGTCTACTGGAGTATGGTGTCAACATGGAGAGTCCAGCAGGAGAACCGGACTTGGAGTCTACTCTTCAGGCTTCAGGATGGCAGACACACCGCTCCAGGAACCGGAGAACCCCAGGATGTGAGCTGATGTCGGACGTAAAGACATTAATTGACTCGCTTGATCGGCATGAAAGAGCAAAGGAATGAACGTGTGGAGGGAGTTAACTCCTTGCAGACGTACATGGAAAACAATAACAACACATAAATGACTGAGCCACTCGGAATATTTTCCAGATTTGACAACACAGAGTATAACATGTACAATTTTGATTATGATGTCGATTCAGAGAATCATGTGTTTAATCATATAAGTGACTCGTGTAAATATTATACCGATGATCAATTTAATGACAATGTTGGACTTGAAAATAAATGTTCTTTAAAGGAATGCTCCACTCATTAGATAATTAATCAAAACTTCAGTATTTAGTTAAACATGATGTTTAAACCATACCCTGAAGAAGTCAGCGATATTCCCCGGTAAATAATGATTGTATAGCTCTTTTTTATCAAAACCTGTATATTCCGTCAGGCCGCTGCCATTTTGCCCATTTTCAGTAGTCACGTGATGGTCGTGACGTCATCCATGCGTTCACTTTGTAAACACACGAAAACATGGCGAAGTTTTGAGCAATATGAAGAGATTGGAAGGGGGAATTCAGCCATACAGGTTCGAGCCTACTTAGTAGATACAATGATTTTGATTACTAGATATGTATGCATGTAGTACCACCCTTGCTAGCGATTCCCTCTCTAGTTTAGCATACTCAGCCTCGTTGTCCCTGGCCCTAGAACCACGATTTTATGGGGCCGGAAAAACTGGGGGGAAATACCCACTAGCCGGTACTACGCTATATGGAAAGGCCACCAAAAACTGGCCTGGCCTGGACGATAAAGGACGTTTAAACGGGGCTACCCGCTGCAATGGAAATGCGCCATAACATACCTTATTCTTACTCCGAGCACTACTTCTGGTCCTCCGTCGCTTCACACTTGCAGAAGGCGATTTCTCAACTGGCCGAACTGGTGTCCTGGTCGGTGATGACACCAGAAAGACCGATGGTACTGCATCTCCATTAAGTAATGGTTGTTCAATAAATCCCATGTTATGTTTTATCATACTCTCAGAGTAGTCGTCCGGAAACTTGAAATGTTCGCTGCATACATGCGCCTGTGGATCTTTCGGTTCGGGCCGGCCACATTTCGCTAGCCACTGCCTCCGAACGTACTTCCTACGCTTACCTTTTGGCAACAGATAGAACCGAGCATTCCGTGGATTGTTCCTATCAGAATTGTGGCAATGTTTCGCGATACAATGAGGCATATTTGAAGAGAGTAACTACAGTAAATAACGTGAACATCAACGTGTCCTCGAAACCAAACGCATGGTTTACGTCACGTCCGGTAAAATGGCGCCGCCCACAGTGTTGATGTTATTTCGGTAATTAATCAGTTTAAAATCACTGATAATGTCATCGGATTAAAAAAAAAAAAAAGAAAGATTGGCAGAGACTGGTCTGTTTTATCGGATGATAATTATTTAAAAATGAGTGTCATGAGCATACCATTCCTTTAATACATTTCAACTGCAGGAGTCTGTATGCAAACTTTAATAAGATCACTGAATACCTACATACATTTAAAAGTAAATTCAAAGTAATAGCCATATCGGAGACTTGGCTAAATAAAGACGAAGTCACTGATTTCCAAATTGAGGGTTACGTGCTACACCATATCAACAGAACCAATAAGAGAGGAGGGGGTGTGGCTCTTTATGTGGACAGCGTCCTAAAATGCACACTGGTTGAAAAAATGTCAATTGTGACTGATGATTTAATGGAATGCATAACTATAGAAATTGAAATGGAAAGGAAGATAAATGTTGTTGTGACTTGTGCATATAGAGCACCAGGATAAAATGTAGAGCTTTTTAAAGATAGTTTAGGAGTATTAATGGATGGCCTAAATGAAAATAAAACATGTATTATTTGTGGGGATTTTAACATCGATCTTCTAAATGTATCGATTCTAAACACAAAACAACTTCTGATTTCCTGGATGCATTGTACAGCAGGGGGCTTTATCCTCTAATCACTAAGCCCAGTAGAATAACATCAACTTGTGCAAATTGATCGACAATATCTTTACAAATGTCATGGAAAACAGTGCTAAGAGTGGGCTAATAATAAATGACATAAGCGACCATTTACCTGTATTTGTAGCATATGATTGGCAATTAAAGAAAAAGAAGGAAGAGACTCGCAGTAGATATGTCAGGGTAAGGACTGCTGAAGCAAAAGACACATTTAGGAGTGACCTCTTAAAGGAAGAGTGGAGAGGGGTTTATGTAGAAGATGTAAATGCTGCATATGAGTCCTTCCTAAAAATCTATATCACTGTATGACAAACATTGTCCCACTGTACTCCGTACATATAAAAGGTACTTATCATCAAAAGCCTTGGATAACCAACGGCTTACAAAATGCTTGCAAGAAGAAAAATAACCTTTATAGAGACTTCAGAAAATTTAGGACAAAGACAATTGAAAAGCAATACAAGGCATATACAAATAAGTTGACAGTTATAATTTCGAAATTACATAGATACGGAGTGAGAGGAGTAGTTCTAGATTGGTTAAAAAGTTATTTAGATAACAGACAACAATATGTAGAATTTGCTGGTAGTACATCGGAGTGTATGAACATAGAATGTGGTGTCCCGCAGGGCTCGGTTTTAGGGCCTAAACTTTTTATTTTGTACATCAATGACATGTGAAACGTCAACATTATTGCAATTTGTGTTGTTTGCAGACGACACAAATGTATTTTGTTCAGGAGATGATTTAAACATTTTAGCAAAGTGTATTGGACATGAAATGGTCAAACTTAAAAGATGGTTTGATGAAAATAAGTTAACCCTAAATTTGAATAAAACGAAGTTTATGGTTTTTGCTAATAGAAAAAAAGATGAAAACATTTCACTGTCCATTGATGGAGTTTTTATTGAAAGGGTTTCTGAATTTCGATTCTTAGGTGTGACGCTGGATGTAAACCTGACATGGAAATCACACATAGCACATGTTAAAACGAAAGTGTCTTGGAATATTTCTGTTCTAAACAAGGCAAAGTATTTGCTAGATTACAAGGCATTGAGGATGTTGTACTGTTCACTCATTTTGCCATTTTTCATTTATTGTATAGAAGTTTGGGGCAACACGTACATGAGCAACATAAAGCCATTGTCAATATTACAGAAAAGGGCAGTACGAATAATTCATAAAGCTGACTCAAGAGAACACACCAACAGACTGTTTTTCAAGTCAGGACTCTTGAAACTCAAGGACATAGCTGAGCTGCAGACATCATCAGTAATGCACAGGGCAAAAAGCAGAATGTTACCAGCATGTTTACAACAGTTGTTTTTGGATCAGACAAGGAAGACCACAGAAGGAAATTCAATTTTAAGCATCCATATGCAAGGACTACTCTTAAACAAATGTGTATTTCGGTAGTTGGTGTACAATTGTGGAATTCTCAACACAAGGATCTAAAGAATTGTATATGTATTTATCAGTCAAAGAAGTTGTATAAATTAAGAAAGATGGGACTATATGAAGCAGAATGTGAATAAGTCTATGTACTCTGGTCCTTCATGTTTTTGATGTCTTTGATGTGATGTCTCCTCTGTATTTGCGGGTCCCATTGCCATTGTTATTGTTGTTATTGTTATCATCATGCGTCGCTTTCCACCTTCTTCTCCAGTAGGACTCAGATGAGGGTGTTGCACTTTTCTTTTCCTTATACATGTGATGTTTTGGTGTTGTTTTGTTTCTTTCCGTTAACCGTCAAGTGGGAAATAAGTATTTGTTTTTGTGTGTTTCTCTTAGTATCCTAAGATACTGTTATGTTTGGCTGTGACAAAAAAAAAAAAAAATATTATTATGAAGGGCAGACCATCTATTTGTATTTATTTGTTTTTTTTAGAAAGGGGCAGGTCACATAAGATTTTATTCTTCTCCCTGCTCCTTTTCGCTCAATGGTAGAGTCATGTTTTGTGGCAATTATTGTACATTTGGTTTTGCGTACCATGAGCGGGACAAATACAAATGAAATTAAATGAAATTATCTTTCGTGTGAAATTGAAAAATGCCTCCCAATAGCAGAAGTGAGTGAAAATTGTTATAAAATATGGATTTTTTCACCTGGTTAATAAAATATAAAGCCTATGGAGACAGCTCTCATCTCATTTGGCACACACTATTTACGGATCTACAAAGAGCTTCTTGCATTATTTTGTTCCCATTTTGTACTTTACAACCACAAAATTAATTAACAAAATGTGTGTTTAACTTGTTATTGGAATCAATGTGTCTAATGTAATTAACACAATGTAATTAGCGCTTAGATCTCTGCCTTGGTGTCTTGCCAAGAGACATATGGATTCTAAATAAACAAAGGCATTCGTCACTGATCTAGAATATTGTTTATTTCAGTCATTATTGGAGAGCTGCCTTAACTGCAGTTATAAATATGACATGTTTTTTCTGCCAGAAGCGTGGCTCGTGTTTGGAACATGCAGTTATTTCCTATTAAAATAGCAAGGTGAAAATTAAGGGTGTGTGTACTGTTCTCACTAGATGTTCCTGGAATCTAGCTATTCAGTCAGCATAAACATGAACTTCGAATAATTCCAGGAGAACGGGATTCTGAATTGGAGATTACTGAAGCTCTTGAATATTCTTATATTCTTTATTGTAAAACTGTAACACACAAGAAAAAGACATTGTTTTACAGTTGCAATGGGATAAGTATACATGACAGGTATACGGAAACACAACATAAATTACCATGCTATAGTCATGCTAGACTAGTTAGACAACTTAGAAGACTAACAAATCTATGTTATAACTGAAGAGAAAACAAGAGTTTAGCTAAATGCTAATATGCTAAAGAGGCTAAGCTAACAACGAGCTAATATGCTAAAGAGGCTAAGCTAACAACGAGCTAATACGCTAGCGGAATACTGTTACATTGTCATTGACATGAGGCGTTAGCTTAGGCCTAGTGGTGCAGATGCAGTTTAACATTGCATAATAAAAGGTAAGAAATACGATCAAATTATGAAATAAACACCGTTCTACATTAATATAGTTTCGACGAACATATTTACTTACAGACAATGCGCTTAACGAGTCTCCAGAAGATGGATGAAGCCAGATTGTGGAGCTAACAAAAACTGGACTGCCACATGTAATTTCCCAACTGACTGACACAACTTCCTGTATGACTATTTCCTGTTGTAGATAAAGCTGCGCTATTATCACTCGCCACTGGGGGCTCCCACAAACACACAGCTCTATACACGGAACACAACACTCCCCGCTTGAGGTTTTGGAGACAGGACCTCACATTTCTACAACTACTTTAATCTTGAGAGTCCTCTGGAGACAGGAGAAGGACCACTTCCGTCGCAGGTCTGGAGTAAACCTTCGGCTTGCCCTCCTTGATCACTCGCACGTCTACTTTCCTCACCAGTCCATCCTGGCTCGGAAAAGCCTTTGTGACGACTGCAGTGGGCCAGTCGTTTCTCTTTGCTTGAGCATCTTTCATTAAGACTACATCTCCTTGCTTGAGATTAGGCCTCTTGTTTACCCATTTATGCCGGACTTGCAGGGTGCTCAAATACTCTCGGCGCCACCTAGTCCAAAAGGTGTTCGCCAGACTTTGGACACGCTTCCATTCTGCCTTGAGAAGCTCTCCTTTCTTGAAGTCGCTTGGTGGAGGTGGAGGAGCGCCGACTTTCTGAGTCAGGAGCATCAGAGGAGAGAGGATAACGGGAGCTTCTGGATCGGAAGATACAGGAATCAGAGGCCTTGCGTTCATAATAGCACTGACCTCGGCCATTAGGGTCGTCAAGACCTCATGAGTTAGGCGTGACTTATCTTCCAGAAGCATGCAGTCCAGGATACGACGAGCGATCCCGATCATCCTCTCCCATACACCGCCCATGTGAGATGAATGAGGGGGATTGAAAACCCAGATGCATTTCTGTGCCTCCAGAAACTTCTCCACGCCATGCGGGTCAGGGAGGGATCCATCCATTCCGAGCTCTCTGCATGCGCCAATGAAATTGGTCCCACAATCTGAGCGCAGCTGCTTTGCGGGCCCTCTGATAGCGAAAAACCTTCTGAGTGCATTAATGAAGCTGCTAGCACTCATGGCTTCGATGATTTCGATGTGCACGGCTCGTGTACACATACATGAAAACAACACTGCCCAGCGTTTACTGTTGACTTGCCCTCCTCTGGTACGGCGAGAGACCACCTCCCAAGGCCCGAATACATCTACTCCCACATATGAAAAGGGTGGTGCTGCCTGTAGCCGCTCGGCTGGCAGATCTGCCATCTGTTGGTGCTCTGTTTTCCCTCGAAGTCTTCTGCAGGTCACGCATTTGGAGAGCAGACTACTGATGCTTCGTTTAGCTCTCACCAGCCAGATTCCAGATGCTCTGACGGCGCCCTCTGTAAAATGCCTGCCTTGGTGTTTCACAGCATGGTGGTGATGACGAACAATGAGGGTTCCTAGATGGTGATGGCCTGGAATAATGATGGGGTTGGTTTCGTCTGTGCTTAACTGAGACTCTTTGATGCGACCTCCCACTCTGAGTATTCCAGTGCTGTCGACAAAGGGATGTAGTTTCTGCAGACTGCTGTTGATAGGAAGGTTGCCTGACGTTTCGATACACCTGAACTCTTCTGCGTAGCACTCACGTTGCACACTTTTAATCACCAGTATCTTAGCTTTCTCCGTCTCCCCATTGGAAAGCCCCTTGTGGCAGATGTGCCACCCGTGACAGGTGTCCACCTGTCTAGCTTGGGAGAAAGACGAAGCGATGTGGACTAAGTGTCCTACTGCCTTGATGAGAGTGTCAAAGTCAGAGAAGCGCTCAAAGCGTGCTGTGTTCAAAGTGTCCTTTTTGATGTTAGTGATGTTAACAACAACTTGTGGGCGAACCTCGGAATCTGAGATGGAGTCAACTAGGTCATAGATCTCTTGACGTTCTGGTTTTGGTGAAGACGGGTTCCGGAGAAAGGCTGGCCCGGTGAGCCATGTTGTACTTCCCAGAAGTGACGCTGGCACGGATCGAGTCCCATGGTCTGCTGGGTTATGATCGGTGGACACATACTGCCACTGTTCTGGAGCTGAGGACTGACGGATTTGCTGAACTCTGTTGTTCACGTAAACGTAGAACCTCCTGGATTGATTATGGATGTAGCCAAGTACCACCTTACTGTCTGTGTAGTACTCGATGCTGTCAAACTTCAGATCCATTTCTTCCACTATCATGTCGGCCATCTCGACAGCGAGAACTGCCGCACAAAGCTCCAACCGAGGTATAGAAAGGTCTGGTTTTGGAGCTAGTCTGGCCTTTCCAAAGACGAAGCCGACTTCTACTCGTCCATCATTGTTGGTTACTTTCAAGTATGCCACAGCTGAAACTGCCTTCACTGATGCGTCCGCAAAGATGCATAGTTCTCTGCGCTGAGCATTAGGGCTTGAGATAGTCGTGTAGGCTCTTGGTATTTTGAGATCTTTAAGGTCTTGAAGAGACTCCCTCCATCTGTCCCAATCTACTTCCATGCCTTTTGGAAGGGGAGAATCCCATTCTTCAGCTTGTATGGAGAGTTCTCTGAGGAGTAGCCTTCCCTGTATAGTTACTGGGGTAAGGAAACCAAGGGGGTCGTAAATACTATTCACGGTTGAAAGCACTCCTCGCCGGGTGAAGGGTTTCTGTTCAGCAGCAACTTGGAACATGAACGTATCTGCTGTTATGCTCCATGTCACTCCTAGAGTCCGTTGCAGTGGCATATCGTCGCTGAAAAGATTGCGCTCTTGGATGTCTTTGGCCCGATCTTCTGGGCTGAAAGCATCGATGACGGCTTGTCGGTTAGAGGCCACTTTATGCAACCGAAGGTTGGAAACGGCGAGCATTTCTTGAGCTCGCTTGAGGACACTGATAGCTTCTCCCTCAGTGGGGCAGGACTTTAACAAGTCGTCAACGTAGAACTCTCTTTCGACCAACCTTCTTGCATCGCCGCCGAAGTCGTTTTCTTCTTCTCTCGCTGCTCTCCTCAACCCATAGATGGCAACGGCTGGGGAAGGGCTGTTTCCAAAGACGTGGACACGCATTCTGTACTCCACGATGTCGCTGTCGAGATCGTTATTGCGATACCACAGGAAACGCAGAAAATCTCTATGCTCTTTTTTCACGACGAAACAGTGAAACATGTGCTGGACGTCAGCTGTTATTGCGACGAGATCTTTTCTGAACCTCATGAGTACACCAATGAGGGTGTTGTTCAGGTCTGGGCCTCGGAGAAGCACGTTGTTGAGTGAGACGCCCTGATAGGCTGCACTAGAGTCGAAGACAACTCGAATCTGCTCCGGCTTCTTCGGATGATAGACTCCAAAGGAGGGGAGATACCAGACTTCTTGGCCTTCCTGCAGTGGAGGAGCTACCTCTGCGTGTTCGTTCTTGAACAATTTCTCAATAAATTCCAGGAAGTGTGTCTTCATCTGGGGACGTTTCTCTAAGGTCCGACGGAGTGAGATTAGACGATTATAGGCACAGTCTCTGTTGTTTGGTAGCCTTTGTCTGGGTGTCTTAAAGGGCAAGGGAGCAACCCAGCTGTTGGAGTTGTCTTGATGGACCTCACTGTCCATGATGCGGAGAAACCTTGTGTCGTCTATTGAGGGGGCGAGTTTGTGGTCGCTGGGAGTGCGACGAAAGATGAATTGACCCAGATTCTCTTCATCTATTGTTGAGGGTGAACTGTCTGAAGAAGTCACTGGGAAAGCTTGGTGCATAGTGTCGTGACCAAATCTTTCTTTTACTTGCACTTGACTGCCACAGGGCTGCAGGTAGCTTGGGCGGCCATTTTCCAAGATGGCAGTCTTGAGCGTGCTCACTACAGATGGCTTGTGAGCCCCTCCTAGGCAGACGTCGCCGATTACGACCCAACCAAGGTCCAACTTCTGGGCGAATGGAGCATTGTGTGGCCCGTTGATTTGCTTCCTGATTTTATGGACTCTAAGGATGTCCCTGCCAAGCAACAAGAGTATTTCTGCTTGCGGATCAAGGGATGGTATCTCGTCCGCCATCTTCCTCAGGTGATTGTGGTGCAAAGCTGCATCAGGGGTTGGAATCTCTGAACGGTTGTTGGGGATCTGGTTACATTCAATGAGTGTAGGGAGACGAAGACTGATCTTCTGGTCGATTGACTCTATAACGTAACCATGGGCCCTTCGTCCAGTTGTCTCTTTGAGCCCTGCGCATGTTTTCAGCGTGTATGGAAATTCACCACCTTGGATGTTAAAGACACTGAAGAACTCTGACCTCGCCAGAGATTTGTTGCTTTGCTCGTCGAGTATAGCATAGACTTTCGTTGATTTCTCATGGTGCCCCTCAGGGTAAACACTGACGAGACATATCTTTGAGCATGCTCTTGCGCTAACTCCTCTTCCACATACCTCCGTGCACTTAGCGGTGACGTCTTCGGTGACCTTGTCCTCCTCCCCGCCATGCTCTGGAGAAGAGGTGAAGGGCCTGGATGTCCATTGGGGGGGACCCGGATGGAGGGCTGACGGATGACGATCACTCTGGCATTCTCCGCATTGTACTTCCGCTTTGCAGTCTCTTGCGAGATGTTCTGTGGATGAACAGCATCTAAAGCATATGGAGTGATCTTTCAGGAATTGTTTGCGATCCTCGATGGTCTTCTCCCTGAAGCTTCTGCACTTTTTCAGCGGATGAGGCTTCCCATGTATGGGACAGAGCTTGTTGTCGTTAACTGATTTATTTGTACCTCCGTATTCCTTGGATGGGAACACAGTTGTCTTGTTGACGGATACAGATGCTCTGGTAAACCTGTCTGAGCCCTTTCTTGGTTCTGACGGTGCTTGAGAAACAGCAAAGTTGAAGCTGGGATCTGTACGTGTCATAGCTTCTGTGCGCACGAAGTCGACAAAGACAGGAAATGGAGGAAAGCTGACGTTGTTATCACGTTTGTATCTCGACCCGTATGACATCCACCTTTCCTGGAGATTATAGGGCAACTTTTCGGCGATGGGATGAACTCCCCTGGATGTGTCCAAGTATGCTAGCCCAGGTAGGTAGCCATCCAGCTTTGCTGCTTTGACCTCTAGCAACAGATCTCCGAGTTCACGGAGCTTTTGTGGTTCTTTGTTTGTTAGTTTTGGGAAACGCTCTAATTTGGAGAAGAGAGCTCGCTCGATGGCTTCAGGTGAGCCGTACGTCTCTTCCAGCCTCTCCCAGGCCATACTTAGTCCAGCTGGCGGACATCTGATGTTCGCTGCTTTGAGCCTGCGAACGTGCTCTGAAGACTCTCTGCCAAGCCATCTACTGAGGAGGTCCAG
This sequence comes from Gymnodraco acuticeps, assembly GCF_902827175.1. Classification (NCBI taxonomy): domain Eukaryota; kingdom Metazoa; phylum Chordata; class Actinopteri; order Perciformes; family Bathydraconidae; genus Gymnodraco; species Gymnodraco acuticeps. The sequence continues at coordinate 138,355 of NW_022990652.1, read as the reverse complement.
CTCTTCTCCTGCTGTAAGGTCTAATCCAGCAATGGCACTCTTGAAAGACGATTTCCAGGCCCAATAGTTCTCTGGTTTGTCGTCGAAGGTGCTTAGGCCTGTTGTGAGGAGCTGGTTGCGAGCCAGACACTTGGCAAGATCGTGGTTGGTAGGTGTTCTGTCGTACTCTGAAATACGTGGATTTATGCCGAAGGCCCCATGTGGGTGAGTAGAAGACTGGTGTTGATTGGAGGGCTGTTCGCCTATGTGTGAGACCCCATGCTTGTTTTTGATGGGAAGGCTGCCTTGATCATCACGTGGAAGTCCAGTTTGCCATTGGCGTGTCACATATGGTGTGTGAAATGGGGCTTCGTCCATATTGGAATGGTGTGATGACTTAATACGTGACTGCTCCTTCACGTATTCCTCCGTATGTTGCAGCCGTTTTAGAGGTGAGAGAGGGATAGGTTTTTTGGCTGCAGATCTTAGATCACTCTCAACTAGGCCAGCTTCCAGGGTTTCCAATTCGGCTTTAGCAGCGTCCCTTTCTTTCTCTACCTGAAGTGCTTCAAGTGTAGCTTGTATACGGGCTTGTTCAACCTTTAAAGCTATCTCCCGCTGAGTATAGGATGCTCTGGCTTCAGCTGCTTCGGCTTTTGCTCGTGCTCTTGCGACGGCAAGCATGGCATTTGAACTGAGGGATGAACCGCTTTCCCTTGAACGGGTTTGTAGAGACCGGGTTTCCTCGTTGAGTTTGTCGTTCGTAGGTTCCGCTTTGTCCCCGACAGTCTTGGAACTTGCATGACTCATCTTGAGGTGAAAGGTGGCTCAATGTTGTTTAAGATAGCTGAGGTTCCACGTAGATGCTCTCCGATGTGTGGAGCTTGTTGTAATGCTGTCTTTTTACTGTACTGTTCTCACTAGATGTTCCTGGAATCTAGCTATTCAGTCAGCATAAACATGAACTTCGAATAATTCCAGGAGAACGGGATTCTGAATTGGAGATTACTGAAGCTCTTGAATATTCTTATATTCTTTATTGTAAAACTGTAACACACAAGAAAAAGACATTGTTTTACAGTTGCAATGGGATAAGTATACATGACAGGTATACGGAAACACAACATAAATTACCATGCTATAGTCATGCTAGACTAGTTAGACAACTTAGAAGACTAACAAATCTATGTTATAACTGAAGAGAAAACAAGAGTTTAGCTAAATGCTAATATGCTAAAGAGGCTAAGCTAACAACGAGCTAATATGCTAAAGAGGCTAAGCTAACAACGAGCTAATACGCTAGCGGAATACTGTTACATTGTCATTGACATGAGGCGTTAGCTTAGGCCTAGTGGTGCAGATGCAGTTTAACATTGCATAATAAAAGGTAAGAAATACGATCAAATTATGAAATAAACACCGTTCTACATTAATATAGTTTCGACGAACATATTTACTTACAGACAATGCGCTTAACGAGTCTCCAGAAGATGGATGAAGCCAGATTGTGGAGCTAACAAAAACTGGACTGCCACATGTAATTTCCCAACTGACTGACACAACTTCCTGTATGACTATTTCCTGTTGTAGATAAAGCTGCGCTATTATCACTCGCCACTGGGGGCTCCCACAAACACACAGCTCTATACACGGAACACAACAGTGTGATTATTAATCAGAATCACACACTTTACAAGCCTGTTTACAATAAAGTGCCAGAATGCACTTCACTGTTCACCTCTAATCTGATCGCAGACTTCCCCAATTTGAAGGATTACCCATGTTATTATCCAAAAGTTTGACATGTACAGTATATGATACGTAGCATTAATATTTATCAAAACTTATCAGTTCAACACAAATTGCCAAAGTTAACTATTTGACACAGCTATAGAATAGCTATAGAGGCAATTTGACAACAAAAGCATGGATTCAATACATTGTGTTAGACATGACATTGAGGTAGCATCCTTAATACCAAGACCTTGCAGCTTTCCTTATCCAAATGAAATGCAAGTGTCATTAATTTCATTCCTTTCATACATATTCAACATAACGGTAAGGCAAGGCAAGGCAAGTGTATTTATATAGCACCTTTCAACACAAGGCAATTCAAAGTGCTTTACAATAATGAAAGACATTAAGAGCATTAAGAAAGATATTATACAATGGCATTTAAAAACAGTAATTTAAAAGCAAAGATAATAAAACATGAATAACAAAAGGTACATGAATTGAAGTTACAGTGCAGCCTGAGATACACACATCTGAAATGTTTAGGTCTGACTCTCAATCGTTGCTAACTTTTTAGCAGAAATAGTTCTATGACCTCACTTTCTTTGTACTTTCTTTTTTAACTTATCCTTTAGTTATTTCAAGTGTTTCCTGCTAAACCAACCCCGCTTTTGAAAATGTTAATCTGCAACCCAATATTCAGAAATGACAACGGATCCTGGCCATATTTGTGTAGCATATACAATTAATTTGCTCCCAGACATTCATGACCCAGGTCGTCGCACGCATCTCTGCTTGTCTAGCTGACATCTCTCAGTGGATGTCTGCTCATCACCTCAAGCTCAACCTTGACAAGACTGAGCTGCTCTTCCTTCCGGGAAAAGATTGTCCCACTCTTGACCTAACAATCAACATCGGCACCTCAGTTGTTTCCCCGACTCAGACTGCAAGGAATATGGGTGTGACCCTAGATAACAACCTGTCCTTCACTGCAAACATCGCTGCTACAACCCGTTGCTGCAGATACACGCTTTACAACATCAGGAAGATACGTCCCCAGCTGACACAGAAAGCGACTCAGGTTCTGGTCCAGGCTCTCGTCATCTCACGCCTAGACTACTGCAACTCCCTCCTGGCTGGTCTACCTGCATGTGCCATCCGACCTCTGCAGCTCATCCAGAATGCAGCGGCTCGTCTGGTCTTCAACCTTCCTAAATTCTCCCACACCACTCCGCTCCTCCGCTCCCTTCACTGGCTTCCGGTAACTGCTAGAATCCACTTCAAAACACTGGTACTTGCTTACCATGCTGCGAATGGATCTGGCCCTTCCTACATCCAGGACATGGTTAAACCGTACACCCCAGCGCGTGCACTACGCTCTGCATCAGCCAAACGACTCGCTGCACCCTCGCTGCGAGGGGGACCCAAGTTCCCATCAGCAAAAACATGTGGGTTTGCTATCCTGGCTCCAAGATGGTGGAATGAGCTCCCCATTGACATCAGGACAGCAGATAGCTTGCACATCTTCCGGCGCAAACTGAAAACTCATCTCTTTCGACTCCACTTCGAGCGATAGATTTATTAACAAAGCACTTTTATACTAATAAAGGACTGGCTTACCTAAAGCCAGTTGAGTAGCACTTGAAATGTTTGGCTCTATGAAACCTGATGTACTTATATGATTCTGTTTTCTTCAAGGTTGTGTCTTCCTGGTCGAATGTACTTATTGTAAGTCGCTTTGGATAAAAGCGTCAGCTAAATGCAATGTAATGTAATGTACTGTAATGTAGTTTGCTAGTTGTGGACCCCATCTGTAACCCCAATAGACGCTAACGTGTCACCGTATTTGAACGCAAGGGTTCTTAAAATCAACCTTGAACTGTGAGTGCACCTGTCTCTATGGGGGCCTCACAACTGCTCTTGCGTTGTTTTTATTCTGACAGTTGCACTTCAAAGTGTTTTACCGCTCTAATATGCATGTCACAAAAGCTCTTTAATGACTCAGAGGAAAACACAAGGAAGTTGTGTCTCTCTGATACTCCTCCTGGAAGTGAGATCCTTTCCATCATTGAGATATCCCAGCCATCACCTTTTGATTTCCGTGTGTTATTCTAAGATTGATGAAATTTAGCCTCATAATCTTTTAGTCGTTGTAGGCTCTCATTTGTTGCAAAACCTTTTACACATCTATCTTAAGGTGAGAAAAAAAGCAGCCTAATCCCTCTTCAACTCAACACAGTTCGACATAATTAGGGCTGTTTGAATACATTGATTTAACAATGAGATCAAGTCCTCCCAAAAGTATACCTTACAATCCGATGCCCTTACGAATAATTGTAAGTATCAGTATTCTGGGTAAAGAAGGCCTTGGTATGAAGCTACTTGAAAAAGGGTTATTGAGCAGAACAAGATCCTCTGATCTGCGGGCCTGTCATCTAGGCCAAGTCCTTAAAGCCCGCGTCACACCGTCCCGAAATTGACACCCGATGGACACACGATAAAGGACATTTTCAAATTCGGCTCTGATCGTAACAACATTGGGCCATTCGTGAGGGCATCTTAAGCCATCGTATGACCACCGGTGGAGTTTCTCAGGCTCCGGCAGCAACTTCGGGAGTGGTGGCAAAATCTTGGCATGTCAAAGATTTTGCCGAAGGACCTTGCAAAGGTTCATTTTCGTGTTGACTTCATGTGTCCATTTTGCCCTTCGTGTGTCCATTGGGAGTCAATTTCGGGACAGTGTGACAGGAGATTTTGGGTGTACCTTCAGGATATGAAAAAAGGTGTTCATGGTTGAAAACCCAAAAATGTTATTGACTGGAAGCAGGTCTCACATGGAAGAACAGGAGACTCAGTTTCTACAGGAAACAAATTATTTATATAACTTGTGGCAATAATGAAATGCAACATGGGATGATGTGATGTGTCTGTTTATAAACTTATGTTCTGAGCATTTTGGTTATTATTTAGCACCCTATCCGTTTTGTTATTTGTAAAGGCTATAAGAAAAAAATGTAAATGTCTAAGATTGAGCCCCCACTTAAAGTCAGAATCTCCTTGTGTGATTTGAACCAGACAAACCATCATCCAGTGATAAAAGGTTTAACATTTTTAGAATCTCCCAGGCTCTTATTTGCTCTCCACCAAACACTAACAAAACTTTCATTTGAAATAACATTTTCGTGAGGGGCATAACTATCACCTATTTCTATGTTTGTTCATCACAATATGTTGGGGTTGCAGGTGTTTAAAAATGTCCTTCAATGAGATGAATCCAGATTTGAATGGTCTCATCTTTAATTAAGACTATGACATCATGTAGAAAATAAACTCTTTGAAATGAAGCTTCGAGCGTTCTATCACTTAGTCCCTACTATAGTTTAAATGGCATGCAATTGGCTCATCCTTTTAGCTGAGATTAAAGCTAGCAGCCTCTTTGTTTAGATTGGAAACAGCTTGAGAGGTATATGCATAATGCATAGACAAAGCTTCTGTTTAAAGGATATCATGAACCAACAGCAATGCCCACAAAAGGAAGAGTGAGCGTAGGACATGGCTCTCTCACTCCCTGTAAGAGGAGAGCGGCTAAAAACCAACCTCTCACTAAAAACCCATGACCACGGGAAATCCCTGAAACACTTTGATAGCAGATGGCGGCAGGCACCTCTCTAGAAGGAGATATAATACAAGTGAACAGTGAGCTGAGTGAGCAGAACGCTAGCCACATCGCTTCAGCCTAAAGAGTCGAGTCTGCATTCCTGCCTTGGATTATCTTCTCCACGGTGGAGGCCAATCCCAGAAGCACACAGCTTGTCCCTCACAGGATGCAAGTCCTTGAAGGCAGCCTCAGGGTGGGCATCACATCTGTCACTTCGTTTACCTCTGCCGACGCTCCCCAATGTTAGGTCATTTGTCAGGGCTAACGCCTACAGCAGCTGTATCTCAGAATCATATGGAGCTTGTGGATGTAAAAGACCCAACATCAGCAAATTGTATATCCTGAAGGAGCCTGTGTGTGCATGGTGTGACTGCAAAGGCTAACGATGGCAGCAGGTGTACTGTCCATGCCTTCTTCAACAACATGTTGCAAATACAGCTGAGGGAGGTCGTTCAGACAGAAGAGATACTATCCAACACAGTAACGGGTGAGGAAGGCAGTAGGACTCAAAACTAGGAGACAAAAAGGGAGGCAGATATATATTACTTAAGTGAGCTTTAATTAAAGAGCCTCTACTGTTATTTTCCTCATACTGCAGCACCTCTTGTCACCCTCTGTCTGAAACCAGAGCCCAGTCTGCTCCTTAGCAAATCATGTACAATGTGTCGGAGCGCTAGTGTTTTACAGTGATGCCACCATGTGCTGTGAACTTTGGGATTTAGCCTTTGCACTTTGCAGACCATTTGCATGAGCAAAAAGGCTATTTAACACACCACAGGAAGGAAACAACTCCAAAAAGCATAATAGGGCTCGTTTTTAGTAAAGCCAATACAAACAAGAGGTCAAATATGAAGGTAGTAAATCTCAAAGGCAAAGTAGCAAAACTAAACAAGAAACACAGGTCTACTCACATTGACAAGTCACAGCTGAAAAGGGTTGGGTAAAAAACACAAGGGCAGCAGGATGCAGGTAGACCGAATCAGGGCGGCGTATACACCTATGGTAAACACTCACAGAAAGGCGGGAAAACACAGCAAGAAGTCCAGAATGATGTGCACCTGTTCTGCAAGAAAGTGCCCCTCCTCCTTCATCTTGAGGTGTAAAGTAGGCTGGAAATGTGCCTCATACTTCAAGCTTGCTGATTACTCAAATGATCCTCTCTGAGCTCTTAGGACTGATGTGCTGTACACAGAGTGGATTGGTGTGGCTATAAAGAAATAGCTTGAATTAAATAAAAAGGGTGTAGTGTTAGTTTTGATGTAGAGTGTGTTTGCCAGTTTTTTTCATTATAGAATAAAATGATATTGCAAAAATGTTGTGGCTTCATTATTTTAAAAGCCCTACTTTGGAAAGTGCAAGCATAGTGCAAATGACATTCACATTTGTTTTCAGCCTCGTCTTCTAACTAATGAGTAGACAAGATGAATGAAGAGTCAGTAGATTTTAAAAGGGGTGGGACATCTGTAAGCAACAGGGCTGGCCAGCTAACCAATCAGAGCAGACTGGGATCTCATTTCAGACAGAGGGTGAAAAGAGGCTCTGCAGCACAGGCAGTATGAGAAAAATAAACATGTCACAGTAGAGGACGAGAATATGTAATAGGGCCCCTTTAAAATAAAAACAATGTAACAATCTGTCAGGGTTGGGGAACAATAGGACCCAAATGCAGAATGAGGAGGGAAGCAGGTTTCAAAATGGAACAAAAGGCGAGCTTTATTCACAAAAGCCGAAAAAACAAGAATCCATGAACAGGTACAAGGCACGAGGTAGCATCCAAACAAAAAGGGACTGTGACCAACATGAAGGGAGACATGAACGACAAATAATGAACCAACACTGAACACAGGAAGACTAAATGTCCTGCAGGTCACCCTTGAAAAAGAGATCTTTTGATCTCAAGGGGCTTTCACCTGGTTAGATAAAGGCTAAACAAAACAGGGAGGGGTAATCACGAGACGAGAAACAGCCGGGCAGGGAAGGAGAAACACAAGGGCAACAGGTGAACACAATCAGACAATTAGACACACCAGGGAAACTAACGACAGGGAGGACAGAACAGCAAAATAACCCCAAAACTAGACACACAAAAACTCAAACCCTGACACAATCAGAGGTTCCATACTCACAATGAACTCAAAAGAAACACACAGGTTAGGAGGAGTGAAACAAAGGTTGTCATTGTAATTATCTTTGTATTGTAACAGCCAAGCACGTAAAGAATGCATGTGTGAATAAGAAATGTGGAAGTGTCCCTGCCTTAGTTTAACGTTCTTTACAGTCACATGTTACGGTAGGCAGAAAGGTTGCCAGCAGGTTACAAACCGCGTGCAAGAGAGCTAAATACTTAATGAGGGAGACATGTGTTATACATTATAAATTCATAGGTCTTGTGCCAACCTAGGAAGTACTGTAGAATTGTCTCAACATTTAAGAATGACATTTGAAATTCTGCACACATTAAATGTGTTCTTATAAACTATGCCAACAAAATACAAAACACTTAGTATACATGATTGTTGCCTTTCATAAACAACTCATACCAGAATATACATACTTCTGTTTTTATACTTTGTTTTGTATACGGTATAGCTTAGATGAATAGTACACAGTTTATTTTGTAAATGGCATCCTTGCCTCACACAGAACAATCTGATGCTGTGATTTTGTTTCTTTTTTCTTCAACACGGTGCACAGCGTTCAATACTGCCTCTGTTGCTTATGACTGCACATAATTCAGTTTGTAGGATGCTCCTTCACACTCACTGTTTAGGTACAAGCATTGGGGGTTTATATTCAGTTATAATGGTGAATGGCCCCATCTACGATAGACAAAACTGAGCCGGGTAATAAAATGTAACACCGAAAAGTGAATTGTGTAATGGACAATTTTTAGGCTCATAATTGTATGTTTTTATGCTTTGATATTTAAAAAAGGTCTTTATTTGTCATTATTGTCTTGGCTGCAGCACCTCTTTTCACACTCGGTCTGAAACCAGAGCCCAGTCTGTTCTGATTGGTTAGCTGGCAGAAAGCTTTGCACTCACATTTGTATGTATAATAAAGGTCTATGTCAAGAGTATTTTGAATACTGTACAATGTACAGTATTCAGGCAGTTTTGCCCATGTCATAGCGGGCATATCAATTGAGTGAAATGTGTTTTGCAGGTATAGGTAATGGGTCCAGTTGTGAAAGCTGTTGAATGTGGTACTTGAGTGGCTCCATTTAGCTTTCTATACAGCTGTTCAATCACTCCATGCAAATGTCAGCACTGAAAGACATGGAACACATGTAGCTTATGTGCAAGTATTTTTTTCGGATTGGGTTATGTGCTGCTGCTATTGTTGATAAAGGTTAATGGTGTGTGTGACGGGGCTCTATTTCTCCGTTCAAAAACACTGGCCTAGTCGGTTGGGTTAAGCTCCAAAACTTTATTTTTAGCAGCAAATTAAATAAATAGCGAACCACCAAAACTTAAACAAACAAAAAAAACGTCCAAATCAGACCGTCCATCACTCCCGGAGAGTAAACGTGTTCAGCTGTTGCCTTCTCTGCAACGATCTCTTGAACACGTCCCAGCTGTTGCCTTCTCTGCAACATTCCCCGGCTGCAGTCGAATAGTCCATTTAGCTTAGGAACCTTCCTAACGGAGTGAAATGACCCGGAAGTCCCTTAGTGGCAGCCATGATAAGTGCCGTTCGAATTCTCTAGAATGAAAGGAAAGGAGGTTTCAAACTTCCTTTATAACCTCCTTTAGCTTAGGAACCACTGGACCTCCCTAACCGAAAGGAGAGGAGAAAATACTGCCCCACAATGCCTTGCAGCCGCAGCATTTGCCGTCACACAACAGTCGGGCCGTTCACGGACACAACCGATTATGACCTAGAAATTACATCATGAAAGTTACGGTGCTTATTAAGCTTTTTAAAACGTATGTGGTAAGTTGCCAAAGTTCTTTGTTTTGAACGTTCATCAGTATTATAATCAAAGAGAAATATGAACGTTAATTTTTACTGAAATGATCAAATAAAGTCAACATTTCACAGTCTTTACTGAGCTGTCTGGAGTTTGTTCAACTTTTAAAAGATGTTTGAATGGTGATGTACATAGTGATAGGTGTTAAAGACTAACGTTTATAATAAATACATTTGTATTGATTTTAAGATATTTTCATAGTTCATACAATCATACTGGGATCATTTTTTGTATTAATGTAGACCGGAGGGAGAGGGTGATGAGCATACGTTTCACTTTCCTTTTTTATTTCAATTCCAACTTTGGTCATGAAGAATATGTTTCTCTGTTGTCCCCGTTCATAAAACAAAGCAACAGCATCAGAGCACGGTGCAGAGTCTCTAGATGCAACCCCCGAGTTCCCCTTCCAGGGCCAACCCCGTCCCTTAACCCATAGCCCCTCCCACCAGGCTTATCGTCAACGGGTGACAACAATTAAACTCCAAACCACATTTCAACATAAAAATCCGACGCAAACATAAACAGGTTAACCACCTCTTAACATAATCGTTCCCCATACTTAACACACGTAAAATAAATAAGAAATTGCATGGTTCATAGCAGGAATTTAAAACCTGCTTAAAACACGGAAGTGATGCGCCTCCGTCTTTTTTACATTACATTGCATTTAGCTGACGCTTTTATCCAAAGCGACTTACAATAAGTACATTCGACCAGGAAGACACAACCTTGAAGAAAACAGAATCATATAAGTACATCAGGTTTCATAGAGCCAAACAATTCAAGTGCTACTCCACTGGCTTTAGGTAAGCCAGTCCTTTATTAGTATAAAAGTATTTTTTTTTTGTGTGTGTGTGTGTGTGTGTGTGTGTGTGTGTGTGTGTGTGTGTGTGTGTGTGTGTGTGTGTGTGTGTGTGTGTGTGTGTGTGTGTGTGTGTGTGTGTGTGTGTGTAGTGTGTGTGTGTGTGTGTGTGGTGTGTGTGTGTGTGTGTGTGTGTGTGTGTGTGTGTGTGTGTGTGTGTTGGTGTAGTGTTGTGTGTGTGTGTGTAGTGTGTGTGTGTGTGTGTGTGATGTGTGTGTGTGTGTGGTGTGTGTGTGTGTGTGTGTGTGTGTGTGTGTGTGTGTGTGTGTGTGTGTGTGTGTGTGTGTGTGTGGTGTGTGTGTGTGTGTGTGTGTGTGTGTGTGTGTGTGGTGTGTGTGTGTGTGTGTGTGTGTGGTGTGTGTGTTGTGTGTGTGTGATGTTGTGCTGTCCGTGGCGGCGTCAGTCACTCATGTGCTCTGCTCCGACAGTGTGACACATCCTCTTTTTCTTTAAAGGCTTTTTGGAGGGAGAAGGCTTCTTCAGGGGAAATAGTGGCAGGATCCTCCACCGAGTGTCCATTCTGTGTCACTTTTGACGCCACCAGCCCCAGCGGTAATGCTGCCTTGGTGGGCTTCATTGCCGGCCAGCAGGCTTCACAATGGAGCTCCAAGGAGGTAATGTCTTATCAATGTGGCAAGCAGATACACTCATTAGTATACACTCATTAGTACTTATCTATAATGTAAACAACATTTCTAATCACAGCTGTGCCATTGGTTTGAATTCCCATTGTGATTCATTATAAATGTCATGTTAATCCATCCCACAGAAATTAGGATAACGTTTTTTCCGATTATTGGTGTTCTTATATTTACGTCGATAAAGGATAGAAACTGGTCGCACAAAATGAAAGGCAGGAAGGCTAGGATTATGGGTTATCCAACAGAGTTATAGATTAGATAAGCGCTATGTCACACACGATGAAGACGCTGCTCACTTTCAGGAGAAAACTAATAATCTCCTGAGGGGAAGAATATCGTTTCTTCATATCTAAAGCTGCTGTGCAGAGTATTTCACGTTAAACAACAACAAGGATCCAGAATTGGGTTTTCCTTTACTCAGAAAAAAGGAAAGTGAAGGAAAAGTGATCCACTGAGAGAAAGGAGAGCGTAATTGCCATTATGTCACTCAGTTGAATTGCTACTACAAATCTATTTTAGCCATGGTTGTGTAGCCTACTTACTTGTCTTATTACTAATGTCTGCTTTTTAAAAATTATTATTACAAGCCTTCTGTGTGCCACTTTTGCTGTAACGTTGTAAATGGCCCCACTGTGGGACTAATAAAGTAATTCTGAATCAATGGGACTCGATTGTGATGCTAATGAGGAACTTCAATCGTCAAACCAAACTGCTGTAATGTTACAAGTCAGGCTAATTGTAGAAGCTGCATTAAAATATAAAAACACTAAAAGCCAAGAAAAGTCCCAGATGTAGTGCTCGTCCAACATTAGAATGAAAGGAAATCGATCCCCTATAGCTTTTAATGTTATCATATATTAATGCTAATCATCAATCTCCAATGACATTGTGTAATTGTTTACATGACTCACTTATATTTGGGCCCTCTGTAAATCAAAAATGTAAAATTATGGTTTTCAAAACGTAACTATCTAATGTCTGGTAGACTCATTAAACATACGTTGTATGGTACATCTATGTGTTCAAATATAAATGAACTCTACATTTATATATGAACACAAAGATCTACTTATTTTTGCATCTCGATCTCTACCATCAAATAGAGCTTAAATCCTTGTTCATGCATGTTAAGGGTTAAGCCTGGTTAACCTGTTGTGTGGACAAAAAGGGAACATAATGTGCATTTTCTAAAATGATGTCAAAAAAAGGTTCACAGGCAGCATCATGAACATGTTATGCAAAAACAGCAGAGCATCTATTCAAGACTGAAGAAAACATTAGATGGGTAAATATTAGGGATGATAGTTTCCAAACCGTACTTTGCCGTACAAATCATTGAAATGTCTGGGAGTTTTTGCTTTACGCTGTGCGCGCTCCCGCGAGGTGCATGCATGTCTCGCCCCCCCTCTCCTTGCTTTTAACATTTTAACTTGGCTTCAGTACTTTCCCCTTACCCGGAAAGATATATCTCAGTTACTGTTGTTTTGGTATTTCAGTCATTAGCCTGACATGCTACATAGCTCAAGGGTAGTCATCGCCCTGCTGTTCCACACAGTGCTAAATAACTAACCTCTGCTTGTTGCGTCACTGCTAAATAAAGGTTTATAGTGTCCATTTGTGTGAGCCAAATGGACATCAGTGTGTCAGTTATACAAGGATTTAGCTTTTTAGGAAGATCTAGCTGTATGTCATTGTAATTATGATTTGTTTCCCTTATTTGGCTTTCATAGGAGTGTCTTATGGTTAGGGCTGACGTTTTGATTTGCACAGGTGCAGCCACTTGTTAAAGAGCCTCTTCTCAAAAGTAATTTATAAGGATTTGCAGATGGCAAAACAGTGCTGAAGCAAAATAACATTTAGTTCCTTATTTATACATTTCTAATTGGAAGCAATTTGGCTCCATGCTTGATTTCACCGTATGTTCTTCTGCAGAGAGTGCATTAAGAGAGTTTGAGCTATGAATTATTGTCCAAGGGTATGCTGAGAGCAAAGGTAAAGTGACATGCAGATGAGGAATGTGAGACAGTTTTGCAACATCTGTCAGCATGTTTCATGGTGATCCGTCCCTTTGATCCTCAGGACTCTCAGCTGCTGTGTACATAACTCACAATGTGAACTAATCCGACCAGGAGCAGGTGCTGACAGCGCCTGAGTTATTCAAATGGCCTGCTGCTTGCTTTGTCCAGCTGGATTACTTTAAATATGCATTCATATTTTTTGCAGCCTGCTGTTACAGTGATGAGTGTAAATGCACGTGCATGTCCTTCTGTTTGCAGAGTGGCGAGAGGAGAGAAGCCGTACTTTCCAGCCTTGTCAAATACCTGGGACCTGAGGCCAGGTTTTTCATCCACTACGAAGAGAAAGTAAGTGACAGATGACGTAATTGTCGTTTCTTTCCTGCATTCCAGACGGGAGGGACATTTTGGCTATTTTGTTTGTTTATATGTCCGAGTATTTATAGCTCATTAGTGTAGTTTTATCTATACTTGGCAAATAAGTTGGGAAGAAAAAAAAAAGTAAATGAGAAAATATATATTTTTAATTCTGTATTAGAAGCAGCTTGGAGCCAGTGTTAGGCATTTAAATCATTCATAGGGTCATAATTCCCTCCCTCATATCCATTTTATATTGTTGTAAAAATAAATCCTTCATTTTATATTGTTATGAAAACAAATCCTCCAAAACAACTGTATTTCTTTAAGTGTCCCGCCAATAACTAAGTTTTACAAGCAACATTAATTTTGCAATATATTAGGTGCTTTCCAGTCTTGTCAAATACAGAAGCCGCATCTTTCTTCCACTATGAAGAGAAAGGAAGTAGTTCAGTGAGAGATGTCCAACATAAAAAAAGAATAATGCTATTTAAGTTTGAGGCAGAATTATAATTCACGACTTTCTGCATTCTTAAAATGGGAAAGCTATTTTGTGTAGCAAAAGATTGAAAACCTGTCCGAGTATTTATAGACCTTAAGTGTAGTGTTATGTATACTTAGCGAACCAAAAACAAAAATAAACCCAACTTTAATTATGTATTGAAAGCTACTGAGAGCCAGCATTAGGAAGTTGAATAATTCATAGGGTCATAATTCCTTTATAATATCCATATTATATTGCAGTATAAAATTAACCTTTTAAACAACTGTATTTATTCAATTGTCTCATCCAAAACTTAAATTAATTCACTTTACATTCAACGTTATTTATCTTTGCCAAGTACTAATTATTACCAGATGGAGATTTAATGCATTATAATGTACTATAATGTAAAGTACCATCACCAAATGTTGGCATAGTCTTGATGCCGAGATATTGGTAGCATCCCTAGCACAGACCTGAGTTAATCACAAAACTATTGCTTCTCATTTTTAAATGCCGCAATGCAAAGCTTTAATCCACCTTCATCTACATGTGGCGCACCAAGGTTTTAAACAAGATCCATACACAACAAAGGCTCCATTGAAATGTCAAAAATGGTTATTACCACAACTAGGTACACCAGATTATAAATGACGTTGCCATCCTAAATCTTTTTGATAGTAAGGTAGCATGGGTTCAAAAATCGTATATTTGGGAATTGCTCAGGGACACAACAGAAGGCAATTTATGTCCTACGACGGTTGTGAAGGCAAAGCCTTAGAGACAAACAACAAAAAGGTGACTTTGCTGCAGCATCCCATAAGGAGCACAGTGTGGGAAACAAACAATAGATCTACTTTCCTGCTAGTAGCACAGCAACCTCCCAAAAGTGGAGGCTCATTAAACTGTTTATGCCAAATAATAAAACAAATAGAATACCAAATGACTAAAAAGTTGGCGTGGCAAATCTGCGATAGAGAAGCAGAACTCGTGTGAAAAGAACATATATATTCATGTTGCGCCACACACACTTCAGTGTACAGAAGTGCTACTTTGGCCCATTAAATGATGCCGTGCACACATTGGTAGACTCTGAAACAGCACATTAGTCATGTAGACATATGATTTCAGTCCCCGGACACTTCATCGCTGAAAGGCAAATTGCCCTGAGGAAATTAGGCACGGATGTTGAGGGAGACATCACGATTCCACTTAGAAGAGATTCAACAGGAACCTTCATTTGAAGAATGCAATAAGAACCACTCAGAGCTTTGCGAAGAGAAAAGTAACCCCCGGTAGAATTGACAGTATAGTGTTGAGGGACACAAGTGGCCTGATTTAACGTTATTCAAAGTGAGTGTCTTAATATTTCATAATAATTAGGTTTGTACTCGTTCAACTATTTATAATTAAGTACATATCTGAGAAGTCACAAACATCATTTTAATTCATGTTGTGTATCATGCTGTAGTTATTTCCATATGAGGAGCTCTGGGTTTCTCAGAGCAACATCGTGTGTACTACAGTAGTACACGTTATATTCAATGCTACATGATGCAGCCGGTGTGTGTTGTGCTGCCAACTAAAGTGTGAGACTGTAAAAGTAGACTGGATGCATTTGATTTGGTACTCTGGGGCATGCAATGTTCTCCGACATTACTTGAGCATACATTATATTGTCTAGAAAGACAAGGTAAACTTAACTAATGTGCATTTGTAAAAAAGAGGAATAGTTTTGCTTTTAAATGAGTCTTTTTAAATGCCATTTTATAATATGTTTCTTAATGCTCTTAATGTCTTGCACTTTGAATTGCCTTGTGTTGAAAGGTGCTGTATAAATAAACTTGCCTTGCCTTACATAAATAAGCAATCACTGACGCCAATTGATTTCTCCAACTAGTACAGTAATAATGAATTAGAGTTAAATCCAAGCAGCAGGTTGGAATCTGAGCCGAAGGAGTTTTTGGCGTATTCAACCAAATAAGCAAATTCAGAAATAGCCACTTTCCTCACTGATGTCTACATTCCTTATGTAGGTCATACAGAGGCATCATTATTACAGTTTCATAACCATGTTAAGGTCCACAGAGTCACTTTACCATTGTCTGACCTTTAAGGTGTACCCACTTTTGTCATTGCAGTGACAAGCCGCTCCTCTGGGTTTAGCATATATTTGCCTACCAACTTGTCCGGCAGGTAAAAGGCTTCATTCCACTCGTGTGTATCTCCACGTTAGAAGAAAAGCATGTGTGTTGTCGAGTCAAAATGTACTCATTTAATTTTTAGTAAGCAGGCTACAGTTTTAGAATCAACTTGGACAAATACATGTATGGGATAATGTGCAGAGACACAGGGATGTTTGTTGTTCACAGCTAAATATACATTTACCAGATTTCTTTCTGTCCGTTGATGACTGCATATGACTTCTCCTTAGTCATATACATAGAAAAATAAAACATATTCAACTTACAGTAGAGTACATGTATTGCAATATATGTTTTACTAGTGTGTCTGTGAGAGAGACACCAAAAAAATAAAGGAATCTGGTAGGTAGAGTGAAAATACAACAAAATAAATGAGGAGAAACTAAACAGTATTCTGTTGATTTCAATGTCGGTAAATCTGAAAATGTATCGGTTTGATAGTGAGAATTTACAACCTCTGAAATGTCCAAAATGATAAATCAGAAGTATTCAAATAAGCCGTGGATGAAATACAATAATGGCTATTTTACACACTATATAATTGTACTGACATCTTACTAAAGATAACGAATCACAAGGCGTTTGGAGGGGGACAGATGTCAGTCGTGTCTAACAGAGGCCCTGGAATATGGTGTGTTTTCATGAGCTGTGCTATCTTATAATAACAAATTAGATTTGAACAGTGAGTTTCAACAAGCCCTGCCTTTGTGCCGTGTTGTGAAATGGGGAGGCGTGTGGTGCAGTGGGTTGTGCGTTGGTGTTCGGGTCAGGGGGTCACCGGTTCAAACCCCACTGCAGTCAGCATGCCGTTGTGTCCCTGGGCAAGACACTTCACCCCAAATTGCTCCTGTGGGGATTGCCCACAGCATTGAGTATGTAAGTCGCTTTGGATAAAAGCGTCTAACAAGTGACATGTCATGTCATGTCATGTACAAATGGTACAATGTTAACGTCATTGAACTTTTCTGCTGTACAGGACTGGGCTAAGGAGGACTACAGCGGTGGCTGCCCTGTTAATGTCATGGCACCAGGGCTGCTAACATATTACCACCCCAGCCTGAGGAAGCCCTGTGGCAGGTAATCACCCCCTGATGACATATAGCATCACACCTTTCCTCCACGAGTCACCTTTCCTCCAGGCTCTCAATGGTGTGAGTAAGAGTGGTTAAGTAGTGGAGTAAACCAGCAGGCCGATCTTTTCAAGAGCTACATTTGTATAGGTCAGTAATTGTAAACTACATGACATAATGAGATAATTACTGTGGTTGCTGCATACTCAAGCTATTTTCATACCTTAGAAAAAGGTAATCAGATCATTTAAAAAGGTAAAAGTAAGAATACCACAATATTGTAAGTAAAACTACTGCATTCTTTTTTTTTATGTGTGAGTAAAATACAAAAGTATTAGCATCAATACTTTAATATTATATAAGAACTATGTATAAGCTTAAGATCCCAGAGGAGAAATTCTGTTTTTGACTTATTTAGCAATTACACAGGCCCAGATACACACACATGCACAAAATGACCAATACAAAGGGCTAGTGTTCTGGTGCTGGGGAGCAGTTTGGGGGTTGGTGCCTTGCTCAAGGACACCTCAGCAGTGCACAGGAGGTGAACTGGCACCACTCTGAATACCAGTCCAACTCTGTACTTTTGGTCCGATTTGGCCTCAAACTGGAGACCCTTCGGTTCCCCAGCCAAGTCCCTACACCGCCCCAAAGATATATTAAAGTACCAAAACTAAAAGTTGTCATTATGCAGAATGGAAAATGTTGTTATAATGTATACTTATTATGTTATATAATATAATTATTGATCCATTATAGTGGACATTATTGTAATGTTGCAGCTGGTAAAGGTGGAGCTAACTTTAATAAATTACATTTATTTTTGTAAAATAAGGTAAAATAATCTACAATTATATATGATAATTCATTAGTTGCTTTATATTTGTTCATCAATACAATTCATCTGTAAGTAGCTAGTAACCTATGAAGTAAAAAGCGTAATATTTTATTTTATGAATTATCATACAATGGAAACACAAAATTAAAAGTACCTCACATTTGTAGTAGATTAAATGTGTTTACAACACGGCAACCAGGTATTACTTTACTACCACCGAATGCCTTAGACCAGGGGTGTCCACACTTTTTTCACCGAGAGCCACATACAGAAAAATATACGAAGGGGCTGGGCCCCTCACTTGAGGTATATTGCCTCATAAGTTCAGTTATAAGTTAGCAAAATCAATCAAATGTAGGTCAATGATGCTTGTGAGTGTTGGCAGCTCATCCCTTAAAACAGAAGCCTCAGATTGATTATAATAAGGAGAAAGAGGAAGGGTGTATTTCAAGCTTGTTATGTAAATAAGTTATTGGGCTTTTTTCTTATCAACTAAGATGTGTCAGAAAATGTTTCCAACTTGAATTGACTGAATTTATGTGAAAAGTGTTCTTATTAACACATGAATACTACTGTGTAATACATTTTTACATTACATTACATTACATTGCATTTAGCTGACGCTTTTATCCAAAGCGACTTACAATAAGTACATTCGACCAGGAAGACACAACCTTGAAGAAAACAGAATCATATAAGTACATCAGGTTTCATAGAGCCAAACATTTCAAGTGCTACTCAACTGGCTTTAGGTAAGCCAGCCCTTTATTAGTATATAAGTGCTTTGTTAATAATTCTATCGCTCGAAGTGGAGTCGAAAGAGATGAGTTTTCAGTTTGCGCCGGAAGATGTGCAAGCTATCTGCTGTCCTGATGTCAATGGGGAGCTCATTCCACCATCTTGGAGCCAGGACAGCAAACCCACGTGTTTTCGCCGATGGGAACTTGGGTCCCCCTCGCAGCGAGGGTGCAACGAGTCGTTTGGCTGATGCAGAGCGTAGTGCACGCGCTGGGGTGTACGGTTTAACCATGTCCTGGATGTAGGAAGGGCCAGATCCATTCGCAGCATGGTAAGCAAGTACCAGTGTCTTGAAGTGGATTCTAGCAGTTACCGGAAGCCAGTGAAGGGAGCGGAGGAGCGGAGTGGTGTGGGAGAATTTAGGAAGGTTGAAGACCAGACGAGCCGCTGCATTCTGGATGAGCTGCAGAGGTCGGATGGCACATGCAGGTAGACCAGCCAGGAGGGAGTTGCAGTAGTCTAGGCGTGAGATGACGAGAGCCTGGACCAGAACCTGAGTCGCTTTCTGAGTCAGCTGGGGACGTATCTTCCTGATGTTGTAAAGCGTGTATCTGCAGCAACGGGTTGTAGCAGCGATGTTTGCAGTGAAGGACAGGTTGTTATCTAGGGTCACACCCAGATTCCTTGCAGTCTGAGTCGGGGAAACCACTGAGGTGCCGATGTTGATTGTTAGGTCAAGAGTGGGACAATCTTTTCCCGGGAGGAAGAGCAGCTCAGTCTTGTCAAGGTTGAGCTTGAGGTGATGAGCAGACATCCACTGAGAGATGTCAGCTAGACAAGCAGAGATGCGTGCAACGACCTGGGTCTCTGAGCGGGGAAAGGACAGAATTAATTGGGTGTCGTCAGCGTAGCAGTGGTAAGACATTTAACATTTATATTTAAGAAGTACAATATAAGATAAGCACAAGTTGTATTTGTGGGCCATATTCAATTATACTTTTTGAATTTACTGAGGGCTGATTCAAAATGGTCCACGGGCCGCATTTGGCCCCCGGGCCGTAATTTGGACACCCCTGTCTTAGACCATGCAGTCATGGGAGTGATCCTGCCTTCACTGTACACTTTAATATTTAAAGAAGTAGCATGAGGTGGTCAGCAGTGGTGTCCTCATAGAAAAGTGTCCATTAATCAATTTATAAGCACACGGCTGAGGGGAGGAGAGAGAGGTGGGGGAGGGGGGGGGGTCCAGGTAATGTATTTCAGTAATGACATTAAGTCCACAGGGGAGCAGAGGAAGCTCATTACATAACGTTACTCAAACAGCAGCATTAGGCTGCGGCCCACGCTCCTACCCCATATAGAAAATGGATCCTCAAGGACACGTTGTGACCTTGACACGATTCCGTGAAATGAAGGCAAGCCCGTCTTTGGTTAAGCTAAAATGCTGCTGGTGTTTCAACGAGTTGTATTTAACAGCAAGGGAGAGTCCGGTGAATGATGGGATTTTGTGAGGGGTATGAATCTCAATGCTGACCCACTGTCGTTAAATATAATTAGAGTAATTCTCTAAGGTGGAAGCCAGAGTGCTCAGTATGTGAGACCTTTACAAAGAGGAGCTCCCAACTGAATTGTAGAGTGGAGATGAGAATGAAAGAAAAGCTGCCACGAATATATTAACCCTAGTGGGTTCATGCTTTACTTAGTTTGAAGTTACAAAATGCTGTTGGAATAAACACTTCACAATTGCAAGAGTTTTATTTTTAAGGATGCTGTAATAAAGAACTACAATACATGTTTGGCTGCTTAAGGATTAGCTCATTCAACCCATGATACACAGGCTGCTACAGAATACATGTTGAATGTTATAAAAACGTTGTTCCATTATACACCTTCCTCTGATAATTATAACTGGGGATCTCGGAGGGGTTTAGGGTTGTTGATCTCTTTGTCAACACGGTCAGGTTAGATTAGATTAGATTAGAATCTTTAATGACCACACAGCGAGGCTGGTGGAATTTGTGTTCAGCGCAGAGTATTACAGCACAGGTTTGCATCCATCCAGCTATTTCAGGATGAGTCCTTCTCTGCTCTCTTTTAAAGGGCAGCAGCAGCAGCTCTGTTCCTCATCCTGAAACACCAGCATGATTCCTCAGTGAGCCCCTTGTTATTAAAACCGTAGATTTGCAATATGTTCAAATCATTCTTTAAACCAGGGCGTCTGCTTCTTTAAAGGGCAATGACTGATGGTTACTTCCCCATTGCGTGAATCAAAAGGATTGTAAACCAACAAACAACAGCTCAGCATGAGTTGATCAACACATCTGTCCCAAACGAAAAGGTCACAGCACTAAAGTCTTTGTACTAAAAACATGTGCAGGTCTTTATGGTTCATCTATAAATGGCATGTTTAAAGTCGATAAGGTTCTTCTTAGGTTTCTGAGCTGCACTGTTTACATCATTTATGGTGTAAATATTAACTTTTGTTTACTTATGTTAACATACGGTGTAAACAACCAATAACCTCTTTGGAGTCGATTATTTCTCCCTGTTTAAAGGCGGCTTTAATGGGTGTCTATATTAATGTATCAGGTGGTCTATACCAAATCTGCTGCTCCATTTGGCTTTATGGACCTTTAGAATTGAGTTTCACTTCAGTGTTTAGCTCGTTATAAAAGCAGCTTTATTGTTATCCTCTTTGCAAGCTCACAGCTCTCATAGTTTCCAGACATAACATTCAGCTGTTTTCTGCAAAACAGCTATAAAAACCACCGTACTTAACAGCAGAGAGACACAATTAGTGACTAGCTGGTGAACAAAGTGGAGCATAAAGCAGCTCTCGAGCCAGATATGTCCTCCAGGAGATGTTAAAAGCAAAACATTGAGATAAAGTGAGTTCATATTTGATCTTCATGTACAAATGGGGTCTATAGTGCTGAATAAGCAATGGTTTCATAACAAGTTGGTCAATAAATTATAAAAAAAGGGAGATTATTTCAGTTTTTTTATTTCAACTTGTTCCTGCTGTCCCCTGGTTGCCAAAAAAAGTTATGTCAGGTTCTTGGTCAAGTCAGGGATTAAGTAAGGTCAATAGCAAAATGGATCCAAGTTCAATGAGGTTAAAACTATGGCTGGGTGATACTGCCACAATCTACTATCCTGATATAGGTTATGTTATATCTCCCATTGCCATATAAACCACGATATAGAGTTAAATTAAAACATAGACTATAGGAAATACCCGCATGGTAAGCCTCTTTTTGTAAACACACGTGTAAAATCTGATAAATGAAGATGACTGCATTATTTATCATGTTATTAAGAACATCAATGCATAATTTACATATGAGCTTCAACTGAAAATAAGGATAAAAAGTGAAGTTTATATTTCAAGGATTGGTTTTGTAGAAAGAATTAAAAAAGGATATTTCCTCAAAATACTTTGCATCAACTTTTCTTGGAATTGTAAACAAGAGTAGAACGTGCTTCATTCAACACCAATGTAGATGACATCATTCTGTATTAAAATGTGTAAATCTACACTTTTATTTGCATATTATTCCAATAAATGATTGTATTGCATTATCGCCTAGCCCTAGTTTTTAAGCAGCACTGAGCAGCAGTGAGTTACTCTCACAACACATTTGCCTCAAGGTATAATCTCAAAGCAACAGCATCCAAAGCGTCCAAAGTGATGAACACAGAAGCTTCGCACACATCTCCTCCTCCTGTCTGCCAACACATTCAATATGATTGTGAAATGCCAGCACAAAGGCTGAAAGAAACACATTTGTTAATTCAAGGACATAAATTTAAATTTTTAAAACAAGTGCCTCGTTGATTTTCTTTTCCAAGGGCGACAAAGTGACGAAAAAGTAAACAAGAAGCAAGTGGTGGGATGCTTCTGCAGCCAACAGACAAGTAGACAAGTGTTCTTATCTTTCAATACAACCCACGCCTGCTGAACCTTATGACACAGTATACCAACAACGAGTTAAAATATGCAAGATCCCACAAGGAATAACAAAAACTAAATTACTCATTTATTTCAATTATAAGGAAGGCATACAGATGTGAACTGCAGTACCACCGCCCATATCCTAGGGAATAACGGAGCGTTCCAAAACACACAAAGAGTAGGCAGTGTGTGGGGCTGTGAATTAATTTGGTTAAACATCTACTCATGATCATGACACTAAGACACTACCACACAGAGGCATCATGGGACTTTAGAAAGTATATCAAATAGAGAACATTTCTCATATGGGATACTACTGACAAGACTGTGCAGTAAAGGCAACCAAAAGGAACATTTGAGCAGAATCAGAACATCTTTTAAAGAGGCCCTATTAGGGCTGTGCAATCAATCGTATTTTAATCGCAATTACGATTTTGGCCTGCCACAATTACGAAAACAACATCATCGAAAAAACCGATTATTTAGCTTTGCTAGGTTGTGACAGTGCACTAGAACATATTTGATCTAATTAATTTTAGTCTAATTTATTTGTATTTATCATATTTATATATGTTTAGTAGCTTGTGGAAGTGCGCTCCAAAATATGTGTTGATCTTGTTTTTTAGGATTTATTATTTTGATATTATTTATTTAAATGTATCGTTTATTTAATTTATTTTTGTATTGGTTTTTCAGTTGAATTATACGTTCAGGGTAATCAACAGTTAAAAAGATACTGTTGAAATTACTATTTGTTTTAAAGTTCAATAAATGGATGTTTTCAAAGTCAATGAATAATCGTATTTAATAATCGTGATATCAATTATTGACAAAAATAATCGTGATTATGATTTTTGCCATAATCGAGCAGACCTAGGCCCTATTATGTGTAATTAAGTCATCTTTAGGAAGGATAAAGAAACCATTATGTATACTGGGCTTTGTTTGCAGATTTCTACAATTCCAGTCAGTCAGGCAGTTTACACAAAACATCGTATTTCCAGATACAGTACAGCCAAGAAAAGGGCAGGTTATTCCAGACAACGCTTCACTCACTGTGATCAAATGCTTGAGAAGGTTTATGACAGAAAAGAATGAAAGCTTTCATCTTCTTACAGTCTTTGTTTGCGCGTAAGGTGACAACATGAAGCAGTTTCCTTCTAAATGCATTGTGTTCATCTGCTGTTATAGTATCTGACTCAGCCCACTGGGAAATGAGATTAAATTGAACACAGCAGAACAGTTTGTATACAGTACAGCGGAGGTCAAAATGATATTCCACGAGCTCAGAGGGATTGTTTTATCTTTATTCGCCCGTTTTAGAGAAGGGATTAATCCTTGACTTGTGCAGTTTTTGGATATCCTCCAAAGTGGAGAGCAACATGTTCATGTGCCAAAGCAACGTATTACAAACATTATTTTGACAGAGAACTAAAGCCGTTTCACTTTTAAGAATGGTGCAGGAATGAGTCCTAACACTTGGGAATGGGTCAGCATTTTGACATTTCCGGTTTGCTTGTTTGGAAATCCTATTGCATTGCAGTTCCGAGAGCAGCCTTGTCGAATCTGGTAATCTCTCACTCTTCTCAGTATAACGCTGCTGCTCGTTATCCTGCCACCTGATATGCGGGTTGCTGTAATGTTTGGGTTGATTGATTTCTCCCTGCATCCCTCCTGCCTGTTGTTTTGATTTCCTTACTTGGTAAATGCATTGCTTTCCCTTTTCATTTTCATACATTATTTATTTATACATATATAAGTAAATATTGGGTCTCTCTTAGCTGCTGTATAAGTATGGCACCATACATGTGTTGAATACAGATCTTACTAACATCAGGCAACTTTAACAATCTCTACTTTTTTAAAGTTTCAGTTTGAGGAGATCAATCAGGCCCTTAAGACCCTCAGTGGATCGGAAGGAAACTCAGAGCTTGTTGACATGTTACTAAAAAGCCCTTTCAGTCTGGGGTCATCTTCTGGGATATTCTGCTGATGAAGTCTCAAGTGGCATCCTTTCGCAGGCTGGTCTGTACACTCAACATACTTCTGAGCATTTGTCATTGCAGCTTTGGCACAACTCTTCACTTCTGAGCGCTCATCCATTCTTGTTAGGACCCTTACTGAATAGTAAGGGGTCCCTTTGTGAAATCCGCTGTCCGCCTTACAGCATGAGAGAAGTGTGTGAACTCGGTACTCGGGGAAACTTGTTTGCTGCTGAGGACTCTGCTGTTCAGATAACATCAATTAATCATCAAGGATGCTGGCCAGATTAAAGGTGCTAAGGGAGAGCCCTTCCTCTGATGGATGGTCAGGGGTGGTGGGGGGGGTTGGTATAGCAGAGGAGCCTTGAAGTAAGAGTGATGGGTTAGTGAGTACACGAGCTGTAATCCACATGTACATTGACTGCATTTATAAAGTGCTTTTCTGTTCTTTGCAACCATTCAAAGCGCGTCTACACAAGTCGGCCTTCACCCATTGACACACGTTCATACACTTTTCACCCTGACAGTATAGATAGTAAAAGTGGGCAGTGGGCAGTGGAGGCTGGAGATCGAAACACAGACTGGACAATGGCTCTGAGCCTCAGCTGCTCCCTGGATATACTGTATACTATCCCTCGGATGGTAAGTGTGTGGAACATCATGGAGCTTTGGCTTCCCTCACATTAAAAAGAGATTAGATTTTTGCTCACTGCAACCTAGGGCGCAGAGCCTTGCTGTGAAGACAGCTAGTTAGCTTTGTTTCCATGGTTACCTTGCCTGCATTCCTGTTTCGCTTCTTACAACATATCTATCTCAGTCGTTGCGCTTTGACAGGACAGTGCCTTCGGGGTCCCAGTTTACATCATTGGAACATTGAAGTGAAGCACAGAGGGTCAAGCCACAGCTGATGTAAAGGCAGCTTTAGTGGAATATATAAATAGTTGCTGTGAACCTGACGCTTAGGTAGCCATGTTCGTTTAGCTTCCTATAGTAAGGCGAGGATTATGGATCTCCCGGGACACATGTACCACATACTGTGTGATTACACTCAACAGCAGTCATGAGTAATCGGAAGTCGCAGGGGCTCACAGGGCAGCCAGCACGCACGGTAGAATACTATAACCCCCTTTCTTTCTTTAGAGGCCGTTAGCGACCCCTTTTCTCTTACATGAAATGACACGTTCAAAGTGTCCCTCGGCTCCATAAGACCATGCCATTACATATGATCATATCCATCAGAGGCTGCAGGGTGGTCGGATGAGGCGCAGAAGCTTTGAATCTCTCATATTCGCCTTTTGTTCTGCTTCTCTGTCCGTTACAGGTAGAGTAGCCGCCCAAGGGAGGATCAAATTGAAAGGCATTATTCATGTGGCGCTGTGACTCGACTCCACCTAACCAATAAGTTATGGGCCATAGAAACGAGCCAGAAGATCGGCCCTACATCTCTCACCTCTTGCCTCTGTGGCCATTGAAGTGGGTCTTTGAGAAGAAGCAGATAGCATGCTGCTAAGCTGGCCTTGGATGTGATGTGTTTTCACAATGTGACTGGTAAAAAGTAACTAATTCATCATCTTCAGTTTTTCAGCCATTGTCTTGAACCTTCTGGTGGGGCTGGCAGTTGGCAGCAGCAACATCCACTTCCATATTCTCCCTCCGAAGCTTCGACTCCTATCCCTTTTTCTTCTGTCTGTTACACAATCAAACTCAAAATTGCAGCTTCTTGCCAAGAACAAAGCCCTGTGGACTGACGACAAATGCTGTTACCATGTGGGCAGAGATTTATTAGCTTTCTAAAGACGACACCCTTGAATTCAATGTCATGACATGGCGCAGAATACGTGTGAACAGAAGCATTGTGGCTTTTCTGCTTTTTCTAGCGAGCTTGTTGTATCAGAGTTTTGTGAACATGGAGCATCTAGACAGACAGAAAAGGGTAAAAACAGTTGCTATAAAAAAGCTTCATATGTGAACACTGGTAACTGGTAATGTAAATGGCTTCAAATATTATATAAATGTGCTAAAAGGCATACAACCAAAGCCTTTTCAAACAGCAAGACAAAGCCATGTGTTTAGTAAATCTCTCTTGTATTGGTCTCCAGGATCCACTGGGCAGGCACGGAGACGGCCACCCTATGGTGCGGCTACATGAGCGGGGCGGTGCAGTCGGGTCAACGGGCAGCTCTGGAGGTTCTGGCTGAGCTCTTCCCGATGAGCCTGACTCGGGAGGAGCAGGACGCTGTGCAGAACAAACACTCTGCTGAAGGTGCAGCCAAGCAAACACCAACGTCCAAACTCCGCTACCTGTGCACCAGCAAGGCTGTGGTCATAGCAACACTGGCTATAAGTGCAGCTGTCTTGTTGGCACGGAATCAGAATGCAGTGCTAAATACCAAAGCTTATTTTACAAATGTATTTACAACAAGGCATAAGATATTTGTATTATAACGCAGACCTGAAACACAGGTTTGCTTCCCACCTGTATGGATTTAACATGGAACAAACTACTCTAGTTTTTTCAAAGGGCTTCAAAGAAAAAGTGTTCCCTCTAAGGATATGTTTCATCTTATGGTCTATCCTCTTTTATTCCTCACAAAAACTGTATATTTAATAACAAAGTTCAAATCAATTACAAATATTTTCATTATATTGTATCAGATCAAATCATATTGTAATATTTGTATCCAAGGGTGCCACGTATATGTCATTTAAAAACTGTTTTCATTAAAGAGTTGATGCATTTTCTTTGCCATATTGCTTTTGCTAATACAGTATATTTATACCACGATCTAGCATGTATTGCATCATCAATTGTTGATCTAATAACATTTCAGTTTCCTTTTTATAGATTATTATAGTCTGAAAGAACATTTCTTGAAGACTCCAAGACCCTCATTGTATCTGTTGCTCATTACAAATGAAAAACATTTTGAACATTTCAAATGTAGGTTGTGTTTTGCAGGCTTAGAGCTTCAGAGCGATCATGCTGTGTTTAAACCACTTTAAACCACAGTGAGCTTTCATTCGGCATGCCTTGCATTGTTTCCCAGAAAGCCATAAAACCTGCCTGTGAGGCTTGGAGCAGAGCCACACACGCGTTTGTGCGCCCACAAAACCACCAGCAGACGTTGGAATGAGCATAAGATGGATGAACTGGCCCCACAATGATAACGTCCCAGAGAAAGTGATTTCATCGCTATCACTTGATTGCACGGTTGATTGAAAGGATTTGTGTCAGTCCCTGTGTCTCTCGGAAAGTGTCTCAAATGCCCACTGATCATTGGACGGTAGTCTGTGACTCCATTGGCGCCACGGCTTGCCATTTGTCTTTGTTATCAGTAGCCTGCACTGGATCAGCTGCCTGTTCTCCCCAGGTTTCACTCAACCCAGCTGAATCTAGACCAACAGCACAACATCTCCTAACGTGTGTGAGTGTCTAACACCATGTTATCCCTGATGTTCTCATATTTTGTTCAGTCAGAGAGTAATGATGTGGATTTGAGTTTTAACAATCATGTAACAATACAAAAGATAGTGTTTACCTTTCGACCCCTCATTTAATGCAATCCAGTTTACTAGACTATTGTGTGGATGACTAATTCTACTTCATTAACTATATAATCACACATTACTCACCTATGTAAGGCCTACTGTCAAAGTTTAACAGTGCAAGTAAAGGACAACATTGCCGCTCGAAATCTCAGAGAAATGTAAATAAATAATAATAAATTGTAGATGAAAACATGTTCACATTTCACCATCGTCACCTTGATTTTGTTCAAAGTTCCATATGCGATTTTACTGACAAGCACAGCGACACATAGCAGCCTGCATCGTTCTATACAGTCCTATAATAACAGATGCCAGCGTCCTTCACAGTAGAAGGACATCTTCACAGTTTGACTAAATGATTAGCCCAAAAACGCATTCATAATTGCACTGATTGCACAGACAGGGACATTCTCATCAAACAGGGTCCTCCAGAAAACCTTGGAAATCACCGCTAAGGATTGCAAGTAAGTAAAATAAAGTCCACTGAGACGACACAAATGTCTATCGATGCTTTTAGAGCGCAGAGATAATATATAGATAATTCATTAAATCAATGAGTTTGTCAAATGTATGTGTACTGCTTATTAGCTGAAAACGTGTTTACTTGCCATTTTTCCTCCCGTGAAATATGAATTTGACAGCCACAGTCGCTTAATAGAGCAACTTTTTCAAAGTAAATTGATGAAAATAGCTCTTTTATAATGTAACTGACGATCATAGATATGCATAGCTGAGTAAATGTCATTTCATCTTTTAACCCTTAGATGCACGAGTGACTGGACCCTACACTCTTCCATAAGTGGGTCAAAAAGGACCCATATTAGAATAATATGTGTTATTATGTCATTTTGGTTAAGAAAAATCATTTGTATAATATATTATATTTTGGTTCACACTAGAAATATTTTATATTTAATTTTTCGACATTCTTTTTACATTTTGAAAAAAAACGTTTTGAACATATTGATGCAAAGATCTCAGCTATTCTGAGACCCTCACAGCATTCCAGTCCCTTTTCAAAACTCATCTCTTCTCCTCTTGTCTACTCATAGCCCACCCCCCATCAATCCATGCCAGTTGATCAAGTTTGATAGTCCTATACCCCCCACCCTAACCTTCCCTTATATTGTAAAGCGATTTTGAGTCCTTGAAAAGCCCTATAAAAATATAATGTATTATTATTATTATACTGACAGGTATCAGATCTTGCTGTGTAAAATAATCTTCCTGAGAGGTGTCACTTTTGATGTAGTCTGTGTGGTCCACAGTGAATGTATTCCTGACAGCCACAGGTGATAAGAATCAAAGGTTCCCAGAGGATCCCATAGAAAATGCATGCGGGTCATTTTTGACCCACATGAAGCTTGGGTAGAAATACAAAAACTACAATTTGTTAAAATGTAAATTTTAAATGTGAATGGCATGATATCCAAAACATGTTTTTTGAGGAATAGCTGGAATATGAAATGATAAAAAAATGTATTTACAAAGATACTTCAAGAAAACCACCTCACCGGGTCAAAAAAGACCCACTTATGCATTTAAGGGTTAATATTAATTTGCCAATGGATTCATAAATATGTCATATTACTTGAACATTATTTATATAGGGACAATGACGTTCTCGTTGTTCATCCATGACACAGTCGTGCGGAGCTACATCAATGTGGAAAAGGGCGTGGTTGAATCTAAACTGGGTTGGAAAAGCAATAGAACAACTGAACAACCTTTGCTGGCTACTTTTTGTCTTTGCAGAAAGCCTTAGAATGCAGTGTTTCACATCAAATCAGGATGATGACAGATGCTCGATATGTTGAAGCTCCCAAGATAAGCATGAGTGTAATTATAAATGTTTCAGCCCCTGAAAATATGAAAGCTTTTCAACATGGCACAAATAAAAAACAGAATAGCGGCCTCAGCATATTTCCCCCTATATCACCCTCTGCTCTGCACGCTGGACTCTATTTGTTTTTGGATAAGGGATGAGGCTGTAATTACCGTAGCCTCGACCTGTCAGAGCGCTCGCCTTAGTGTTTGCCTTCAGGCCATAGCATCAACTTTGAAAATGCACACATTGCTGCAGAGTAATCAATATCTGTGACCATAAACAACTCTTTTCCCAGTGAAAAACCAACCCTATTTGTTTAAGTTGATGTGGTGATCATACTATACAGGTCATGCTGACAAGTACAAGAGTACTATAATGCAATTCAGCAACAACGGAATAAATACAGCCTTTGTGAAGCTTATAATGTTCATTTTAAATGATGTCTGCACCGGGTTGATTTTACTCCGGCAATTGTGATTTTAGCCTGCATTTCGTAGCATTGTTATGCTAATGTTCTATCAAGGGCCTTTCAGTTAATATGTTGGCATGGGTTTACGTATGGCCGCTGCTTCTCTTTGCCAGAGAAGCTTTCCTACATTTAACACGCATCGTGCATTTTATAGAGATATTGTGCGAATGAATGATTTGTTTGTGTTGCTGTGATTGTTTGCTTCAACATTTAAAAACAGGTTTGTGTTTGTGCAAACTGCATGGTTCCACAGCACTAATTGGCTTCCATTTATAACAATATTCTTAACTTGTGTAATTTAGAATTGTACTCTAACAATAATTGTGGTCTGAAATGATGTGTAGTTTAAATTATTCACTTTCTAATTGTCATTCATTAAAAAGGAAACGTCAACATATCATCATCTTTAGATACAACTATTTTTTTATAATCAATACACCTTATCCGTCCAAGTTCCTTTGTTCTTCAGAGCCAAGTATTCAAATTGTCAAATTATATTTTAATTGCTTCTTCAGAGCTGATATAAAGCCAACTCATTAGGTCAAACGAGCATATGATATTAAATTGACTGAAACATTTATAAATATCTCAAAATCTTGTGGCGCAATGTGCTATCAGCCAATATTGAAACACGTTGTAATGAAACTTTTGATTTAGAACTCTTTTTCTGTAATCTTTTGTCTAAAAATCAACATTCTGTTAGAAAAGTAGAGAAAGCCAGCTGCAAAATTAATCGTTTTTATATCATAGTGTTTTCAAGGGAATATTACACAAATCACAGGGAACGAAGATCAGGTAGTCAGGATTGTAGACTGATATAACAGCATGATCCAATAATACACAAAGACATCCCAGAGAAAGTGAGTTTCAGCGTTATCACTCGAGTGCACAGCTGATGGAAAGGATTTCTGTCTGCCCCCATTTCTCTCCTAGGGAGGATCTCACACGCCCACTGACCACTGAACAGTAGTCTGGCAGTATGGCTTCCTATTTGTCTTTGTTATCACCAGCTTGCACTGGATCAACTGCTGCCTGGTTTCATTTAAGCTGTTCCAGGCTGTGTCCAGGCCAACAACCCAACATCTTTATATACAGTGCAGAACAAATCTGATTTCCACTCAGATGTACACGTGTTGGACACGCATAAGACAACTGCATGGCAATACTGTGAATATATAGCCTCAAACAAATAGAAATGACCAAAAGGGCATCCAGAACCTAACTACAACTCACATTCATGAATACACAACAAGTGGTGGAAGGCAACTATGCCTAGTACTGTACTTAAGTACACCTTTGAAGTACTTGTGCTTCAGTTATAAGGGGCCCTATTATGCTTTCCTTTCCTGTAGTGTGTTGTATAGGGTTTTTTGCATGAAAATGGTCTGCAGAGGCCAAAATGAACTGCTTCAAAACATTTGAAAAGGGTAATCATATATTTTACTCCACTACATTTATTATAAGGCTTAAATCACCTTTTAGATTAAGTTGTATCATTAAAAACATGGGATACAATTTTTATATAATGCATTTCTAAAGATGAAACAAGGGGAATAAGTGTTTGAGACACAAACATTTTCAATTATCTATTACACAAACTTCTAAAAGTCCTAAACATGAATACATTGGGGTTAGTCTACACCAGTTCAATTCTACTTGATGCAACAATTAACATTCTAATATTGTCTAATACTATATGTTAATATATCACATATGGAGGCATTTTTCCTGCGGAATTAGTACTTTGACTTTGTATACTTTAAGAACATGTTGTTTCTGAACTACTGTGAGTTTTTTTTTGAATGTAGGACTCTTACTTATTACGCAGTATGTTGACGTTAATGTACTTGTATTGTTAAAAGACCCTGAATACTTATTCTACCTCAGACAGCTCAGACCTCAAACACCATCTGTTCACTCGGGCCTTTGGCCTCAACTAATATACAGTACTCAGCAACCTGTTCCTGTTTTTGTTTTCTTCAGCCTATGTATCTTTATTATTACTTTTTGTTTTGTTACTTCCCATTGTAAAGCGTCCTTGGGTTTCGTGAAAGGCGCTATATAAATTGAAATTATTATTATTATTATTATTATCCAGCACCAAGGACAGCGACAGTAATGAATAAAAGCAAAGGAAAGCATATGCATGAGCAAGTACAAATTCAACCACAGCAAAAGAACAAAAGCCCAGTGATGCCAGCGGTTTATAAAAAGCAGCACTCACCATTAAACGAGCTGGAGGCGGCGAGGTGTCGGTGCTTTGTGGAGATAATAATAATAATAATCAAATCTGCTTACTCACTGTAGTGCTCCCCATTATATGTTTCTTTTGTGTCCACTTGACTGTCTCCTCCATGATTTCCTGTTTGTGTTTTTATCATGTTCTGTTGCCTATTAGCGTTTATTTTTTATTTTATTTTATTTATTTTTTAACAAATTGTACGGTGTCCTTGGGTGTCATGAAAGGCGCCTAAAAATAAAATGTATTATTATTATTATAACATCTTCAAACTCATTATTGTTCTTCTAGAACTTTCAGATTAACTAAGAGTGTCTTCCGCAAATTAAACAGGACTCCATGGCAGACCCGGCGGCAGACATACGTCTCTGGGCGGGCATTTGATTTACCAGGGCGGGCCCACCACGAAACTTACATTTCCCGGGAAATCTCGAGATTTGTCAAGGAGGGGGTTAGGTTGCCATAAGGCTGTTGACGGTCTTATAATAGGCTACATCCATTGGTTGGTTTTGTGGCACATTTGTAACGCTGTGCCTACTTGGGCAGGACACAGGCAAACCTGAGCGCACAGGGTGGAGAGGTGGAGTAAGGTTGAGCGATGGAGAGAGAGAGAAATTGAGCGAGGCAGAGAGCATGTGCAGCGGTCGGCTTGAGAGTCAATTTATCTTCAAAATATAATTGCCAGCCTCCCTTGTCCCTGGCTGGCTTGCTAGCTCGTTGGTAATGTAACTGATGTCTTCTAATGTGCCTGCATCTGGCGCTGAGTTGCCATATTCCTTTCAAGTGTATAAGTGTGAACCACTTCCTGATATTGTTGCAGATAAATATAAATGATAATAGCCAAACTAACCTAGCAAGAGTAAACTGACAGGCTGCTGTGCCGCATCTCACTCAAAAACCCACACGACTCAACCCAGCGAAAAACCAGTCTCGCGCGCAGCCTTTCATTCCGAATTTCATAGCAAAAAATAAATAAAATCTTTCAATATAGTTTAAAACAAAAATAAATATTAGGACAAAGCCCTACAAATAACAACAATAAACATAATCAGTGGCGGCTCCAGAGTATTTGTGTTGGTTAATCTATGGTAGGGCTAACCCATACAGTGGTGGAGCTCAAGTCAGTATTTGCAATGTAATTACATACACGCTCCCCTTGACAGTGAAACGCCACGCGTGAGGTTTAGATTATTTCCCTGTCTCAATCCAAATTGAACTGTTTGAAATAAAAAGGCACATTTGTGTTGTAGTAAATAAAAAGGGCGACCTGGAGCCAATCCTGCAATTTCCCCACAGGTGAAAGAGTTGACATGCTGATAACCCAACCCCTGCAGGGGGGTCTGGGGGGATTCTCCCCCAGGAGATTTTTTGAAATACTAACATAAAATACACATTCTGGTACTCTCTTGAGAAGAAAAATAAATAAATCTATTACTACACGACATATTTAAAAAAAAAAAAAATGCCATTTTAGTTTTGTGTTACTTTGTTCTGAAAGCTGAACCTGCTGCTCCTCACAGAGAGAAGAGGGAAGAGGCTGTGTGAATTACTTTACATTGTGGATAAGGGTGGATAGCCCCCATTGTTCTGTGTGTCAAAATGAAAGACAGCCCACACACCTATCAATCATCAAACCGTGGGGTCTCATTTAATTATGTGTTGATTTCTATCACGTATCGATGTATATAGGCTAGAAATGTACTACAGCAAAAGTATTCTCCGTCGGGACTTCCTGCAACAACACCACGTCGTTATCGTGATTCTGATTGGCCAGAAGACATTATCAAAGATGTTCTATTGAGAAGATGATCACTACGTGACAAAAGTTTTCAAACCGTTTCTAGTCTTCGGTATTTACTGCTGTCTGTGCAATTTACTCCGCGCGAGTTGGCGGACTTTATTTTGCTTACTTTAAAATCATTTTTCATGGTGGGGCTAAGCCATTTATTGGTATGGCTGTAGCCTACCCCAGTATACCCTGGCGCCGCCACTGAACATAATAATAAAACAATTAAAATGTTGTATTCAGCCCTGATTAAAACAGCGGGCCCAAATCCTGGATGGGCGGGCCCGGCCCCATGGGGCCCGCCCATGACGCCGGGTCTGCTCCATGGTGCAAACCATGGTGGAAACTTTGTCTCAGTAAAGAAAAGAGAAAGTTTGAATGCAGCAGCAGTCCAGGTTTAAGGTGAGAGTTAACGAGCTGCATGCACCTGTTAAATGCTAGCAGGTAAGGGCTAGCTTCTTGCTAGCTTCGCTGGGACTAAAGAAGCGATTTTCTTCACTTTCATTTTCTCAAGTGTTCCAACATGTGCTGCAACGTCTGACCATATGCAGCTGTTGTATGTTGGCAATAGATAACATGTAAAACGTCTATTATCAGCGCTAAACTGCTAGCAACCTCAACTAAACAAGTGGGCGTTAGTGGACCTCCCTCCACATGAATTAACACCATGACTATCACCTGTGTGGACAACATTGCACGTTCCACTATGAAGCTCCACCCCCACCAGCACAAACGGGACCTGTTGTTATGTATCATAATGATCAAGGCCGGTCCTAGACATGTTGGTGCCCTAGGCGAGATTATGATTTGGTGCCCCCACCAGCAATACACAATAGAATATATAAAGAATAAATGAAAAATCTCTACAAAAGACTAATACAATACAAAAACTGAAACATATTGACATGTTGGTTATATACATTATTGTGATTGTAGTAATGTGTTTTTATTACATGTACAGCACTTTGGCTCAACCAAAAATCGCTTCGAAATGTGCTAATAAAACTTGATTTTATGGTTTCAAATGTATTCATTATTGTATGAACATGTTTTAATTGGGGGTGGACGTTACATCATCTAGGGGGGTTCCGGGGGTATGCCCCCCCGGAATTTTAGTTTTTAACATTTTAAAGTAAAATGCTTCAATCTGGTGCACTTTGAGCAGAATGACTAGAGACTAGATCTAGGGGGTACAGCTCTAAACACCATATAAAAAAGATCGGTTTACATTTTAATAATCAAATAAGTATGTGAACATAACCAATAACATACCACAGCCAATAACAAATAAATGTAACGCATTTTATTTTTGTTGTTAATTTATATCTTATTTTACCAGTTAACATGTATTTATTCGTGCATTTATTTTTTTAAATCTCCAGTTTTAAACGATATTTTTGGTTTACTGTCCTATAGTATACATTGGAATGATTTCAAACCTGTTTTTATTTATCCTAATAATTTTAAAGGTGTGCCTTGGAAATATTTGTTTACATGAATTGTGATCAAAACATTTGAGACCCACTGAGATAACTTAGACAAAAGTGAACTATCTAAACATTCAAGAGTCCTTTACCTCACTGAGCTGTAGTTATCAGCCTCAATCCAACAACAATCCGTGGTACCGATGCGCGCCCTCTCTCTTTCTCTCTCTCTCTCTCTTGCTCGCTCGGAGGCTCGCTCGCACTTTGGCTGTGAGCTGCGGGCGCCTGATAAGTCAACATCCCCCACTTTCATCACTTACAGCGGCCATCGTACAGGGCAAATGAAAAGTGTAACCGGGGTGAAAAGGGTGTTACCTTGACTTAATTGTGAATCTTGTTACATCAAGGCTGAAAATTAGGATGAGACAAAAAAGTGTTTTTCCCTCCAAGAACTACCAGCGCCCCCCCAGATCTGGCACCCTAGGCGACCGCCTATGCCTATGCCAAAGACCGGCCCTGATAATGATCATACGTTTTTTCTAGAATCAGGCTATTTATCAGTGTTGGTGAGTGGGGAACTACATATTTTTAAAGCAAGAAGTTAAAACACATGTTGCAGTATCTTACTGGTAGTTCAATTACCTATGAAGTGATTAAAGTAGTTCAATAAGGGCTTTGTCGTGTCAAAAAAACGACTGAAACGTTGGCCATGGATACAAATAATTATTTATACCACGGCGATGTATTTTTTTAAATGTATAATTATGTGAGGAGTATATTCTTGTTCATTGAGGATGACATGTTACACAAATAATGACTGTTTTATGATCTGATGGTCTCATATGTCATAGCACTCCAATTATGCGCATTAGCTGTCAAGGCAGCTATTAAGCCCACATTAGCAGTATGTGCTTGCTTTGAAAGAAGCCTGGTAATCTTTTTCATGAATAACATTTCAAGGCTACACAACAAGCAGAGTACAAGAGTAGAGATGATGGTGCTTCATTCAAACATAATAACATTTAATATGTGTAATGTGGTCAGAGGAATACTAGAAAAACACCATGACACATTCCAAACACAATCATTTGGTTAAAAAAAAGGAGTCATGAAACTTTATAAACATCATGATTGTCACCAAAAATCGATTTATCTTTTCAGAAACAGCAGCCTCAAGTATTCCTTTCAGCTTAATGTTTCAATAGGAGACAAGGTCATGTTCATGAAGGCTAATTAGAAGACCAATAAAATGGGACAAAATGAAGAGGAACAAATCCTCATTTGCACATGGAGGATTTGGTGCTTTTTTACCAATGTAGGTGTCACCAAATGCCCGCAGAAGAATACTATTCATATTAAGCCAGGAGAACGTGACTACGTATTTTAACTATAGAGGTTGCTCTGCGCGCACCCCCTGAAATTGTGAGATTGATACGTCTTTCCCCCTATTCATTTCTATTGAACTAGTATGTCATATATGTCCCTTAATGAAACATTCCCTCATAAATGTTGGTTTGATTGCAAAGAAAATGAGCAAGTAAGTGGAACAGTTTCCTAAAGTGCAGGCCCTGCTTTGGAAGAATCACTAGGGAATGGGTTTAAACATATTTTAAACAATGTGTTTATTCATTGTTTTAAAAAAAAAAAAAAGTACAATTTCTATGTACATAACATAATTATTTCCATTAAAAAAAGCCACATCAATGCTTACTGGACCTTACATTTATTCCCAACACTCCTTTGTAGTTTTTTTTTTAGCATTGAAGTTTATTCCTGACCCTGTCAACAGAATGAGGGACAACATAATTTCAACTTAAAAGGATTTCAATTCCACAGAAGAATTGTCTCCAGATAACACTGAACATGGCCACAGCTGAGCCGCATGCTAACAAAGCAACAACAACAAGACTGCAAACCAGGACAGCTTCAACACCCTGGGTCTCACATGCACTAACGTGCACGCACCGAGGACCCGGCTGGGTGAAGGAAGGAGAGACTCAGATAACACACACATATTTGCAAAAATACGTTTTTATTTTTTTATAATGCTCTAGATATAAAATAAACAACCTTTAAAGCTCAACTGAGCTTTGTCAGAGCTTCAAGCCACGTCACATTCTTTAGATAAAGGATGAGAAGTGTTCATATATGGGGGTGAGATGGAGATACCCCTGCGAGATGGAGTTCATGACTTTATGAGCTGTTCATGAGCACTCATGAAACATTCATGAACAACTCATTATATGTTCACTTGTCATGTTCATGAACCAAAATTCTTAAAATGCTCATGAACCATTTTAAAGAGCAGTTCATGAAATTTTTATGAACATTGTTCATTCATATAAAGTTCCTGTTTTGCTCATGACAGACTTTTATGAGCAATTTATGAACTTTTCATGATCCAGCCAATCACAAAATTATAATTAAAACCCCAAAAAGTTTGCATGAGCATTTCATGAACTTTTCATGACTATGAGCATTTCATGAATTGTGGATGATTGTGGCAAGTTCAGAATATTTTTGAATATTCATGAGCATTTTATGAACTTTTGATGATCAGTGTGATGATTTTAAAGACCTCTTGAATATTCATCTACTATTTGAACATTTCTTTATTTTTTAAAACTTTTAATCTTAAAACAAAACAATAGTGAATTTGAAACTGAACATTATCTGTATTTATTTTGGTGACATTCATATCATTTTATGGTTTATCTGTACTGTTTGAGAAGCAGTACGAGTAAGTAGCGCCAAGGTGGAACCTTTGGCAGGTGAGCGGTGACATATGGGTTATCTTAGGGGGGACACTTCCGCCCCTCCAGTCAGAAGCAATCCAGACGATCAACCGGATCCTGTGTATAATTATTGCTGCTGCACTTTTCTGTTTTCTACAGGTCAGTACATGATGAAAATGATCGATGTTAACTTGTGTGAATTAGATATGATGTTGGAGATGTTTAGGAGAGTGTGTCAGAACGTTTTGAGCATGTTTGACACAGTAACGGTATTTTAAAAATACTAAACTGTCGGCAACAATAGATGCCATTTTCGCGGGCTTCAGCCGCGCCTGGGTAAATGTGACCTGAGCGAAGGCTCGCAGGCAGGTTAGCTGCTGCGCACGGGTAATATGTTTTGTTTACCTGAGTGAAGTCTTGCAGGCACATTGCCTTGTTTTTTGTTTATTAACATTGACAGTGTATTTTTGTGATCTCCATAATATGTTATATTTGGTAAAGATAGATATATTGATAGAAAGTATTATTTGATAGCGTTATGTGTTTATATTGACTATGTTGAATTTCTCCTTGAGATACAGTAATGGACTGTGACAGACGGATAACTTAAATGGAGAAATGTGATGTTTGTAAAGTACAGCTATTTGAATGTAACTGTGTACTTTGAATTTTGAATAAGAAGCAATCCAGACGATCAACCGGATCCTGTGTATAATTATTGCTGCTGCACTTTTCTGTTTTCTACAGAAATCATTTATTGTTGCTGTGGTACCCAAGCTTTTGGGACCCGTAACAAACAAATGTGTGCAGCTCAGTGTCAAGAACTGTGCTTCAAATAGTGATAGGATTAATTGTAGTGCTCCACCTGTATACATGTATGTTTGTATGTTTGTTAATTTGAATAAAGTTCCATTGTGATTGACATAATTGTTGTTTTCTATGGTTGCCAATTGACCCACAGTCAATGGTTCATGAACAGTTCATGAACAGTTCATAGCCAGCCATTGAATTATATTCAGTGACTGGGTATGAACTGTTCATGAAGTTGTTATGAACAGTTCTTGATATGTTCATGAACCATGGTTAATTCATGAACAATTCTTGAAATGTTCTTGGTTGAATACTGAATATCCCTACACACTCACTGAAAACTCCATTTCATGAATTGTTCATGAACCATTCCAGCACAGGAGTTTCATGAGTAGTTCATGAACTGCCCTAGTGCCATTTAATGTTCATGGAACTTTCATGAACAGTTCATCAACTTTGTTATGAGCTGTTTATGAATATGGTTCACGGAATTTCCATGAACTTCTCATGACAAGTTCATGAACAGTTCACTATCATCTCACTGGGGCAATAACAACTGTCAGGGAAGTTTCTGTGGTTAGTTGTGACATGTTTTTGACTGATGGTGGTCACAGTTGCTTCAGTCTTTTGCCTATAGGATCCTAAGTAACTAAATACATCCGTACAGTTCTCAGCTTAAAGAGGCCCTAATGTGGTTTTGGGTGGTTTTCCCTTTCCTGTCGTTTTTTATATAGTTATTTTGTGCATGTAAATGGTCTGCAAAGGCTATCATCCCAAAGTCCCAATCCCAAGTTTCTCTCCCACATGCTCCCCCCCCCCTGCCTGAAACACTTTGATTGTACTCATTTGATAACTTCTGTAACTTAATGACATCACTATGTCACTATGAAATAACCCTGCTATGTGCAATGCTGCTACTTGTTTTTTAAGTATTTGTCTTATTAAAAGTTGTTTTACTAACGTGTGCTTGTCTTTATATTTAATATGTTAGCAAATGTTTGTCCTTTCTGCTTTACTGCTGTAAATGTTGCGGCTGCAGGAATAATTAAGGATTTCTGATTCTTAATCTGCCCAATGAAACCACTTACCTCAAACAATTGTGAAAAACAGCCCCCTTTTTCTGCTCTGTGACGATGCATTTGACATTTGAATTCATTGATCTTAATAGGAAGTAGGACAGTTGCGTCTACCCATTAAGGAACACTTTGTGTGCAAAAATAAATAAAAACATGTTGTTTTCACTGGAGAGGAAAGGTATGACAAATTATACTCTAAAATATATATTAATATAAAGAACTTGAGTAAATGCACTTTGTTACAGTTCGCCTCAGAGTAATTCCATCTTTGTAATTATTAGTTCCCTGTCCATGTCCATCCTACAGCTGAGCTCTCTCTGCTCGGGGAGAGGACATGACCTCTTTGGTACTTTGAATTCTGCTGCTTGTTTTCTGAAGGCTTTAAATGGGCTGGATGGCACAGACCTTCAGCTCATTACTTCATAGTAAACTGTAAGTGCTTCCAGAGAGAGTTCAGGCTTTTCAGGATACAAAGTCTCGACAGCGGAAGAGCCTTTTTAATTCAAATCTGCAAAGTGCTTTTTATTCTCAATTGGTCTTATGCATGGCCATGAAAGTCATAATGTTGGTGCTGCGCATGTTGAATCAGACGTTTTGGATTATCAACTCTTTTCATTAGCGCA
This sequence comes from Gymnodraco acuticeps, assembly GCF_902827175.1. NCBI lineage: Eukaryota > Metazoa > Chordata > Actinopteri > Perciformes > Bathydraconidae > Gymnodraco > Gymnodraco acuticeps. The sequence continues at coordinate 97,326 of NW_022990652.1, read as the reverse complement.
CAGCATTCAGTTTCATCGGATGCACATGGATGTTTTCAGCCTTGATTTACTGATGAACTTGACAGCATTTGAACTTAGCTACCTGATGTATTCTTTTGTTTTCAACTATGTGGAATACGTCCTTTTTTTAATGAGTTAAGTTTCAGTGTGTTTTCAAGCACATAATAATAATGATTTGTTTTGAATAATTCAAGGCTCAAACATCCCAGTCCATCTAAAGCAGGGGTCTCAGACTCCATTTACCTGGGGGCCGCTGGACGTAGAGTCTGGGCAAGTCTGGGCCGCTTCAAGTATTCCACAAAAAATGTATTAAAAAATACAACATTAACAGTTCTTCAACATCTTAACATGAACGGTTCTTCACAACATAACTATTTACAGTTGCTCTTGCCTACTCCTTGCTGGTAGAGACCTGGCAGCGCTTCCTCTCACACAGCTGAGCCACATTTGGTTTGAGGGAGGAAGCAGTTGAAACCCTTAGTATGGCTTGAAGATGTTCATCAGTAAGTCTGGACCTGTACTTTGACTTGAAGTTCATGGTGGAGAAGAGCTGTTCACACATATATGTGCTCCCAAAAAGGCACATGATCCGCTTGAACATCCTGGAAAGCTCAGGGAAGGAGGGGGGCAATTTTCTCATGAACTGTCCAAGCTTGTCTGCTTTCCCATTCACTTCCCTGAACTTGGCTTTGAGCTCAGAATTGCACTGCAGGTCAATGAGCTCCATTTGAAGCACACCAGGGGCATTTTCCACATCAAAGGAGAAGGGGTCTGCAAACATTTGGAAAGTGGCTCTGTGTGTCTTGAAGTCTGCAAACCGCTGATCAAATTCCTCCTGTAGCTTCACAATGGCATCAACATACTTCTCACCACTGAATGCTGTGCTCCTGTCCATGAGAGCCTTGCATGCTGGGAAATGGCAGAGGTTTTTCTGAGGGAGCTAGGCTTTCCATAACACCAGTTTTGTAGAGAATGATTTGACATTGTCATATGCTGCACTGACAAGCTGGCCCTGGCCCTGCAACTTCTTATTCAGTGCATTCAGCTCCTGTGTGATGTCAACAAGAAAAGCTACGTCCATGAGCCATTTGGGATCACTCAGCTCGGGAACAGCCATCCCACCCTTCTCCAGCATGAATACTTTCAGTTCTGTTCTCAACTCAAAAAACCTCTTCAGGACGTGTCCCCTGCTGAGTCAACACACCTCTGTGAAGTAGAGCACATCCTCATATTCTGACTCAATTTCCTCCAAAAAAGCACGGAACTGGCGGTGCTTTAAACCCCTGGATCTGATATGGTTGATGCATTTCACAACAACAGACATCACATTGTCAAACTTCAAGCATTTGCTGCAAAGAGCCTGCTGATGGATAATGCAGTGCAGAGCAATAGCCTCCTCCACACCCTCCTCCTCCAGTTTTCTTTGAACAAGTGCCATCAGCCCATTTTCCCTCCCTGTCATTGATGGCGCTCCGTCGTACGTAATTCCAACAAACCTCTTCTATGGCAGACCAATATCCGCAATGGCATCACACAGTTGCTGGAATATCTCCTGAGCGGTGGTCTGGCCATGCATTGGTTTCACTGTAAGCCAACTCCTCTGTCACTTCAAACTTGTCATCAACACCACGGACATACATTGCGAGCTGAGCGGTGTCAGTGATGTCCGTGCTCTCATCAAGAGCCACAGAGTATGCACAGAAAAGTTTGGCTTTGTCGCACAGCTGATCATATATGTCACTTGATAAGTCAGAAATGTGCTCTGCCACTGTGTTAGCTGACAGGCTGATGTTGTTAAACTGACCCTTCTTTTCCAGACAGACTATACTTGCAGCCTGCAACATGCACTTTTTTATAAACTCGCCTTCCGTAAACGGCTTTCCCGCCTTAGCAATCATCTCACTCACCACATAGCTAGCTTCGACTGCTAAATCAGCCTCATTGCTTCCTTTCTTGAAGAGATTTTGTTGCTTCCATAGATTTTTTAGCTCTGTGACTCTTTTCTCCCAGATATTTTGCATACTCTGCATGTTTAGTTGAGTAGTGACGTTTGACCAGTGGTGTAGTGGGGATTTTTTTACTGGGGGGACGCTATTTTAATTAGGTATTCCCAGAGCCGTATAATAGAAGAGTTACGACAACGGAAGTCCAAAAACGGTTATCGTCACGTGGTTCATGTAGAAGAGGATCGTTCCCCGGAAGTTCATGGCGGGCAATGTGAATGCACTGATAACAGGAGATAGAACTACGATTTTTGGTAATTATTAGTGAATAAAGGTTTTGATTTGCAATATTTATACAACAAATCGATATGTGTATGTATTTACATCAATATGTTTTAAAAAATAAAATAGAATTTGCTAATATTAAGTGATAATATTAGGATTAGTGTGAACAACTAGTTTACATGTTAGGCTAACAGTGCCTTGGTTAAAGAGCCTGTTGCTGTTTATTTATAGCTTTGAATTCTTTAAAACCAATATTATCTTCTTAAACTTGTATGGTAGTCAGGAGCATCACTTTCTAATGTTTATTGATATATTTAGAGGGAGGGGATCTAAAGTAATGCTTTAAAATTCAGATTAGATTAATGTCTACCATTTTCTTAAATTCATGGTAGTTTCAGTAATCCCCTGGTAATTGAGGACACAAGTTATCTAAATGACTAATGTCATCTTTATGGCTTTCAGAAAGGACAGGAGACCGACAGGTGACTATCAAAGGACTAGCAGCAGCAGCATGATGATGATGATGTTAAATGTGTTGTTTTAGGAACATCCATTGCAAATACATGGAATTCAATAAACATTGAATAGCATATCATGCAGTTTGTCTGTGCCTTTTCCTCCGTGTTGTCCTGGTTTGCTGTGCTGCCTCCCAGTCGCCACCATGGTTTGCTGTGCTGCCTGGGGATGCTCAAATCGCTCCGAGAAAGGAGTACAAATGTACGGCTTCCCCACTGACACAGAGCGGAGGAAAAAATGGCTGGCTCAAGTCAGCAGGAGCAATTTCACGACCAACAGCAAAAAAAGATGTGAGGTACAGTAATTATATACAAACACTGCATTTGCACTTTTTCACAAAACGAAAACCACACCATTGGGAAAGCTTAATGTTTTGTTTAATACAAAAAAACAGGCTCTTCAGGCTCCATTGAATCCCCCTCTGGTTCTTGTGCTGAAAGAGGGATAAACAGACAGGAGAAAGGGTTATACACACCTATATAGCACACCTATTGGATGGGAAATTGCCTTGGGGAGATAAGGTGTGGTCTTTGTTCCCAACTGAAGTTATGGAACTTTATTATTTGTGAATTTAATAAAGTATGACAAATGGCATCAGTAACAGATGCGATATGAATTTCTATAAAGTTGTCTCACATTCTTGGTCATATTTTATATACAGTATGTAATGAGTATAACATGTCCAGTAAGTATAAAGTGTTTCCTAATACTGTGTATTCAACCACTATGGAATATGTATGTGGGCAGACAAGATTCAGACACAGTTGTTCTGTGTGTGAAGTAACCTCAAGTCACTCCGCAGGCACATTTTGATGCAGACCAGTTTGTCAAGACAAAAAAGGGCAAGACTAGGCTGAGAGCAGAGGCTATACCCACCATCTTCGTGCATCGCCCTGTGGTCAAAAAGAGAAGGGCCCCTGCACCACGATTCACCCCGGGACCTGTATCTACAAAGCCCATAGCTCATGATCACAGTTATAGTGTGAAAGGTGACACAGGTATAATAAGTATGAACTCTTAGTAACAAAAGTAATATTTCTTATTTTTAAGTGGTATAATATTTTAAATGTTCGAACATTTACAGTGCCATGTCTTCTACTTACATTAGTCTCAAAGATTGAGGGAAGAAGGGATGAGGAGACTGAGAGAAAGGAAAGTGAGGGTGAAGAAAGAGAGGACATGGCTAGTGAGGAGAGACAGGGAGGGCGGACACCACCCACTCAGCCAGCAGCCAGTCAGCATACGAGGGAACCAGCAGCCAGTCAGCATACGAGGGAACCAGCAGCCAGTCAGCATACGAGGGAACCAGCAGCCATTCAAACAGATCTATTACAACAATTAAAGAGAAAATTAAAGAGCCAAGAAGGAATCACCAAAAAAGCAAAGGCTACACTAAGAAAAATCAGGAAGGAAAATGCAGCTCTCAAGAAAACAATGAAAATTAGGGACAAGAAATATAAGAAAACGTTTTCAAAAGACCAACTGAAGGCATTAGGCAGACTCACCACAAAGGGGATGAAATGGAGCAATGAGACAATTAAGAAGGCTTTAAAAATTCGCTTTGCGAGCGGACCAAAGGGTTACAAAACTCTGCAGGAATTGAAGATTCCCCTTCCAGGAATAAGGACACTGCAAAGAAGGATGCAATGTGTTAAGTTTGAGCCTGGTGTGTTGACAGAGGTCTTTGATTTCCTAAAATTGAAGGCAGATAAATTGACAGACCTTGAAAGGGAGTGTGTGTTGACCTTGGATGAAATGGCAATCACACCAAGTGTGGAGTTAGACATGATTACAGGCAAACTGTACGGTGATGTGACTTTACCAGGTCACACAGGGGTGGCAACACATGCTTGTGTGTTTATGTTGGCTGGAAACACAACACGGTGGAAGCAAGTAGTGGCATATCATTACACTGGCAATTCTACCAATGGAGCAGAGTACAGGCCAATCATTATTGAGATAATACAGAGGGCAGCATCCATAGGGCTACATGTGCTTGATGTCACCACCGACATGGGTAGCCCTAACCGAGCCATGTGGAAATCCTTTGGGGTGGACCAAAATAAAACATCGGTGCCACATCCAGCAAAACCAGACAGGCAGCTCTATTTCATGCCCGATGTCCCACATCTGGTAAAAAATTTAAAAAGTGCCCTTGTCCGTGGGCAGGTCTTCATAATTCCTGAGGATGTTGTTAACAGAGAGAACCTCCCCTCTAACGAGGTTTCTGTGGTCCCCATTAAGGACTTATTGACCTTTCAGGAAGGGATGGCCTTAAAAATAGCTCCCCATCTTTCAGCTGCAGCCATCGAGCCAAGTCACTTTGATAAGATGAAGGTTGGTCTTGCTCTAAATGTGTTCAGTAAGGCTACAAGTGCTGGGCTGAAATACATGGTGCAGCAAGAAAACCGCCCTCTGTCATACCTGACGACAGCGTGGTTCATGGAGCAGGTTGATCGTTGGTTTGATCTGATGTCATCTCGCCATCCAATTACAGCCCTGAGCAGGCTCAAGATGGAGGAGTACCAAAAGGCCATCACCTTCCTCCAGAACATCGTCCATCTGTTTCGTGGGATAAAGATAGGTCAAAAGGGAGGTTGGAAGCCTGTTCAAACAGGGGTGATAATGGCAACAACATCAATTTTGGCCATACAAGAGGAGATGCTTACACAAGGACACAGGTTTGTGTTAACGTCAAGGTTCACACAAGACTGCCTTGAAAATACATTCAGCTGTGTGAGGTCTAAAAATCCTGTAGCAACTCCAGTGGAATTCCATCATGCACTGAGAATCATATCTGTGGGGCAGTTCCTCACCACCATCAGCTCTGGGAGCTACCAGGAAGACCACAGTAGCTTTTTGGCAGACTTCCTGGACACAGGGGAGCCAAAAATCACTCCATCAGTCAGAGTGGAACAGCTGATGGCGGTGAACAGAGCAGCAGCACCTGACCTCACAAAAACTGAGAAATGTATTCTCTTCCATCTTGCAGGCTACATCGTCCACAAAATCATCAAGTTTGCCAGCATCTGTGAAAAATGCAAAATTGCAACAGAGCACCATGATGAGAGTCCTTCTGGTGACAACAGCTTGTTAGTGGACTTGAAAGACTTCAAGGCAGGTGCTCTTTGTCGTCCCTCCCAAGAAGCCTTTGACTTCATTCACCAAATTGAGGAACTATTTAGGACCAAGACTGGTTCCTCCCTCATGCAGCTCCCCAACGCAGTGGGTGTCTTGGAGAAAGAAGCTCAGGCCCTCTCCAGCAGGCTTCCGTCATGCTGTGGAGTACAACAAAAACTCGTAAAAAGATTTATACGGCTGAGGCTGAGAATTGAGGCAAAACAAATCAGAAATGACAGAAAAAAAATAAAATTAAAAGATGGCCATTTTGGAAGCAAGAGCCAATCCAAAAAGGTGAAAAGGAACAACAGCAGCCAAGCTACCACATCCAGCAACCCCCAAACAGATCCACAGCTGCAATCCTTTCCATTAGCCGTTGCAATGGAAATATTTGGACTAAACATTGCTCTTCCACCTGCCAGCACCCAGCTAACATCACTGCCCCTCCACCCGTAACATCACTGCCCCTCCACCCGTAACATCACTGCCCCTCCACCTACCAACATCACTGCCCTCCACCTGCCAGCACCCAGCCAGAGGAGAGCAAACAACAAAAACAAGCAAGGTGTCCCGTCATGTACCTGGAAGTTTGGGTTGGCAAAATGGAGTAAGAGAGGGACTTGAAAAACCTTGGTGGCTCTCTACTCCTGTTGTTACAGTTGTCTTGGTTACAGCTCTCACGTGTTTTTTTGTTGCCATTTCCACATCTTTAGAAAATATGAAATAAAAAATTGAAGTGAAATCAACCTCTTCTCTGGAGAACAAACTTTGATTTCTCTGTCTTGTGAGTTTGCAGTCTTGCTCCTCCACCTGCCATACAGTAGGTTACTAACAAGATTACTTATATAATACAGTGATAGAATACATGTTTAGTATGCTTACTTATATAAAACAGTAGTATTAAACTTACCTTGTGTTTTCACTCTCACTTAAGTCCCTCTCCCTTTGCCATCAATCCAAAATCAGCTGAGCTGCAACATTATACAGGCAGGTAATAATCAACATAATCACAAGGACACAATATGGCTCTGCTAAAAACACTCACTCTTACACGCACCAAAGTTATATTTATCTAATATTTAACTCCCTCCACCCCCGCATACAATCCCGTTTAGAAGCCCCTCTTCTCTAATTCAACAACGTTGGACCAAATGACATTAAGAGAACGGAATTTACAATTAAAAGGTTGTTCAACGTCTGTTGCTAACTTGCTTCGGTATCCTAGCTTGATCTGTTATCTGTAAACGTTCCCTAAATCTACTGATTTAGGGATAATCCACTGACATCCTTTAATACACATGTTCATTTGAATCAGATGTACTCATAATATCCGCAATATAAATCTTTAAACTTCTTCTTACCTTTAAAAGTCCGTCACGAACGGTTATTATGCTGCAACTCTACAGCTCTGCTAGCCTTGGCGCTAACTTCCGGGGAACGAATGAGAGGCTCCACGATCCGCCATTGCTGTAAAAAAGTGGTCCATTGGAGTGAACGGAGATGTCATAACTCTTCTATTATACGGCTCTGGGTATTCCCAAACAATGCCACACAAGTGCGCACGCGCAAAGTGCACTCACAACACGGGCAGACAGGCCCAAATAAATTACCGGCATGCTTAGTCCTATAGTTGCTGTACTGCAAAAAGTAGACGGCGCTGCGCTCAACACACACACAGACTCAAAACCATGGACACACTGGCATATTAATTACATAAACAATTTATAGGCCTAAATTGCATAAACTACAGTATTGCAACTAAGCAGACGATGATCTGGATTTGAAATTATTCTGATTAGGCCTAGCCTACATTGCAAATAAGCAGACAGCGCTGCTTTTCACACACACACACACACACACACACACACACACACACACACACACACACACACACACACACACACACACACACACACACACACACACACATACACACACCTTGCATTTTGAAGACTGATAAATCCAAAATGGATGAACAAACTTTGCAGCCCAGTTTCCCAGCTTTGCAGTCTATCCACGGGTAGCCTCTTGTTTCCGCCGCCACATCTCCTCCGTCCATACCTCTGGGAAAGGTGAGCTTGAGCTAGCCAGGGAACGTTGCTAGCGCAGCTAACGTTGACGTTAGTGCTAGCATTATCCACGTCTTTAGGCGGCTCTTCTGGTGATGTAGTACTAGTAGCAACTTCACTTGTAGCTTCGGTGCTGCTAGCCTCTTTCTTCTTGTGAATTATATTCTTTTTAGAAAAGAAGTCAAGTAAAAAATGTTTGCCTGCCATTATAGAGCTTTTTCGTTAGCATTCTTGAGGGAAAGAGCTACCGCAAAATCGGCGGGCCACCGGAGACCACTTTGGATATTGTTACTGCGCAAGGAAAATAACTTGAAGTGGTTGTCTGTTATAAATAGTATCTGGTTTGACAATTGCCTCTCTTTTAAACTTCAGGACAATAATCTGCTTAGAAAGCTGAGGGTGAAGCTAGGTTTCTTTTTCAGAAACAAGTCCTGTTTCTCACTTGAGGCCAGGAAAAGGCTATTCTCTGTGACCTTTTTACCTGTGCTGGACTATGGTGTTCTGATCTATATGAATGCACCTGCCCATTACCACCTATCACAGTGCACTGAGATTTGTTACAAATTATAAAGCACTTACTCATCACTGTACCCTGTATGCCAAGGCAGGTTTGCCTTCACTAACTGTACGGAGGCTCAGTCACTGGTACATGTTCATCTACAAAGCCATGGTATACTACCATCTTATATCTGCTCTCTGATCACACGGAGAGTTGCAGGTAGCTATTGCCTGAGATCTCATGATGTGGTTTTGTTACATGTGCCAAGTGCAAGGACAAGGCTTTTATGTGTGCAGCTCCTCTTGCTTGGAACAGTCTTCACAAATATTTGAAACTGAGCAAATTGGTTCCACTGCCTGTTTTTAAAGCTCGGATAGATGCAATGATACTTGATACTGATACTTCTCCACTTCAAGACACTGGTACTTGCTTACCGTGCTGCGAATGGAACTGGCCCTTCCTACATCCAGGACATGGTTAAACCGTACACCCCAGCGCGTGCACTACGCTCTGCATCAGCCAAACGACTCGTTGCGCCCTCGCTGCGAGGGGGACCCAAGTTCCCATCGGCGAAAACACGTGGGTTTGCTATCCTGGCTCCAAGATGGTGGAATGAGCTCCCCATTGACATCAGGACGGCAGATAGCTTGCGCATCTTCCGGCGCAAACTGAAAACTCATCTCTTTCGACTCCACTTCGAGCGTTAGAACGATTAACGAAGCACTTTTATACTAATAAAGGACTCGATTACCTAAAGCCAGTTGAGTAGCACTTGAAATGTTTGGCTCTATGAAACCTGATATACTTATATGATTCTGTTTTCTTCAAGGTTGTGTCTTCCTGGTCGAATGTACTTATTGTAAGTCGCTTTGGACAAAAGCGTCAGCTAAATGCAATGTAATGTAATGTAATGTAATACTGTTGGTACTTGTCAATGTCTCTACGTATGTAAATGTAGCCCTTTAAATACGATGTCCTTTTGTGTTATCTGTTGTTTTATGTTCATGTTGTAACCTACTTGCTGCCATGTTGGACAGGTCTCCCTTGAAAAAGAGATTGATGATCTCAAGAGGTCAAGAGGTGGACAAATCACAACAGAGCCGGCCAGCTAACCAATCAGAGCAGACTGGTTTCAGACAGAGGGTGAAAAGAGGTGCCCAAAGACCTTTTTGAACACTAAAGCATGTAAACATGTCACAATAGAGACACAAAATACAAATATGAAAGAAGTATTCACTTTGGACAGCCTCTCCTTTTTTTAAACATGACGTGCTGAGCCGCAGTCAAAGACTGGCAGGAACGTACATTCCTGAGTCATGAGTGGAAAAGAGTAAGTGCTCCTTAGTGCAGGACTTTTGAGGTGAAGGGTGATTTATCCACATCATTTTTAGGCTATGGTGTCTGAAGTCTGGCAAGTATGCTGAACAGCCAAACTTATTAATCATTGATCGTGAGTATGGGCTTGGATTTTAATCTATTAATGCTTGAAAATTGTGAATTTGGTCGCTGAACCTTTTTAAGAAAATGGTGCTTGGCAGAGGACCCTGGGCTTTGCGTCGGGTAATATCACAGAACGCCTTCTCAAATGCATTGACCTTACCAACACTGAAATATCACTCCAAATTACATGAAAAACTTGTCAGCCCTGAATATGGTAATCATGGATAGAGCCGACAGTGTAAAATAACTGTAATTGGGCCCGATGCAAATTATTTCTTAGTGCCTTGCCTCAAACACAAGCACATACGCACGGTACGGACACATCCTCTCCAGACAATTGCTATGTCATTACGGCCAAACCCACAATGTAAGTCCCTTCCTCAGACCAACCTGTAATCAGCGCGACAGACAGCAGCCAGAGAGCATATCAATGTTAATATAACAGCCTGCCCTGAACTGAGCAGCCATTTGTCATTCCAGACACAGATTACAGTGAGCGCACATTTTGAAACATATGAGAGGTACAATGAGGCTACTTTGCTAAATATTGAAATCATCGATCCCCTACTCATGCTATAGAAGTTTATAATATGGGCCTTTTGCTTAGCATTTGGTCCCCGGGCCATAGTTTGGACCCTGATGTAAATGGTCTGCAAAAGCTAAAATTATTAAAGAGTTATTAAATAAAGTGACACAAATGAACATACTGTAACCAATTTAGTTGTGTCAATTCACAACAGTAACCATGTTTTTAAACTGCATTAGTTTTACTTCTACTTTCACAATGCAGGTTGGTCTTTCTGCCCCATCACATTGTTAGTGTTAACAACTAATTTTGTTAATTTAATGGGCTTAAATACTTCAAAATAGGAGCAAAAAATGACCTTCCTGTAAATGCCCCTAACAGCCACCATCAATATTCACACCACTGTATGTAACCCTGTAATGTATTGATTGTGCAGGTAGACCTTTTACTTGACCTTGACTTTTTAGGATTAAGATTTGTTGTTGGCTATATTGTAACCCTAAAGAGAGAAGTAGGGTAAGGATAGAGCAAATATGTTTCTGGAGGAAATAACAGGCTTCTGGTTTTGACTCTTCAAAGGGCAGGGGCTTAAATCAGCGGTGTTGACTCAAATGCCACTTCAACCCAAAAGCCAAGTCTTTTTCGAGCCCTGCTGTCAGCACCTAGAATTTCCCAGAGTGGGGGTTATCATCAGCTAGGCCAGGGGTCACTCACTGTTTCACTTGAAAAGAGTAAGTGGTGCTTCTGCTAACATGTGTATCCTTTGCCTGGGCTGTGTTTAATCAGTGTTGTGGAATATTTTCCAAGGCCCATAACTTTGACCCAGTTTATCAGTTCAAACTGTCCTGACTGAGCACACGCACCTCGTAACCTTGGCTGCTGTGCTCTCAGTGTTCTGTCTCCCTGTTCCTGCCTGTTGGCGTCAGCTGATAGAGGTGTTATGATTCTATGTTCCTGCCTGTTGACGTCAGCTGATAGAGGTGTTATGATTCTATGTTCCTACCTGTTGGTGTCAGCTGATAGAGGTGTTATGATTCTATGTTCCTGCCTGTTGACGTCAGCTGATAGAGGTGTTATGATTCTATGTTCCTACCTGTTGGCGTCAGCTGATAGAGGTGTTATGATTTTATCTTGTTATGCAGCAGTTTGATGATACTCTCAGGACTAGTTAAATACATGGGTCTGAGGTAGAGTGCTTTAGAATTAACGTGGCAACTCTACCGTGAAGTCAGAACCTCTGGCTCTTGGACTTGTGATGTGAATTCTCCGGCCGTAACTCCAAATAAACCATCAGTGTTTGACATCAAAGCTACTGCTCCTACCGTGTCTCCTTCCTGAGTCGGTGACTCCCACTGCATTGCTACACAGAAGTTTCCCTTACAATCAGTGTGTGTTAACTGCCTATGCTTGTCTTCTGTGCGATAGTTACACATTCAGATTTTGAGTTAATCCCTTGGTGTGATAGAGCTCATGTTTCTTTTTTAGGTTATTGTTCGTCAGGAGCATTGTGATGATTGTATGCCACATTTGTGAGTTTTATTTGTGTACTTGTGTTTGATTGTTATGGGCTGGTTGTTTTTGGAAAAGTGCTGGTACACAATAATGTATGTTGGCTTTCAGAGCATACATATGTCTTCTGTTCTGCTCACAGCCCATTCATGTAATTATTCCCCACAAATGGCTCAGAGGGAAAATCAATGCCTCATATAGGAGAAGTATTCAAGTCCTTTCCGCACACTTTATATTCAGTCAACATTAGAAAGCCATTTCCTATTGATGGTTTACTTTGCCGCTCCACTCAGCCTCATCCATAGTTCATGTTATGTTTATACTCATAGTACATCGCATCTGTCAACACTACATGCCTTTCTTATAGTCTGCCCCACGGAATGAATTTCTGATTCTAATATCCGTACATTGATCATCATCTGCTGCCGACATCAGGTAGATTATTCCAAATAAATTGAACCATTTCACTTCAGGGTAGTGTATATTTTCCTGCAGTGGCTGGAGATGCTTTCCTGTGGCTACTCTCTCCAGCAGATGGTAATGATATCATACCATACAGTAGCTTTATATAACTGTATCATATGCAGTTTTAGGAATTAAGTTTACTGTCACACTGCTGCACTGAGTGTTCTTGTGGGGCGTGACATGATCAAAGATATCATATCTGCACACTTTAGCCAATAAATCCAGTTGTTATAAGTTATCTAATTGAAATACTATGAAGATGTATCAGGGCCATTGTATGTAGAACAATACAAAATAAATACATATGGGGCCGTGGAGGGAGATATTCAAGTCCACGTCATAGATTTAAGAGACTAAAATGTATAGAAAAAGACTCAAATATGATCTTTGGCTGTATTTTGCCCAACGTGTCCATAACTCTCCCATTTGTTTTATGAAATCCATTTTTTTCTCGGATGAATTGACCCCTTCCCTTGGTCTGTATTTTTTATATGTATGTATAATGGCCCTTATTTGGCACTGGTAAATAAAGCTATGTTTGACTGACTTTCTAAAATGTCCCCCAAGATACCTGGTATTTTTAAATCAGCTTTTAAAGCATTGGAGGTTCACTCACAGTTGTAACTTTAGAGAGTGCACACTAGGAATTAATGGCACACGGGTTAAGAGCAAAGCCATCCTTAGTTTCCATGGCACTGTTTGCTCACCATGATTCAAGGTTAAGGAAGGCGGCGGAAACAGGAGGAAGCACCAGACTAGCAGTTGGCCGATGATGGCAGCAGAGATGATCTCCATGAGAACCCTGTGGTCCCCCCCACTCAGGAGCAGATGGCTGGAGCACATGATCTGTCCAACGGCCCTCCTGGGGTGGGTTGCAAAGGCAGTGACTGCGTTTGGAAAAAGATGGAGCTTACATGAAGGGTTGACATTCAGTCCGATGAAGTATGGCATTTTAGTTGATGCGTCATTGACTAATTGCCCAGACAAGTCATAATTAAACTGAACACCACCCATTGAACTTTGCGTCAAGTTAGAGATTTCATAAGGTTACAAGTGATAGCGAATGATTCCTTCAGTCTGACATTTTGCTGCTAAATAGAAACGCACCTGAAGAAATCCGTGCATTGAAGTGTCAAATCAAATGAACATGCCCAACATGAAAAAACATTATTCATCTTTGAGTCAGTCGGTCAACAGTTATTAGTGGAACATTTGTTTGAAGCCAAGAACACCAGAAGGAAGAGGAACGCAGGAATCAAAGGGCGTTGTTTTTCTGCTTCCTTTCACATTTTTTGCCAATCAAATAACTTATGGTTCAAAAGGGTCTCTGTGCTGAAATTGCTTGCTAGCTTTTTGATCTTCTTGAAGCTGGCCCTTTCGTATTAGGTGTCCTTTGCTTTATTGTTACCTACAGAGGCCGACAGGGGAAAATACGATACAGAAAGTGACACACACAGCCGGGACCGGAGTGCTTGTTAACATTCGGGGATTATAAAGTTGGCCAAGTGCCACTGTCGGAGACTTAGTCAGTTTCATATTATAAGTGTTTAGTCAGTGTATTTGAAATGACTATAGCTATTTTAGCTAGCTACAGTAGTTTACAGCAGATCTGCAATTATATCGGAAGGAATTATTTGATCATTTGTTAAATTAAGATAAAACTTAAATGTTAAGTTTCCAGTGACAGTTGGCCAATTTTATTATCCCCAAACGTCAACAAGCGCTCTGGTCGCAGCTGTGTGAATCACTTTTAGCGTCCCAGTTTCCGTTGTGTTTTGAGCTTCTTGTAGCGTTTTGTTTAGGCAGCGGTTTTTAAATTAGCATAGTTTCTGAAATGGCCGTTGCAGCGCTTTTGCCCCTGTCAGCCACCATAGTTTTCCCCCATGAAATCATCAGAATAAAATTAGATGCTCTTTCTTATCATATGTTGAACTTTCTTAAGGTCTTAAAATTGTAACCCATTGTCTTGCCTGGCTTTCTTTGCTTCACAGAGTACAATCTCATCTGATATGGTGTATAGAGACAAAGCAGTGTCTTACATTAGTATATTTTGATTATGGTTGTTCTTTCCATGGGCCTGTGGAAGCCTTCTGCGGAAGTATTACAGACTGCCAACTGTTAGGGAGTCGGGTCAGGAGGGAGCCCATGCGACATGAATAATGCATGGTGTCTGCTCACAGGCATACAGCCCTGTCTGTGCTGGAGACTGAGTTACGGAGATCATAGTGAACATCGGCAGAGAAGACACAGACACAGTGAGGAGAGAGGGGGAACAGAGAAACAGAGCAAAGAGATGTGCAATGCTCTTGACAGTGAAATAAAACGACAAGATACTTTGAAGGGTCAGTTGACTCAAATTAAAATGTCACGAACCACTGCAACTACTGATTTGTTTTCAGAAAATGGGACAATTACACAGAGCCGAGCCTAGGTGGTGTCTACAATAAATTACTTTTCCCCACGTTAAACAGCCCAAAAAGACAAAGACGTACAGGTTAATGACTTGGGATTCGGTCTGTTTGTCAGTCAAAAACAAAGTCTTAAAAGTGTCACCTTGGACTGGAAATTAGGATAATAATTTTCTAAACTATTAGTTAGCATAATCGTTTGTTAAAATAATGGCAAATACACTTTGATGCATGTGGCTTTCCTAACTCTTAATGCTTCCTTTCCGTCAATAATGAAGTAAAAGGTTGAAACCAGAGCCCAGTCTACTCTGATTGGTAAAAACCGCTTAGATAAATCTGGCCCCTTAGCCTTTCACGTACAATGTGTTGGAGCACTAGCTGATATGGATACAATGTTAAGCAACATAGGCTACTAACTTTGGTAATAAAAGTAGTAGCCGAAACCATTCCCCCCGCAATTTCCTCAAAATATGAATCAGATAGTTTTGTTTGATATCTCAGCGTGACCACCCTGTTTACCGAAAGCGTAATGGAGGATTTAAACACTCTCCCGTATCAGCTAGGGAGGGTGATTAAAAGCGATGCTAAGGGGGACCTAAACAAGCTTAGTTTGTCTAAAACATATATATCAGCCCTGCAATTATTCCAATAAGGAGTGTAAAAACAGTCACCATCTGCAAGGCTCTACCCCCCGGAGTTAAGAGGATACATTTCTTTAATTTGGGTAAACTGATAGTTTGAAAAAGGAATACATTGAAACTGACAATAAACCAAAAGCTGGGCGAATTTTGGGGCACCCTGAACACAAGACGAGCGAGGAGGGAGAGTAGGAACGGGGAGATAGGTAGAGAGGAGGATGAGAAACACCAGAGGGAGGGCCGGGCAGATTGGCCATCTGGACCTCCGAGCTGACAGCTTGACATGGAGCAATTCACACGAGCGGCCCCCCTCTTGAGATATAAACACATAGCACAAGAGGCGTAATTAGAGGGCTGGTGAGGGCCCGCAGTGAGCGTCACTGAGCAGAACGGTCGAACAGAGATCAATGTTCTGCTCTCTAATTAATGAGCTAATGTTTGATGTGACCGCCTTGTCACCGGCGATCTATGCGGGGAAATAGGAAGCATTTCAATAGGCATCAGTGGAGACACGGAGGAGTGTTATTAAATCACTGTGGCCAGGGAGCGTACACTCAATAAGAAATTGCTTCATACACACAGAGCTGGAACACAAGGAAATGATTAATGAACATTTTTAATCAATTCATATTGCTCACCAACAAAGTCGTTATTTTCATTAAAAAACATACTGTTGTAAGTGAACCAAGAACACAGCAGCTTACTAAATATCAACAACGGGTGGGGGGGCAGACATTTACAATAGAAAATTATCATTTTCCAGTGTAGAAAGATGTCTGAGGGTTGAAACAATTCACAACGCGGTTCAAATGTAATCAAGAACTCATAATGGATGGAACACAAGCACACGCGGAGCCGCGCAGCTACATCTGCATTCTCTTTGAGGGGGTTATTCAAAGGAAAGTGAAGCATGTTTTCAACGCAAGACGTAAAATGCAAGCAGTGCCAAAATAATCTTTCAAGACAAGATCATCCAAGTGACCGTGGTTGCAAGATCCTTTGTTCACAAAGACGTACAAATTACACACGTAGAAAATAAAAAAAAGCCAATCGGGTAATGGAGCATTACTGGACATGATGCGAGTTGAGGCTTCTTTTAGATTTTTCGTGGATCAAATTCTGGATCTGTTACGACCCAATTGGGAGAGCCAAAAGTGCTCCATTTGGCTCTTTGGTATTTGGTGTTGAAAATAGCAGAAACACATATTCATAAAGTACAACATTAACAACATTATAATTGCAGAAAATTACATTGTATACCCTTGATAGGGGCTTTTTACTTTCCCCTTGCTTCTGATTGACCCCTCAGGTCTTCCAAATCAAACGATATAGTCAAGGTTTGATTGCAATTAGAAACAACTTAGAAAAATGTTCTTTAAAAAAAAGCAAACAAACCACAAAGACTTCACCAAAGGTGGCTGGGGGATAGTTTGCTTTTCCTCTCAGGCTTCGAAAGCAATCTTCCAGCTGCTGCTCGATTTCCACCTGATGGAGCAGCGTCCTCTTTCCTGACAGGTGCACCGAAGCTCCTTTTCAATAATGTTTCTGCTCCAGTGAGGCACATTTACACCATCCTCGCCTTTAATTGGGCTTTCTTACGAAAAAAAAAAGGTTGAAAGGTGATAACGTGGGGAAGTCAAAGTATGGAAACACACTTTAAAGTATACATAACTGCATTAGCAGAGTGCTCAGCTCCAGCTGCTCAATGCATTTTTAGTCAAAAACTCTTGCTGGGTTTTACAATTTTTTTTAAAGCCTCTTGAATTTGTACAGTCTCTTTCCTTGGTTTAAAACAATGCCATGTTGTCCTCAGGGAGACAATAGGCTATTAGAGTCTATACAATAAGCTCTCGTGTTGGATATAACCATCCATCAGCGCTCATGAGTCTTCCTCCAAGGCTCCGCTATTTACCATAGGACTGCATTTCCACAACCATTTATTCATTTAGTGATGGAGCATGATGGGCCTATGAGCGAAACAAATAAGACAATGTAAAATCTTAAGGAAAAGACCGTTTTATCTCCTCTTTGTCTTTGTCAGTGGTTGCCCTTGTTAGCGTGGAGGACCGTTTAAATGTATCCTTTGAATAATGTGAGTAGGATCCAGATTCTCTGCATATGTCTCTTTCCTTTTTCCTTCAAAGCAGTTCCTTTTAGCGGTTAATGGATCGTAGGCACATCTCCCAGCCAGGCACCAGGTAGCGGGCGTGGGCACGTATACTCATTCTGCGAGGAAAGAAGAGCAGAAAGACAATAAAGTTAAAACCATTTAACAGCTGGGCTGCGGCAGATACAGAGGTGGTGGTTACAATGTAAAGTTAATTACAGTGTCCAGTGATTTGATAACGGTACAATGGGGCTGTGACAGTGCCAGCAAAGCAAATTAGGGTGAGCAATTAAGCAGATGATGAAATCCTGTTCTGTACTGAGAAAGCTTAGAAAAGGCTGAGGTGAAGAGACTTCCCCAGTGTCTTTCAAATGAAAGCTCAACCCTCCAACATGTTCAACATTTCAATTAAAACTGAAATAATTACGTTTAAATAAAGCCGTTCCATTGAAGCTGCTCAAATAAAAAAAGATTCACCCGTGTCAGGTTGTTTGCAACAGTAGAGATTCCAATTCTCCTCTATTCAGCATTGGTTGCCATTGAACAAAAGCTGGATGCAAACTATAATTATTTCAGTGTATGTAAGTTAATAATATGACAGCCAGTACAATTGTATTCCTGCTCTAAATATATCATAGAGAGCAGCAGGTCCGAAAATAAAATATTAGCATTTTTTGCATTTCTGATTAACAAAGCCAATAGAGTCTTTGAATGTTATTTTGTGTAAATGCCTGAAAAAAGGTCTAGCTTAAACATGTTTTGTTAAAATAAAATATGTCATTAGATAATAAAAAAAAAAGGTTTATTTATGTCAGTAGCTTCAGAATTTCTATCCACCAGGGCCTGCAATGATTTTGCCTCCTTCTTCACTGACAAAATCATGCAAATTAGACAGGCAGTCAGTGCCTCTGCATCAGGTACAGCAAATGTGTTGTCCCTGTGTCCACCTAAAGCCAATCCAGACATCATGTCACAATTCCGTCTGATAAATGCTAATGACCTGGAAGACATTATTCAACATCTGAAATCCTCCTCCTGTAGCCTCGATATTATTCCGACAGGATTTTTCAAAACAGTTTTTCCCTGTATGGCCTCAGATATACTACACATAGTAAACAACTCTCTTCAATCAGGTGTATTTCCACAGGCCCTGAAAACTGCAGTAATTAAACCGCTCCTAAAAAGCATAACTTGGACACAACCGTAATGAATAATTACAGGCCAATATCAAACCTTCCTTTTTTAAGCAAATTGATTGAAAAAGTTGTTTTTCAACAGTTGAGTCATTTCATGTTTTTAAATGACGGTTTTGATGTGTTTCAGTCAGGCTTTAGACCTAACCACAGCACTGACACTGCTCTTGTTAAGGTCTTAAATTACATTCATTTAAACACAGACAGTGGCAGAATGTCTAGTTTTAGTATTATTATATCTCAGTGCTGCCTTTGACACTGTTGACCACAACATATTACTAGACCGTCTAGAAAACTGGGTGGGAGTTTCAGGAACAGCTCTAAATTGGTTTAGTACCTACTTAAAGGACAGAAAAAACGTTGTCTCAATAGGCAACTACACATCAACCCTGATAAATATGTCATGCGGGGTTCCTCAAGGCTTTGCTTTTTAATATCAATATGCTACCTCTGGCTGAAATTATTAAAAAGAGCGATCTAAGTTATCACATCTATGCAGACGACACCCAGATTTATTTTAAAATCATACCAGGAGACTGTTCTCCGATTAGAACACTGAGCAAGTGCATTGAGCACATCACTGACTGGATGACTCAGAACTTTCTCCAACTGAACAAACAAAAAACTGAGATCATTGTTTTTGGAGCAAAGAAGGACCGATTAAAAGTAATCGCAGAGCTTCAGTGGGCAGACTACAAAACCACTAATAAAGCCAGAAATCTAGGTCTAGTGATGGACTCAGACCTGAATTTCAACAGCCACATTACAACAGTCATTAGGTCTGCTTATTATCACCTGAAGAATATATCGAGGATTACAAAACTAATGTCACAACAGGACTTAGAAAAGCTTGTCCATGCTTTTATTTTCAGTCGGCTCGACTTCTGCAATAGTGTATTCACAGGGCTGACAAAAAATCCATCAGAAAACTGCAGCTGATCCAGAACGCTGCTGCACGTGTCCTCACTAACACTAAAAAGGTGGATCACATCAGTCTGGTTCTGAAATCTCTACATTGGCTTCCAGTCGGCCAAATAATTGATTTTAAAGTACTATTGCTAGTTTTTAAATCATTACATGGTTTAGGACCAAAGTACATTGTTGAACTCCTGCATAATTACGAGCCATCAAGGTGCCTCAGGTCTTCTGGGACGGGTCTGCTATCGGTTCCGAGAGTAAAAACAAAACATGGAGAGGCAGCATTTAGCTATTATGCCCCGACACTCTGGAATAAACTACCCAAATCACGCACGTCCGCAGAAATGCTTACTATTTTTAAATCGAGACTAAAAACATATCTCTTTGCCGCTACTTTTAATTGAGATGCTCATATTCGAACTACAGTATACCTTTTAAACATGTATTGTATACCTGTGGTGTTTATTTTTATTATTTTATTATCTTTGCTTTGTAATGTCTGTTGTACAATTGTATAATGTGTTTTTAATGTATTTATTACTAAAAAGTATTTTAATTTGTTTTGTAAAGCACTTTGAATTGTCGCGTACAGCAAAGTGCTAAATAAATAAACTTGCCTTGCCTTGCCTATTGCTAACAATTGGCAAAATTAGTCAATTAAGTGTCATCATGCCAAACACGAGCCCTCCTTTAGCTCGGTGGAGGTGACATGAAGTAATGCTACCGTGTGTTACATTTATAGCCTAAAGTTAGCATTTTACCTATTGCAATAGCATTTATGCTTTAAAGAGGCACTTATGTTCCTTTTCAGGTTCCCATTTGTATTTAGTTTCACCACTGTGACATGTTTCCATGTTTTAATGTTCAAAAAGGTCTTTATTTTTCTCATACTGCCTGTGCTGCAGCACCTCTTTTCACCCTCTGTCTGAAACCAGAGCCCAGTCTGCTCTGATTGGTTAGCTGGCCAGCTCTGTTATGATTGGTCAACCGCTAAGAGATGTTTTGCCCATGAGCCTACCCCAATCCTTTGAAGACCATAACATGCACACAAATCTATATAATACAGTACAGTTAAGGGAAAACCCTAAAAAGCATAACAGGGCCTCCTTAAAAATCAGAAAAATTGTTTTCATTTATGAAATAGATCTTTCTGAATTTATGACATTTTTTGTCGGCCTACAACAATACAGTTGCAAGAAAAAGTATGTGAACCCTTTTGATTGTCCACACATAGCGTTGTGTGTTCCTTCCAAACAACTCAACTTTCGTTTCATCTGTCCACAGAATATTCTGCCAGTAGTGCTGGGGAATATCCAGGTGCTCTTTTGCAAACTTCAAACGTGCAGCAATGTTTTTTCTGGACAGCAGTGGCTTCCTCCTGGTGTCCTCCGTGGTGTCCTCCCATGAACTCCATTCTTGTTCAGTGTTTTACGTATCGTAGATTCGTCAACAGAGATGTTGGCATGTGCCAGAGATTTCTTTAAGTCTCTAGCTGACACTCTAGGATTCTTCTTCACCTCATTGAGCATTCTGCGCTGTGCTCTTGCAGTCATCTTTACAGGACGGCCACTCCTAGGAGGAGTACTAGCAACAGTGCTGAACTTTCTCCATTTATAGACAACTTGTCTTACCGTGGACTGATGAACATCAAGGCTTTTAGAGATACTTTTGTAACCCTTTCCAGCTTTATGCAAGTCAACAATTCTTAATCGTAGGTCTTCTGAGAGCTCTTCTGTGCGAGGCATGGTTCACATCTGGCAATGCTTCTTAAGAATAGCAAATTCAAAACTGGTGTGTATTTTTTATAGGGCAGGGCAGCTTTAACCAACACCTCCAATCTCGTCTCATTGATTGGACTCCAGGTTGGCTGACTCCTGACTCCAATTAGCTCTTGAAGAAGTCTTTAGCCTAGGGGTCCACCCTGCACTGTGAATGTTTACATGGTGTGTTCAATAACAACATGAAAACATATAATTGTTTGTGTGGTATTAGTTTAAGCAGACTGTGTTTTTCTATTGCTGTGACTTATATGAAGATCAGAACACATTTTATGACCAACTTATGCAGAAATCCAGGTCATTCCAAAGGGTTGACATACTTTTTCTTGCAACTGTATGTCATCTCTGCACCAATCTATAGAACTGCATTGTATCTTTAGAACGGCAATTAATGTACTTTCTCTATAATTGTATATCCTGAGAAATGCACTGTATTCTCAAATAGATAGTTCTTGTAGTGACTAATGTAGAGCATTAAATCGTAAGCATTTAATTTGCATTTTCAATTATACATAAATAGAGTGCCTGAACATTGATTAATACATTGTAAATGTATTCCTGATGCTATGTGTGGAAACATTCCTGCAGTCGTTCTAACAAACTGTAGATGTAGTTTTTTATTTTAAAAGACAGGCTCATTCCTATCATAAAGAATATTCTTATCACTAGGAATGGAAACTTAGAAAGTGAATAATTTGCGACCTTTAAATGTCAGCGCTGGTCAACTCAAACTTGTTGAGATCTGGTTGCAAATTCTCCAGGGATTTTGACATTTTACTCTCACTAAAGCTTTGAATTCATTTTTAAGCAGAGACACACACCACACACACACACACACACGCACACAATTTGCAGCAAAACGCTCAGGCTGTGAACACATGCGTGGTAATCTGAACTTCAAGCAACGATGCAGACACAAAAGCACACACTCAAGAGAGACAGGAACACATCACCCTTTGATGATGGTCGTGGAATAAAGGATGTAATAAATGATGTAATAAGGCGATCATCTACCCGTCCAGATTGTTGTCATTACTCTGGATTTCATATTAAAATGTTCGCCCCACTGAACTGGTAATGGAGCATGCGCTGATGTTGACAGCCTTGTTTAACTGGTACAACTAAGCAAATAGAGATCTGGAAACACATGATTATGTAAGGCAATAAAATGGCAGGGTGCACACATAATAATATTCATTGTTTTAATATAACCAATTTTACATTAAAAGGGTAAAGACCGTAGATGAAAAAGTAAATAGAAAGCAAATGGTTGGAACGCTTCCTCAGCCGACAGATGAGTAGACAAGACAATGAGTCTAAGGGGTATACAAACATCTCCCACAACACTATTGTAGCCCTTCGTTTACTTCCGAACATAGTGACATCACCACATAACACTCATGCTTCTATTGGCTAGCGCAGGGCTGGCCAACCAAGTCAGAGGTTAAGAGCCACATTTTTTCTATGTTTCTGCAAAGAGCCACATCAAACACACAGTCACTGATACCGCTTGTTTCAGTTTTTGTTTTCTGGAGACAAGATTTCAACAACGGTCACTGATGGGATCTTTGTGGCATTGGGATATTATTTTTTTAAATCCTCTGGAGCAGAGAGAGGAGCTTGGATTATTGTTATTGATTAATAGTGGTTTCTTAGGGTCAAAACACTAACTCACAACTTAAAATGAAAGCGTTTAGTTTATTTAATAAAAGAGCACATGTTCAATATGAAAAGTGAACAGTATTATAGATTATTTGGAATTTGGTGCTATATATATATTTAAAAAAAAAAAGTTATATATATTTTTAAACACCTTGAATTTCAGGGGGGGGCGCGGGGCTCCTTTGGTGGGGCAGCAGCGCCCCCAAGACAATGGTAGGGGAAACACTGGATAGTGTTTAATCAACGATAGGTTTCCCCCCCTCAAATTGGTTCACTTGCAGTCGCAGGTATTATTGTGATTGGTTCTTGGCCACATCAAAAATTAGACACGCTGTCAATCCTCTCATCTGACACCTACACCACACATACACAAGTAGGGAGAGCCGGGACGAAAGTAACACGGGGACGAAAGTAACACGGGACGAAAGTAACGGAGCGATTTAATCCGACCCAAACACTTTGACCAGCCAATTACGTCAGAATTATCAGCATTCAATACTTAACAGACCTACTAAATATCAGGTTTAACTGTTAGGAGTGCTAGTGTTGTCACGATACCAACATTTGGTTTCGATACCAATCAAGAATTGCGATTCCGATTCTTTTTCGATACTTTTCTTAAAAAAAGGGAAACAGTATAAATGTAATTTATTGTGCTTTATTTCACACCAGAACCATACACAAACTTTTAACACATGAGAACAATAAATCAAAAATAAATGACAATAATTGTATTAAATACAATTAATACATTTCTTACAGACAGGCCCTCGTGGTGGTCCGTAGGCTTGCCCTCACTGTCAGAGATATAGCTAAAATCTTCCAAATTTCGCTTCTGGCGTCTTTTTTGTCAACAAGCCGAGGCGCAGCGCAGTTGCACTCCCACTTGCAGCCAATGCTTTGTTTTCTCACATGCTCTGGCAGCTAGCGCGTGCACGAGAGAGGGGGCACTTAGAGCGTGCTTGAGAGGGGCGGGACTTAGAGCGTGCTTGAGAGGGGCGGGACTGCAGGCAACGGCTGCAGAGCAGGGAGTGGAAGCAGAGCGCTGAACACACGGCTCGTATTAAAACGGCGCTTTCTCACCGGAGTACTTTCCAACTTTCCCCCCGTCATTCTTAAAGTACCGATACTAAATGAAACGGAGGAATCGTAACGTGTTTTAACGGCAGGGTATCGCGGTACCTTTCAAGTATCGGTACACCGTGCAACACTAGTCAGGAGTCAGGTGCCTCTCCCCCAAAACTCACACATATACAATTCGATATGAACTAGAGAGCCGCATGAAACTAGGCAAAGAGCCGCATGCGGCTCGAGAGCCGCGGGTTGGCCCACCCCTGGGCTAAGCGCCTGAAACAGATTATTACGTAGGCTAAAGGGGCGGGACATCTCCAAGCAGTTGATAATCACAACAGAGCCAGACAGCTAACCAATCAGAGCAGACTGGGCTCTGGTTTCAGACAGAGGGTGAAAAGAGGTGAAGCGGCAACGCAGTAAGAGAAAAATACAGAGCTTTTTTAAAACATGTAGCCTACAACGTCTCGCAGCACAAAATACAAATATGACCCTGAAAAGGAGCATAATAGGGCTTCGTTGAGTCTACATCTCTGACAAGTGGACATAAAGGTTTTTGTAACAAAGGGTCCTTCTGGTGATAACAAACACGAAAATACATTCAGTGCTTTGTAGATGCATCGACATAGCAGCAATTTACAAGTAATTGCAGTCGCATCTCTTACAATGTGAATCCAATAGATGTTCCTTTTGTTTTGTTTGGTTAAGTGCATTGCTTGTTAGATTGAGAATCACAGGGTCAACTGTTGTGCGGCTCATTATGCTTTGTTTGATGGTAGGAGTACATACACATATTTTACTTTACCGTTTAGTTTTTATTGCTGTCACAATGCGTAGCCATTTCAGAAGCCGTTTAAATCTTTGCTTCAGGGACACGCCTGAGCTTTTTATTTGCAGAAACTCATTATACTCATCCAACATGATTTTTCTAAGTGCTTAGTCAATTAGAGGAACTATAATTCACTCTGCTGCTCACACCTCTTCAAAACGTGCATTGCAAACAGCCAGTAGCTGTTCCATGGATTACCACTATAGAAGATTAAAAAAAAAGTCATACTTAAAAAGTAATGAGTTTTCATAACAATACTCACGGCCTTACAACACTAAAGAATATTAATAAAATAATAAAAAAAATATCATAAAAATGAGGTTTATCTCACTTGTCTTGTGACTTCAATTCTGCATTGAATTGAAGTCAAAATGTCACATGACATAAAAGCTATTAAGACTTTTCAATAAAAAAAGACTTGCTTTCTTTTTTTAATCAATGATAAAGTACAAATATATAAATCACCTATTAGTTGAACATGGGCGTCTGTGGTAAGGACTAGGGATGGGTATCGTTTGAAATTTATCGATTTCCGATTTCGATTCCGGTTCTGCTTATCGATTCCGGTTCTTATCGATTCCCCGTTTCGATTCCAAAATTGGTAAAATAAAGAGGTCAAACGTTAGATAACAAAAATATATTTATTCTTAAAGCTTTAAACTGAAATTGTTACTAAAAAATATACATGCAATACAAATGTATTGCACAATAGCTGTGCTTTATTTTAACTGAGCTATGCCTGTGGCAAGCTATTAACAGGCATTACACTGTGCCTTTCTTTTTCTTTTTTAGTGTAGTGGAGCCTCACTTCAGAGTGTTTACCGCGACCTATCTTTGGTGTTATGAAGTGACTGAGCTCGTGAAATGTCTACGGGAGGGCGGGGGGGCATCGCTGCGGGGCAACTGTGGACCTCTGTCGCCTGTCAGCGCAATTTATATGATGCCGTTTAAAAAAATGAAGGGCGGTGCCGGCCGTCAGCGTACCGAGCCGGCCGTCAACGGCCCGCTGACGACCGGCCGTTCTGTGAATTCTCCAGGTCCGCCCTGTATCCACCGGGTCACCGCAGCACCGCGGTGCAGACGGACCCCGCTGGAATACAGGGTCTACCGCGTTTAGGAACCGTTAAGCAGAACCGAAATGGTGTATTTTGTATGGGTACCCGGTACCCCGGCATTTCTTTATCGGTTCTCATCTGGAACCGAGTTTCGGTTCCCAACCCTAGTAAGGACTAAATCTTAGTACATGGGATGTGCGATCTACCAGTAAGCTAACAAGACAGGTCTTTTTACATCAGTTTGCATAGAAGGATGACTTTGAAATGTTTCTGTCTACCCAGAATCCACTAATTCACATCTCTTTTGCTGCAAGCATTGAATGACTGCTCGCTTTCTTTATTATGACAATAAAGAAGTGCTGATGCTTCTGTGAGGAGGCGTTGTCTCTGTCAACAGGGACATGTTCTTCCCTTCTTTACTCTTTCAGAAGTCAAACTTTGCAGTGGCAAAAGAAAAAACACTTTTTGCTAAAGGTTCTCTAAAATTGGGACAGCTAGATAAACAAAGTATCCTTTCACATCTGTCTTAATATATCTGAAGTAGCAATTGTCAACAGCAATTACGCCTTTCACTTAACTGAAGAAAGCCCAACAGTAGAAGAGTTTGCCATCTCTATTATGGTCCTTTCCACCAATGCAGCGCGTGGTAGAAGTGTAACTGTTAGCTAATTGTACCCTCTGAGATCTCAGATAATCAATGTCGCTGTGCCAAGAGGACTCACATATGCCCAAGAGACAAGCCAATAGCTGACCAACTTTAAGTTTGATTTATAATTTTGGAAAGAGAAAGAATGTGTGTTGGTCACCTAATGACAATTTACCCTTGAGAGGATCGTGTTTCCACACTTTATGACTTGCTTCCCCCGCATGAGCTGCTAGTTGTTGGAACAAGTGGAACTTTTTATTGGAAGAAGGGTTTTTCTGCTGGCGTTTCACTAGAATTGATCTTTGGGAAACCTGGATAGAAAGAGTGGCCTTTCTAACAGAGCAACTTTCTTAATATGTCTAAAGGAGCAATTGTCTTTTTTCACCAACGTAACATCTTCAACTTACCAAAGACAGCACAAAAGTGGGAGTTTGTCATCTCTGAAGCAAGGCAAAAGTAGATTCCTCTCCGTTAGCCAAGTGATACGACAAGCTGGCAATGGCCCAGAACAACTTGGCAAACAACATGGTCAGGGGTCCTTCCTTCCCACCAATGCATCATGGCAGCGTGTGGTAGAAAGGTAGCCGTTGGCTATTTACAACTCTTCGAGATCTCAGAGATCCTGTGTTGCTAGGCCAAGAGGAATCTCTTATGCCCAAGAGATAGGTCAAGCTGACAAGATACAATCATGTTTCATCAATTTTGGAAAGAGAAAGATCACGTTGACTAAAGGACAAAAAGCCAAAGCCCTTTGTGGATATCAGGCTACCCAATGACATCTACCCTGGAGAAGATTGTGTTAGCATAAATGAAGAAAAGTGTGTCACCTCTGAAAGCAGGGCCACAGTAGCTTTCTCTCTTTAAGCCAAAGTAAGCAGTTATAACAAGATGGCAAAGGCCCAGAACGAACTTGGCCAATAATATGGTCAGAGTTCCTTCTTTTCCAACAATGCATCATGGCAGCGCGTGGTAGAAGTGTAATTGTTGGCTATTTACACTGTTTGAGATCTCAGAAAACCTTTGTTGCTTGGCCAGGAGGAATCACCTAAAAGACAAGCCAAAATCTGACAGGATACATCCTGCAATTCAAGGCTTATTAAGAATTTTAGAAAGAGAAATAATGTCTGTTTCTCCAAAGGACAAAAAACCACTGCCCGTTGTGGCTCTCAGGCCACCCAATGACATCTACCCTGGAGAGGATTTTGTTTTCATACTTTATGACTTTCTTCCCCCGCATGAGCTGCTAGTTGTTGGAAAACAAGACAAGAGAAGCTGGCGGGGATCCTGGTGGTTACAGATTGGACAACTTTCGCTCGATAGGCGAAGATTACTTGGCATATGTAGGCATCATGCTGTTGAGCCCCGAACACATTGTCACAATGGATAAATGGCATGCACAGCGTCCAACCTTGGGGGGGGACTGACCAATTAATCTAATGGATCAAAGTATTAACTAATGCTAATTTAAACAGACATATGAAAATGTTTCATCAAATCACAATTTGTCATGGCTAAATAAAGCAAAGTCAAAGACTGAACAAACAGGACAATTTGGGCAGTGCTACTCTGATTTTATAATTTAGCCTATAAATGAGTTTATCATACCTCCGTTTACAGCAAACAAACCTCTGCTACCAAAAAATGAGCCTCGTGACAGATTTTCCTTTCTCTGTTAGTAACATGATATGAATCTCGCCCTGCATGTCTCAGCAATCTGTTCTACAGCGAAAAACCTCAGCTGTGTCCATCTGTCCACCTTTAGGCAAGAATGTTTGTGCAAAGCCAACATATAGGTACAAAACTGGCATGAAAGAGGAGCCCTGTGAGTTAGAAATACAGAGTTAGAAAATAAATGTACAGTATAATTAACTGCCTGGACATAAAATGTGCAAACATTGCTTCTGATTTATATAATTTTAGAGGCAACAGTAAAATAAAAAACCCACTTACATTGACGGTGATATGTGACAAAATACCAAAAAGCATTCTGTGCTAAATTAGAATGTCACATAAGATAACAAGCTATCCAAGCTTTAAACATCATGAGAAGACCATGTTTGTCATGGCAAGAAACCAATATTTGGGTGTTTATGGGGAGATCAAATCTGGCATAAAGTCTGCATGAATCTATCCAACTATGAGTATCTGAATGTAATTATTACTCAGTTGTGTTGTTCTGTCCACAATGTTTTTGAAATAATTGCATGGACAACAAAACAACACCAACAACCATAATTGAAAGGTGCATAATTAAAAGTGTTGTTCCTCTGCCTAAACAGGAATTCCTAAATTAAATGGACCACGTCTGAAAAGTAAGTTGCGGTCTTTGCAAGAACACAGGTTACATGTCTGAGGCCATCCCTACTTTAATCCACCCCCACTGACGCCTTTGTGTTCTTTTAATTAGAATACTAATTATCAGGCATGATGTAATTAGCTTGCTCTCAGTCAGGACAGCTGGAGGTAACAGACGTATAGAAGCCCACACGCAAAGGGATCACAAGGCTGTTATTCCTCTCGGAGCTCCAATTACCCTGTCCTACCCCCCACCCCCCACCCCCACGCCTGTGTGATAGTGTGACTTTTCATGTTTCCCTCATGTCAAGCATGTTTTCATGAGTCATCACAGCTGCTCATTCATGATCATGTACAGTATGTGCATATGTATAGTGTGAATTGTTATGTCTATTTTGGACTCACACAATATTTTAATCTCGATAATAAAACGATTATTTTGCTGCGTGCGCTTTCGCCCCTCCCTAAAAGCCCTCCCGGTCAGGTTGTCAGTGACATTAGTTGTGAGTTCAGCGCGAGCGAAGATGGCAGAACAAGAGCAACTCGTGAAACAAGAAAGGTAAAAACGAATTCCGCTGTTTGGAAATACTTTGGGTTTAAGGAGTGGAACAAAGAAAAGTACAGTGCAGCAGGGGCGGACTGGCCATCTGTGAGTTCTGGAGAATCACAGACGCCCGGGTTGCTGACGGCCGGGCCGGCCCGCTTTTTTTAAACGTCATCAGTTCAGTTGCACTGACAGGCGACAGAGGTCCACAGTTTCCCCGCATCGAGGCTCCCCCGCCCCCCGTTGACAGTTCACGAGCGTGCCCCCTCGACTTCATCCACCACATCACAGTCATCAATTAAGGACGCGCTTTACAATGCAACGGCCTACTCAACCAGCTCACAAAGACACAAAGATATAACAGATGCCATCACAACCGGTTAACACTATGGACAACTGGTTAACACTGTGGACAACTGGTTAACACTGTGGACAACCGGTTAACACTATGGACAACCGGTTAACACTGTGGACAACTGGTTAACACTATGGACAACTGGTTAACACTGTGGACAACCGGTTAACACTATGGACAACCGGTTAACACTGTGGACAACCGGTTAACACTATGGACAACTGGTTAACACTATGGACAACCGGTTAACAGGACAACTGGTTAACACTGTGGACAACTGGTTAATACTGTGGACAACCGGTTAACACTATGGACAACCGGTTAACACTATGGACAACTGGTTAACACTATGGACAACCGGTTAACACTATGGACAACCGGTTAACACTGTGGACAACCGGTTAACAGGACAACTGGTTAACACTGTGGACAACTGGTTAATACTGTGGACAACCGGTTAACACTGGACAACCGGTTAACACTATGGACAACTGGTTAACACTATGGACAACCGGTTAACACTATGGACAACTGGTTAACACTGTGGACAACTGGTTAACACTGTGGACAACTGGTTAACACTATGGACAACTGGTTAACACTGTGGACAACCGGTTAACACTATGGACAACTGGTTAACACTGTGTACAACTGGTTAACACTATGGACAACCGGTTAACACTATATGGACAACTGGTTAACACTATGGACAACTGGTTAACACTGTGGACAACCGGTTAACACTATGGACAACCGGTTAACACTATATGGACAACTGGTTAACACTATGGACAACTGGTTAACACTGTGGACAACCGGTTAACACTATATGGACAACTGGTTAACACTATGGACAACTGGTTAACACTGTGGACAACCGGTTAACAACACTATGGACAAGAGTTACGCGATGCCATTCCCGGCATAATTTCACCAGATCTGCACTGCCTGCCCTATATGACAAATGTCGTGGGGAAGTTGAAAAAGATGTGGCTTCAGCTGAATACTTTGCAGTTGAATTATACTTAAAGTTCAGGGTAATCAACTGTTAAAAAGATACTGTTCAAATTATAATTTGTATTTGTTGTTAAAGTTCAATAAATGGATGTTTTCAATGTCAACGAATAATCGTATTTAATAATCATGATATCATATTGACCAAAATAATCGTGATTATTATTTTTGCCATAATCGAGTAGCCTAATCATGGCTGCCACATAGGTACTTCTGGGTCAGTACTTCAGTGAGGAACCCTTCTAAGCAAAATGATCAATTGTGACCGCAACCATGGATCAGCTGTAGATCCCCATATACAAATACAGACAAAAGAGGTTAAATTAAAGCACCACAAAAGAGCTTATTTCAGCTTAAAGAGAAACAATGATCATTAAGGACACTCTTCTTGAAGGAGCTGACGCCTGCATAAGCTCTTGATCTTAGCAACACACTTTTTCTTAAGCTATTGCTCTGACTATATCTGTCTTTGACCCAAACAAATACTGAATGCTCTGATTAACCAAGACAGTGTGATATTCCAATAGAAATGAGTTCCTGTCCGATGTGTCAGTAGACGGTAAAAAGAAAGCGGTAGGTAGATCGCTGTGAACAAAGACTTCTGTACCTTTCTTTAGAAGTTAGTTTTGGAATAATTGGCATCCACTCTTGACAGACAGGAACTCCAGCTGATGGTCTGACACAGTTCCAATTGTGTTCTCAGCAGGGACACAGCAATCATGCTAAATTTATCATGGGAAAATTAAATTGCTTTTTTTTAAAAGCAGACACCACTTCATGGATGATATGCCATGTCTTCTACCAATTAAAAGGTTGATAATTAAAACACATGCAGTAGATTGCACTAATTTGTTGTTTTTAAATGCATCCCATCTCTTTATCGATCACATAAATAAAGTGTACCCATATTATATTGGTGCAGAGAGCATGAATTTATGAATATATATAACACTTGACAGAATTTGCAATATTTTGCTTCCAAGCAATACTTTAGACTCCAACTAAAAATGCAGTCTTTGCAATGCAAGCATTCAGACTGTTGCAGGGCAGCAATAAAGCAAAACAGATGGTAAACAAACCGTATGGATATAATATCACAAATGCATAATTTCAACCTACATGCAATAACTAGATTTACACAGAAGAGTTTTGATTGGCATGTAAAAAAGATAGCAATTTATTTGAAACACCTCATTAGCTTATTCAAGCTGCAAGGAAAACTACGGCAGCAGTGGTGAAATTAAATTAATTGCATTGCTTCTAGAAAGAAGACTGAGGGTCAGTTTCCTGTTTCGGTTTTATGATTCTTTAGTCACTGCAACGCCTCTTGAAGAGACTAGTAGGCCGATATTGACTTTATGATGGAGATCTAGCAAAGCTGTTTTTTTTTAGTATATTTCTTTGTAACAAAAGGTATTTTTAATATACTATTATGCCCAAGTTTGTGACTAACTACAGTTTTCTGAGAGAAGAGAAAAAAGCACAAGTGTGTTGCCCCTATGCAATATGCATGTACTGGAACAACACAAAATATATTTCATTAGAAGCGGGGAAGTGACCCATATGTAAGTGGGCCAGTGAGAATAGCAGCTCTCAAAGAGTATCATTTGAAGTTAAAGAGAGAGACGTTCTGTGTGTGTATGCGGTAAGCAAGAATTGCAAACCACAGTCTAAAAGGTAGAACTCAACGATCTCCCCGA
This sequence comes from Gymnodraco acuticeps, assembly GCF_902827175.1. Taxonomy (NCBI): domain Eukaryota; kingdom Metazoa; phylum Chordata; class Actinopteri; order Perciformes; family Bathydraconidae; genus Gymnodraco; species Gymnodraco acuticeps. Next base: position 64,741 of record NW_022990652.1, on the reverse strand, counting down.
GGAAATCTGAGCCCGTGAGTTGACCACTGGAGAAGAAAAAACTGAGCACATTCCTGATGAAACGTGCTGTTTATGTAATGCACATGGATGCTTGTCTGAGAGTGTTATGATTGATGAATATAGGGATTTATGCAGGTGATGGATGACCACATTAGGAGCTGCATGTTCTTTCCCACTCCTAAGTCTTCCTCTGCATATATCATGTGGCACCCGATAAATACAAATAAATCCTATACACAAAGCAAGAACACCCTTGTTAGGATACATGAAGGGATACACAGCTGCAGGTCTTCAATTTGAAACTCGTTTAAAATTGTTTTGTTATTGTTATATATCTTATCTTTGATCTTTTGTTATAAATAACGCAAACATAACGCTTTAGAAATACTGCTACCTGGGTTGCTTGGCAACATGTAGCCCTAGCTAAACATGAAAGGGCTGATGTCAGCTTGACAAGTGTATGACTATTACAGGTTTTTAAAGTTTCATCACACAAAGCTTCAGTGATTGTCTGCTCTGGAATCACGGACGCACTGACAGCATACAAAGCGATGTTGCATCACGGACAAGTGGATGTTAAGAGGATCTGAGAAATGCATCACTTAACTTTTTCACTCCTTCTCCACCTATTTTTCACTAAAACACAGACATCTCTTCCTTTCTCTCTCATGTTCAATCTTGTGACCTCTCCCTATCCCCTTAATATTAGGAGGATGTCAGCAGTTTCACATTTTCCTTTGCTTTTCCCCTATAGCTGACCTTCAAACCCTGCCAAGACACCTACACTCTGCAAAGAAGTTACGTGATTGAAGTCAGAAACAGCACTTGAAAATATAATCCACTTTTTGAGGGGTTGGCAGATTCATTTAAAATTCAAATCTTGAAACACCTTTTTTCTACATGTTATATTAACATGAAATTCCAACTCGAATGGTTGTAGTTTGCGATGGCTGAATTTGAGTTTCTTTATCTGCAAACTGAAAGTCTGTCTCCAGATTTGTTAACTCTACGCGAATAAGTCTACTGGTGGTGAGGAGGTAGAAACTGAAAATATGAGTTGGTTTCACGCTTCTGCCACTAGATGTCCAAAACACAGTAAAAACAAACAAAACAACTGTTTAAACTATCAAAATCGTGCATGGACCTTGCATAAGGAAACTTGTAGAGACTCTTGGAAAGCAATCTTTCACAATATGTTTTGTGATATTGGGCTATATACAATTTGAATTGAATCTTGTTTTGGCTAGCTCTAAGAGATGCAAACAGGTTGGTCGAATATCGCATATTCTTGCTCTGCTTGTTAGTAAGTAGTATATTTTTTTCACTGTTAGACTTGAAATTCAATCCATATTTTGTTTTGAGCATGTGACCAGATATTATTCATTGCATTTCTAAAGAGAAAGCCAAATACATTTTATTACGCACATTTATTGTGTATGTGATACAAAAATACTTCAAATGAAAGGTTAAAGGTGGGGTAGGTCATTTTGGAGAAACCAGCTCGAGTGCGCTAGAATTTGAAATACACAACCGGAAAAAATCTGCCACTTCCTTAAAGAGCCCCTCCTCCAACACACGAACGCGCACATGACCAATGAGGGCACGAGATACGTTTGTGCACAGATGGAAGGCTGACAGGCAGGTAGGCCATCCAGTTATTTTAGCCGGGCCGGCTCAGATGATTGGTCGTGCTTTTTACAGCGCCACGGCTTCCACAGATGACATTTTTTTATGGATTTTTTGTCAAAGCACTTCAGATATTCATTGCTATCGGGATGTTAAGAGCATTCCATGGAATATAACAAAAGGTGTATCTCGAGCCGGTTTCTCAAACTTACCTACCCCACCTTTAATGTAGTACCTTCTCTGAAAAAAATTATTAATACACTTTTTATAAACTTGACAAAATTGCTGCTATTATTATCAAGTTGAAATTAAAGTATATCTTGGGCAAAACTAAATAGAAGAAGAATTCTAGAATATAATTGGGAGGGATGAAACCCTCTTTTAATGGTCACACATGCAGAGCCCACAGCACACACATGTGTTCTCTGCATTTAACCCATCCTAGTACCAGGAGTCCACCAGGAGCAGTGGGCAGCTATTGTACAGCGACCGGGGATGGATGGGAGTGAGGGGGGAAGGGGGGTGTCCGGTGGCTTGCTCAAGGGCACCACGGCAGGGCAGGAGGTGAACTGGGACCTCTCCAAGTAGCAGTTCACACACCATATTTTTTAGGCCTGGTCGGGGACTTGAACCGGCGACCCTACAGCTCCTAGTCCAAGCCCCTACTGACTGAGCCACTGCAGGACAAATAATAGATAAGATTCCAGTCTAAAATATGCAGTTGAATAAAAACTCTCTTCGCATATATCATCATATTGCCCACCCACTGTGCACTGTAATACTAGGTGTCAGTGTTCCAATCAAAATCCTTCTCTTCTTTTTTTCCCACATCTGATCTGGAAGCCCTGTTGGAAATTGAGGAACGCAATGGTCTGTCATGTTGGTTCCCTGCAGATCCACTAATCTCAGCTCAGGATGTTCCCTCAGTTATTTTCTTTGACTAACATAAAGCTTGTACACCAGTGCCTAGACTTGTTTTAAAACAAATTGCTAAATCCATAACCAGCCATTCCTTTTGTATTTGCTAAGAATGGTTCATATTTGAGTAACAGTTAATAAGACATCGATACACTGTGATTACTCCTAGCTGCAAATCAATTTTTCTAATTTTCTAATAGACTTTTTCTTATATGGGAAGTTAAGTAGTTGACAGATTGTAATTACTTGCTGTATGAAATGACCCTATAATAACTTAGTGAGGAAAGAACAAGTCAGTCTATATTAGAGAACATGTGTTTTGCGTCTCACAGCTCAATTATCAACACTCCATAAGCATGGAAAACATATTAGTTCTCGACTTCTTATAGTTTGGTGCAATAATGTGAAGCAGCAAGTCTTTTCAGTTTTATTGCAATAAAGTTAAGAAATATCCCTTATTTTAGAGTTAGTACAAGAACTGAATGATCTGTGTGGGTAAGAGAGTATTGATCTATTACAGTGAACATTTTAAAACTGTTGTTGATTATAAATATGAATCATCCCCAAGTTGGTATATTTGTTCGCTAGCTAACGGTGGCTTGACTGCTGCCAAGGTGCAGATACTCTTCTTCTTTGGGCAATTCTGGTAGTTACCAGGCAGCTTTAGGTACATTAGCCCAAAATAAACATCTCCTCTGTATTTTATCCGGGAGTTAAACTGACTACTGCAAAGGACAAAATATCACATTTCTTTATGAAACCTGTATTTACTCATCTTATTAATGTGGTCCTTCCAGTCTGGAAGGAATATTGTTCTGTTGTGTTGTGCACAGGGCATTTGCATTTGAAGACAATGGTGCAGATGACATGAAATGACAGGAGACCAGGGCCGAGTGAATAGTGCCTCATTCAGTTGTTTTGAGGGGGAGAGCGTTACTCATACACTTCCTAACACCAGATCTAATACGATTCTGACCTTTTAGTCAAAATGGCTGCTTTCCAAAAACATCTCTATTGGACCAATGCAGCATTATATGTCACATTTATGTTTTGTTTTAATGTTAGGTTTTGTGGTCCTACATTAGTTTCCTGGCTTTGAAAAGAGTTGATAAAAAAAAGAGGGGATAAAAAATGACAACCTAAGAACCGTACTATACACAATTGGATGTCGTTAAGGGTTGGTGTAGTCTCGCGCTGGACAATTTAATACTCCAATTACAATTTTATTTTCAGGCAGCTGGGCCTTCTAATTTCTGGCCAAAATGACCGGTGTATGTTTTATAGTTTGTTTCGAATAATTAATTGCCGTTCTTTTGGACTCGACCCTGCCAAGGATGTATAACAAAACATCTACGTTAACTATAAAGAATAGTATTAGGTCTTCATATTATTTAATTATTTTTGTATGCAAATTCCGTTCTAAATCGGCAGTGAATTCCTGATATAACAGAATATGATTCTGAAGAACTGCCAAACAGCTGCAGGAGACATCTTTTTCATATCCCATTCTTTCCCACTGGAGTGGCTGTTGACACTTGCCAGAGGGTCCAATTGTGCAATTAGCACTCTACTGCAACTGCTAGTGACAATGTCATACCCTGCTGTTCACAAGTGGCAGACGTAATGCGACATTTAACAAGAAAGGCTATGCAAATGATATCATAATCCTGAATGTGATACCTTGAACTTTTATGAACCTGTATAACAATACGATCAGGTTCCCAACCAATCTAATTAATACAATTGAAAAAGACTATGTCTAGAATTTGTTATATGCGAGTATGGGAAATAATGTATTGGCCAAATTGCTTTAATGTTTTGTATTTCAATAAAAAATATTAAAGGAAATGCACCGACTTCCAGATGAACTGCAATCATTTAAAATTGTGATTGTAATATAAATTATACTTTCCTTTTATTGTGTTTTACTATGTTATCCTGAAGCCAGTGTTTTCCGCCAGACCAGGGCTGAGAGGGCGTCCACCCTGAGAGCGCAAATTAGCGCTTTTAATTAGGCCTAGTTAACGCCTAATTTGCATATCAATGTGGCGATTGTGATGACGATATCAGATACACATTTTACTGTATTCACCTTTAGTCTCCCCTTAAGTACAGTACATTAGCCTGTATGCCTATGATAAATTGCCTTAGAAACCTTGAGCTAACTTATCCATTAGCTAGTAGCCTACCTTAGTTAACTATATTTGTTTTTGTCTTTTGGCTAATTAGCTTTAAACTGGAGGCACTGGCAGTTTAGACATTTGTTCATCACCACTCCAGGGGCGGTTATAGGGGGGGCAGGGGGGGACAGTGCCCCCCTAACACTGACTTTGGACCCTCCTGTGGCCCCCCTGAAAATGAAGAAAAGAAAAAAAAAGTTTCATGATTAAACGATTTCTTGGCTGACGGTATAGGCGGAACTAACGATATTTGTAATTCTAGTCGGACCCATTAGAGAGAGCACACCTTTATCTATTTCATATAGTTGTAAAAAATAAAGTAAGAAATCATTCCAATGTGTACTATAGGACAGTAAAAATAGGTAACTTAAAATAAGAATAAACAAGTTTAAATGATTTGTTATTGGTTGGATTATTGAAAAGTATACAGCTCCCTTTCATATGAGTGTTGAGAGCTGTATCCATACATGCATGTTGTGCTCAAAGTGCATCAGATTGATGCATTTAACTTCAACAAAATTAAATGCACAATTGGATGTCGCATGCAACTAATCAACAAATAAGGCATACTATATTTGTTGATTTTTTTTTAAACTTCCGGTTTAAAATGCTGCATAACAATTCATTTATGTAATTTCCAATATACAATGTATTCACAGTACAAATGGATATTTACCAAATATCTAATTTGGTTAATACTGTATTTGAGGAAAGCACCAATATTCAACCCTAGAATAATGTTGCAAATCGATATGTATTTAGTAAAAAGATATTGCAATATTTGATATACTCTATATCCCCCAGCCCTACGAATAACTATAGCCATATAACCAGACAAAACAAGAAGAGGCAGACGCATCCAGACTTAAATTAATATTCACTTCTTTAAAATTGATTTCACCAGGAAGAGATACACTAAACAAAATATAAACGCAACACCTTTTGTTTTTACTCCCATTTTTCATGAGATGAACTCAAAGATCTAAAACATTTTCTATACTACACAAAATAACCATTTCTCTCAAATATTGTTCACAATCTGAAAAAATCTGTGATAGTGAGCACTTCTCTTTGCCGAGATAATCCATCCCACCTCACAGGTGTGGCATATCAAGATGCTGATTAGACGCATGATTATTGCACAGGTGTGCCTTAGGCTGGCCACAATAAAAGGCCACTCTGAAACGTGCAGTTTTCCTTTATTTGGGGGGTCCGAAAACCAGTCAGTATCTGGTGTGAGGGGGTAGGATTAGGGTTAGGGGTAGGGTTAGGGTAGGGTTAGGGTAATGTTGTGAATTGAGTGATCTGTGTTCGTCATCCATAACATACGCCTGCCCATACCATAACCCCACCACCACCATGGGCCACTCAATTCACAACATTACCCTTCGCCTTCGCTGTGTTTATCTTCAGAATCATAAGGCTAAAGAGCGACCGCAGGCTGATGTGTTTTAACCACACACACCTCTACACACAGACACGACTTAAACGCAGACTTTTGTCCCTCCATGTTTCGTTGTTATTGTTTCACTGAGCGGACCCGCCCCTTTTTTTTCAAACACTCCCTTTTTTGGTCCATCTGCGGCGGTAAAAGTTTTTGTGCGCTGTGATGATTCGGCTGTACCTTTAGTAATGAATATTAAATGTTGTGAGGAAATCTCTCCACCAATAATTCCAATAAGTAATCCAAAATGTATTCACTTCAGGTTTACGAAAGTAACTGTAATCAGATTACTCGTTTTTCAAATGTAACGCGAGCTGAATACAGTTACTTGATTTTTGTATTCTGATTACGTAACGCCGTTACATGTATTCCGTTACAACCCAACCCTGGTGATAGAAGTATATGATGGCTATTCACATGATCATGTCCTATATGTTGTTGAAGCAATTTTTGGTGGATAGCATTTTCTTCACCGATTTCGTGCCACATTTGAACCATTTTAGTCCATTCAAGTATTAATTTACTCGATGCTTCCAAATCATCACATTCAGAAACCAAACCTGGAGGACACCATTGAAAAAACATGCTGTGTTTTGACACCTGGTTATTGAACACGTGCTTTTTTTGCAACATAAAGCTCTCCCTGTTGAATGTTGGTGAATAATTTTGAGCACTTACCTTGGAAATTCCTTGATCCTCTGAATGCCCTCCGTCTATAGTGTGTAGTTTTACATATTTTGAAACTCAGGTACCAAGAGGTTCATTTTATACATTCAGTTTATTAAAAAAGTGCTTCCTTTACAATAAAAAGGCATATTATGGGGAATCACATCATCACCCTCGGATACAAATGGGCTAATTGAAGGCTCTCAGCTTTCCAGTTATAACCAATTTACTTTTTAATCTTAAAACTCATCATTTTTTTAGCAATCGACATTAAAGGTTCTTTCTTTTTTTTTTACACAATCTGCATGGGATAAGCAAAAAGTGGGCATGTCTGTGAAGAGGAGTCTCGAGAACCCCAGTATCTTTGATTTGCTTGTTTTCCCTTTCCAAGAATGTAGTGTAATTTAGGAGCATTGTTTAGCATTCTTTACAACAAGCTAGCATGGTTTTTACCAATGACTAGAATAGGTTATTTAGTTTGAAACATCTTTAATCGAGTTTCAAAAACCAAGCCTGTCGCAGCTTCCCAGAGCCAATAACTGTGTCTTATTGAAGTTTAAGGGGCTGATTTTCTTTTTCATTTCATCCCTTCCACTACTATTTCAGGCATTCACTTCGTACATTGTTGCAGGAAACTGAAATGACTTGCAGTGATCAATCAATAGGTGGGAGAGTTGGGATATTATTACATGTAGCAAGTCAAGAACACCATGTCAGTGATCGCACCACCATAGTGAGCTACTAGAAGATATGCTCTTGTCACTGCCTCTGCAACATAAAGCTCTCCCTGTTGAATGTTGGTGAATAATAGAGAGACTGAAACACAACTGCTGATTAAGAGACATTGAAAAACCTTAGCTGAGTTTAAGACTGCATTTTTTGTTGCATTATTGAAAAAGAACCAACCAACCATGGCTTAGAAATACACTTTACATCAGCAATAACACATTTAATAATGTTCAAAAGTCTGGACTCTGCATTAAAAATGAAAATGTCTCACTCTTCTCTTCTTCAAAGACTCTAGACTGGCTATGGCATCAGCAGGGGTGATGTGATGGTTCCCTAGTTGGGACATTGAACAGTCGTTTTTCATAGCACAAGCTTTTGTTGTCCTAGATATGACAAAAAGTTTGTACCCCTGACTTGCAACTGATTCAACAACGGAATCAGGAGCAGACCCTTACTCTAATCACATCACTACTTCAGAGCATTGGAACACGCAGAGGAGCTTGATGCTGGAAGCGAAACGTATTTTGTGAGAGGAAGCTCTGTTTTTTGCCCTTTTACTTGCAGCCAATAAGCATTTATGAACTGTTAGGATCTGTAACATGCACAAATGCATGCAACACAATTTGTAACATGATTTCATCATACACATCTGCAAGGGGGGCGACATTGAAGGTAATCTAAACCAGAATAAAATTTAACAGTGAGCCAAATCCACTATCTCAATAATGTATATATTCACTTAAGTATTTTTAACTTGAAGATAAAATGTTACGAATTGTATTACTGCATGTTCAGACACAAAACAATATATTTCCTTCCATTTTGATTATGATAGCTACAGTATGGATACAAGCAGATGTCAAAAGTAACAGTTAAGACTACAAAGAAGGACTGAACAGTAATTATTTTCAATAACTATTTTTGATTTGCCTAAATGAAAACCTTATCCAAACTGGGTTTATATCACACAAAAAAAAAATATTTTAAATCAAATTTTTAATAGAAAGAGACAGAAAGAAAACTCTCTTGGGTAAATGGCTGAAGATTAAACATAAATTGCATTAAACAAAATGCAATTTAGAAAAAAAAGGGTTAATGATTAGATTAGCTTTGATTACATTGATGGATTATAACAGTTTTTCCAGACCTCAGATATTCATGAAGCTTGTTCCATTGGTGGAGATCTTAGAAACACACAGCCACCCTCCTGTTGTTTAAATTATCGATACACCCTGCATGTGTACTTGTCCCAAATGTCTTGGGGGGTCCAGGTGTTTCCTAACGTAAAAGTAACTCAGTGATGTATCGAGGCCTGAGACCATTTAGATCTTTATAGACTTGTAACAGGATTTTAAAAGCTATCCGTTGACACTAAGGAGACCAGTGCAGAGATTCAAGGACGGATGTGATGTGCTCCACTTTCTCGGTTTTAGTGAAACACATGGCGGCACAATTCAAGACAAGCTGCAGCTGTAAGATTGCTTTTTTTACATTTGAGTATAGCCAACTGAGGAATTGCATGAATACGTTTTTTCTGTAACTTGTTTTCGACAGAAGACATGAATTCCTGCTATGTTTAAAGATTGAACTTGGCTGATTTTGTAATTGTCTTAACTGGGCCCTGTTATGCTTATAAGCTAGATAATTCTTAATAATTGGAAACATCAGCTGCAATCCAAGGATTCAATATCAAAGAGACAGTGAATATCAAGCATTTCTGTAAAAGTCACCTGAAATGTGTCTCAATCGAACCACTTAATAGACTCACCACTACAGTATACATAAAACATAACCACACCATTCCAGGGATGGTGATTTAAGTGACTTTGAACGTGGCATGCTGGAGAGGCTGGTTTGAGTATTTCAGGAACTTCCGATCTAATGGGGTTTCGACGCACAACCACCTCTAGGCTTTAGAAAGAACGATCCAAATCCAAAATATGCAGTGAATGGCAGCTCAAACGGCCTTGTTGATGGCAGTGGCGAAGGGCCAACATCCGAGCTGATATCAACAATAACCATTGTACCATTGTAATAACCATTCAATACAACTGAGGTACGCATAAGAGCATTGCTTAAAATGCAACTCTTTGAACCCTGAAAATGAAAGAAAACCCATTGTTGCCAGCTAAAAACAGGAAACTGAGGCTACTACTAGAACAGTATCTTCAAAATTGGACAAAAGAGGATTGAGAAAAGCCTTGACTGTCCAATGACCTTCTATCTTAGCTGCAATATTCATGGTAGGTCTGAATTTGCTGTAAACAACATAACATAATGGATTTATCCATCAATAGCTCATGTTGCTATTGAGGGTTTAATGGTGTATGGGATATTTTTGTGAAGTGAACATTGTTTAAATGCCACAGCATTCTTGAAATATTTGTCTCCCCTCCTTTAGAAACACATTGTCCGTGTCTTCTAATGGCTTCCTCCAGCTGTATGACTTGTATGACCATGGATGTATAAAGAAAACTGGACACAATGTTGGAGGCGGGGCCAAATGAATCCCTATGAAAGGCCCGATTATTGAGTATTAAATACCTCTGGTTTAGGACCATTGCATCTTCCGAAGCCCCATCTCACATTTGATTCGCTTTCCTAATCTCAGTTTAAGAAAACTGTTCTTAGGTCCATCAAATTAATAAAATATAAACTTTTCAAAAGTGCTCTTTAATAGGCAAAGCCTCCGTGGGTGGCTGTTGCTGCTGCCTGGTTCTACGAACAATATGCCTTGAGGGCACCATTCAAAAAGATGTGATCTACACAAATGTATCTGCTCCCTTCTGAAAACCACACTTTAATAATTCAAACATTTGCGGAGAAAGAGACAGAGCCTTGTGAAATTAAAATTCATGTGACGGGAGCAAAAAATAAAAAAATAACATGGGACCGCAGACACGGTTCATTTTCAGGAAAACAGCTAAAAGGTCAAGACAATGAAAAATAGACTGTTGAATGTTATACACTATGATTCAGATTATACTGGGAACTTTGGTGAGGAAATTACATATTTGTTTCTAACTGAATGGAAATGTTTTTATCCCAAAATGCCTCTGAGCACGGAACAATGAACAGCCTAAACTACTTACAAAGGACTCATATTGTCAAATTCATGAAAGCACATAAACTCAGACTATAAACTATTTCCGAATGCCTGTCTCTCTTGATGAGAACAATGAAACATGTAAGGGCTTTTATGTGCGCCTCCTCACAGTTTCCCTTTGTTTCCATCCTTTATTCTTAGAGTACACTGGTCACTGCTGTCTCTCCTTAAGGGGCTGCATCCCAGCTCTCTCTTTATGGAGGTGATTTCGTGCCACTGCTTGCCTGATTGCACATTATCTCCCAACCTCATAATGATATAAATAGCACTTGGAAAAAGCATGGAGCCTCCTTCTTTCCACTAGACTCCAGCTGGTTTCCTGCAGCATATATTTTCCCACGTGAGCTAAACTCAGTTGGATCACAGTTGTAGATAACACTGCAAAAACGTAACTAAAGGTGCAATATGGGAAGGTTTCATTTATTAAAGAAAATGGGTTGATCATGACCGAAAGAACGAGATCGCGGATACAAGCGGCCGAGATGGGTTTTCTCCGCGGGGTGGCTGGTGTCTCCCTTAGGGATAAGGTGAGAAGTTCGGTCATCAGGGAGGGACTCGGAGTTGAGCCGCTCCTCCTTCGCGTCGAAAGGAGCCAGTTGAGGTGGTTCGGGCACCTAGTTAGGATGCCACCTGGGCGCCTCCCTAGGGAGGTGTTCCAGGCACGTCCAGCTGGGAAGAGACCAAGGGGTAGACCTAGGACCAGGTGGAGGGATTATATCTCTTCGCTGGCCTGGGAGCGCCTTGGGATCCCCCAGTCAGAGCTGGTTGATGTCGCCAGGGAAAAGAAAGTTTGGGGCTCTCTGCTGGAACTGCTACCCCCGCGACCCAACCACGGATAAGCGGGAGAAGATGGATGGGATGGGTTGATAGGCTAATTTTCTGTAGAAGTATGGGTCAGACAATTATTCTCAAGATTCATAAAGGTATTATTCATTCAGTACAGTGGTTCCAAAAAGGGTTGCACATTAAATAAAGTCCATATTGAAGCCCTATATTAAGTACATGCAAAATATGTGAAACTATCATTAGTAGTATTGTGCTGTTGCAGAGAAGTCCCGGCCAACAAACGGTATTCTACACACTTATTAAGAAGTCCTTGTTCGGTACAGATCCTCTTTCTAGATCACTCCATGAACATTTTATTATATTCTTAATGATAATGTGAGTAATATTTCAGAAATGATCAACTGCACTAAGATAACAAGTAATATCGCAATCAATCATATCCCGATTGGAAAATAATTGTTTTTAAAATCACACAGCCAACAAAGGGCCCAAACACAAAACCCAAAAAAGTGAAGTTACTAATCGCATCTAGTTGTTTATTCCAAATTGTGTTTTCCACCTGGATTGCATAACTCTTCAGTCTGAGTTCATCAATGCACATAGTCCATCAGGTGGTATACCACCCTCGGCAATGAAATCAAAAGGAGGTTTCCTTCCACCATGAGTACACACGGTCAGCAGAAACACAAGTAAAGACAGTTTAAGATTCAAACACAAGAACTTGATTTTACGAAGTCAAGACCCCCCCAAGACTTTGAATTGTCCCCCATAAACAGAGTAGGTGCGACAAAGAGATTGTTTCCGACCAGTATGGGCAGTTAGTCTGCAACTAGAAGATATTGTTCTCTGGGTAATCACTATATTAATGTCAGAAAATTAGACAAACAAAGTCGATCACAAAGTCCCAAAGGATATTGATATTGATCGTTTTGTCACAACCTTAGACAGAGATAGATGGTAACCCCAAAAACATTTATACTCAACTATCACATCAACAAAAGAAACAAATCCTGTCATTGAAAAGTTCAGATAATGCTACAATAAGTAAACGTTGCATGAAAATGATATTATATGCTGCATAAATTGGTTATCAAAATAGTTGCAACTTAAGTTTTGTATTTTTTGGCATTATTTGTATGTAAATCAACTCGAAGTAATGCTATCTTTCGGTAAGAGAGAAATCTGCAGGCACAAAAAGTGTTGTACAACAAACACTAAATGTGTATTTTAACTGTCTTCTACCAGCTAATCTAAAAGAAGAACAAACAAATAAACAATGTTTTTGCCTCTAGTAGTGTCTTGCCTTAATTACTTGAGCGCTTTGTTACATGTTCACATCTCCGTATGTGTAAAGTTGCATAGTTGAACTTCGTCAAGAGACTGTGTGAGTACGTGTGGGCAGGAGGAATGTATATTTTAATTGCACTTACACTGTGTCGTGTAGTAATGTCACAATACTGCAAGTTACACTAACTCCCATTCAGAACCCAAACACATTTTAGGACGGTTATGTATTCGTGCTGGATTTTGAAGTTATAAAAGCCGTGTCAGAATGAGATGTTTGTGGGTTTTGACAGAACAAGTGAAGGTGGGTGGGTTGATGCTACTGTTATCTGAGGATGAGGCACGTAGGGGCAGCCAAAGCCTGTGGCAAAAGCAGAAGGGAGGGAAGGGGGGGGGCAGGTAGGAGATTATACAATTCAATTTAGGGCAATAGAGGGGGTGGATCTTTTATATAAAGGCGTCACTGAGCTCTTCTCCCCGTCTCCATCGAAAAGACAAACACATGCACAAACTTTCTAAAAGCTGCTGTACAATGGTGTTTTTTGTTGTGACACCCTTTAAAATGGAAGATCTCTATTTGTGTTTGCTGCAGGGCTAATCCAAGCTCCAGATGTTGCCAATAATACACCGCTCATTAGGGTTTGTGTCGTATGGCAGTATTACTGCGTGTACACTAGGAAGAAGTGCCGTGGGTGAAAAGCCACATTTACAACATTTCAGTACATGCATCATCCTCCCCTACAGCCTCTGCGGGAGGAGTTCTTTTGAGGGTAACCCGCCAATTGAGGGAAGAGGGCATGAAATTGCCCCTCAGAGATATTTGAGAGGCTGTTGCACTGAATAAGTGGAAATACTTCTCACCAAGAGGTTTGCCAGAGTAGCTGTTCTCACCGCAGCGCATTTCCAAATGATGATAAACAGGGTGTTTTTCTGTTCTTTCGTTTTGTTACACCAGCGCCAAACAGAGAACAACATATATCTTGCCCTCATTAGCCCCCCATATCCAATTATAGTAGTTTGTTTATTGGCTGAAAACAGCAGCGTGGTCTCCTTCCCACTCAAAAGTACAACACTTTGAGTTAAAAGGCTGCATTGGAAAGAAACAGAAAGCTTTCTATGAAATATAAAACCCCCTTAATAATTCAATTCTTTAAAAACGTTATCTTGCTTGATCACAGAGATTTAATCATTTAAGGCCAGAGAGAATTTCATGATACACATTTCCAGCTGCTGGTCCTCTTCCTGGAAGGGGGATTTGCTAGAGAGAAAAAAAGGCGGGAGTCAAAAGACTTAACTGGAATATGAGACCCAGTGTGTATTTTCATTGAGATCTCCCTCTGTGCTATACGCCTGCTTGCACTTAAGCTCTTAATGATTCCTTAAAAACTGATGAGGTAAAGAGGAGAGGAGAGGGAGCGTAAAATGAAAGTGTTCTTTTTTTTAAATGTATTTTGGAGCAACGCCTATCAAGTGGAACGGAACTAGGGGAGGGGGGAATTAGCTAGGGGACATGCAAAGTGAGTGCTGTGGCTGGATGTGTGACATCCTTCTCTTCAAAGCTGTCTGAGGGGGGAGGGGCACAGGCACAACATCTCCAAGAGGCAGGGAGTGCTTGAGGAAAAGACCACAGGGAGATGGTGGCTGTCTAATCCGGGCTAGTGATATTCTCTTGTAAGGAAGTGCTGATTTCGAGTCTCTTTTTGCAAATGTTTATGCCTTTTCCTTTCATTTACTTGCACTTATAAAGTTGTACATGTTCTAGATGAATTACAACATCCATTAAGGCTAGGGATGGGTGTCCTTAGCATTTGATCAATACCTCTCAATCAACACTTCACCAGTACTCTAAGCATTACCAATATGATGGAGTTTCCATAATCTTAATGAAGTATAACTTTAACCAAAAACAATGAATGTCTCTAACCAAAGTAATCCCCATAGCCCTAACACTTACCTATATATTCTACTGCAACTTTAATGTTTGAAAACTGTCTTAAACATTTTGTCAAATATTTTTTGTGAAATTGTTTAGAAGTCTGTGAGCAAATCTTACCTCGCAATTGAGTTAATATTGTAAACATGAGTTTATGGTCTTGATATTAAGCTTCAAGCCTGGTTCAATAAAGCATGATGTTGATTTTCTAATATATAGTTTCATTTAGAGCAGGGATGGGCAAATGGCGGCTCTTTTTGCGGCCCTCAGATTAATTTATAAACAACGTAATTAATAAAAATATATATATATTTGTACCTTTAGTACTGATACCGTCCACTAGACTCCTAGTTAGGTCACGAGCTGCGTACATGATTTCGTTCGGCAGCCAAATACCGCAAAAATAATCTGTGAGGCGTTTGTGTGTATTGTGTTTGCTTCCCGGGGAAACACTCACAAGAAACACCGGCTGTTGTTACGCCTGCTGTGAATTTAAGTCACCGCTTGTAATTATGCCTTTACAAGCTTAAAAGTTGTATTTATCATCTGAATTTGGCGAAACAAGTTTAATATTCTAAAAACCAAGACTTTGTTTATTTGAAATTAGATGAAAACAAACTGTCACGGACCCTGCCGTGTTATCTATAATTACTACGCTTTTCATTCATCATTTCAGCGGGAGGGAGGGGGAGCGGCGCTGAGGAACAGCAGAGTACAGATTGACGGGTGTCTGTGTTGACATTCCCCTTATTGTGGAATAAGGGGAATGCAGAGACTGGCTACAAGTGTCTTAGGTTCGAGTTAGACAACTAATGTCTGGGTTAGTGTTCATGACTTCATGTTGATGTCATCTTAATGGTTAATCTCAATACACACACATTTTACGTGCTTTCCAATAGTTTAAAATGGTTTTATTCCACTGTTAAATAACCTGTTTAATACAAACATGCCACTTGTAAAAATTAGATAACATTTCTGTGAACTGATATTTGTTTAGTGAGCTTAGTAGAGGATGTTCCCTGAAAGATTGTAAAATGTCAATGAAGATGTCAGACTTAGTATATTTGTTAATAATTACATACAATACATGGAATTTTTGTGTGTGTGTTCCAAGTGAATCTGCGGCCCCTGGTGGCCAGTACATCAATGATGTGGCCCCCACCACCATCCAAGTTGCCCATCTCTGATTTAGAGTATGATAAACCATAAGGCAGGGTATGCTTCAGGGGGGGGGGCAACATGACGTTGTCCGATGCGTTATGCGACGCTTTATGTATTTTTGCCAATCAACCACTTGTGTTTTGAAAGATTAGACCTTGTCAATAAGAACGTTTGTTGTGTACAATTTACAAATGCAGAATATTCAGTAATAAAAACAATCAGCATATTGGTTTGACCAATTTTTGCCAACATGGTCACAGCAGAACATTTATGAGAACGTGACATAAAAAACCTTAAATACAATCATGGACAATGTATTAAATGTTTATTAGGTCAATAGAAATGCAATATGAAACATAACTGGCAGTTCAGCTAACTGGTGATGAAGCTCAACTTAAGAAAAGAAAGCAGAGAGAATTGTGTGGGAGTAAACGGCTCAAAGGAAAGTGTTAATACTGGGTACCATCCATAAATATATATTTTTTTGTAAAACAACATTTTATCCAAATGCTCAAGAGAAATGGAAAAAATAGTGTTCGTCCATTTTTTTTATATCTCTGGCAATGGAGAATACATTCTGTGCTTTGAGGTTAGTACAAGGGAGGGATGTGAGTTTACTCATTTAGTTTCTCTCATCGCGGTTGGGGAACGTTTGGTCAAGTAGTGAGTTTCTTTGAGTTGACTGGTTGATGCTGCAATCTTAATTTGAAAAGCTATTTTCCTTGTTGCCTATTTTAGCTTTAGATCTATTTTTCTTGAATCCAAAATTGGCCTGAACATTGGCCTTTTTTTTGATTAAATGCACTACTTTTGTGATCTTTGACTTGATTCACAATAATTGAAATTCTCTAGTCATTCATTCGCACACACTAGGAGGGCTTTATCAATTATTTTAATTACAATAACAAAATATGGCTATTGCCCCTGGATATAGGAATACCTAATTATTCAGCCCTTCATAGGCTTATCTTTTATCCAGATTATTTTCTTAGTATTATAATTTGTATGGTACACTTCTGTAGTTCTCTTATTTAAAAAAGAGTTTGTGGCTGTCAGATATTCCCAATAACTACTAGACCACCTAAATTGTATTTCCTTTTTTAATTGCTGACGTTTACATTCTGTACAACATGATGGGAATGTGGGATTGGCTAAAGGGATTCTGGTAATCTCAGCAATCTCATAGCATAACTCCAGAGTGAACCAAAATCGAATCAGCCTGAATAAATAATGGCACCTGTCTTGGTTTGCAAGGGCTTATACTTGTGGAATATCCAGGCCCATAGTGATAGACGGTACACGGTTCAAACTATTTCCTGCCTAAACCATTCTTGATAATAGCTCACTCAGTCCTACAGCAGGGTAAATGTGTTGTGTTGCCTGTTGTTCCTCCACATCGCTGTCCACAGAGACTGCAGGCGCTGCACAGACCGAAGATAAAAGACACAGCCAACTGAGCCGGTCAGCAAGATCCCATTTTCATCAAACTAAACCAAGCTTACGCCAGCTTCTTCAATTATTAAACGCCTGAAATAAGCAACAGTCAAGCACCCCCAACTCGCTGCAACAACTACTGCAAACACCTGTCAGTGTCTTTGAAAGGGAGAGATTGTTCTGGAGAAGATTGGATTTGGATTATGGTTATAGAGAGACAATACACTGACGCTGATTGCTACAGAAATACGTGCATTGCTTGAGGAGAGAATCAGAACCCTGTTGTGTGGCAAAGTGCAGTCAGGCAGCATATTGGTGCCAGATGTATGACTAACAAATCAGGCACATGGCAGTGCATGCCACCAACTAAGATTGGGTCTCATAAACCTTTTCTGTGCCTGTCTTTGAGTCTCCAAATAAATGGGTTTGTAATAATGGGAATTTGTTGATGAAATACCATAGTATATTTAGCATAGCTTGGCAGCTTTAAAATGATTATCCGTCAATGCCAGGTTTGGAACATAATGTGACCCCACTCTATCAATATTAGTCGGATGTCGCAATGGTACTTAGCAATTTACACAGGGATTTATTTTGTTCATGTACACGGCACAAGCCCTACATTTGTTTTCTAAGAAAACTCAGCAACTGCATTTTCCGTCTCCTGAGAGACGCTCATTATTGAGACTGAAGCTGAGCATGCTAAAGAAACAGCTTCTTTGTTTACAAACCCACATAATTGTATGTGTTTTTTAAACTTACTGGATGAAAGTGGACTTTAGGCTGTGGCTCATCTCATGGTACAAAAAATGAATTTGCATATATGACATTTCTCCTAACCCCTTTCCCTAACCGTGGAGCTATGAGTTGTAGTTGAAGTTGAGGTTGTAGTTGAAGTACGTAGGTGGATTGCCGAATATGTGAAAGGAGCTTTCTCTACAAATAGCATTATAATTTGGTTTAGATTAAACATTGGTTCCGCCCATTAATCAACATTTCTCTGAATTCACTCAAAGAGAGCACCTAGAAGACAGCTCCAGTCACTGATTGCTTGATTAGCTTCCACCTTTCTAAATCATATGCATATATCAACGGAGCACAGATCTCTCAGTGAGGCAGGATAAAACATCTTTCAGTTATGCATCGTGAACGCCCCAAAACCATTTCACTCTTACAATATTGTTCTTCACAAATGCCTTTTCAAAATTGCTTATACACTACTTAAAATAATCATAATTCAGCACGACTGCAACAATCCACTATAGCTCCAAATGTAATGACTTGTACACACAGCATAGAGAGAGATGCAATAAAGAAAATGCAATAACTGCAGGAAGGCTTTTTGAGTAAACTTTTACAATCCATGTAAAAAGATAAAAGCTGGAACTGCTCCATTGTCAATATTAAGAGATGCACGTCTTATACGGATTGAGTTGACATATTGATTTGAGTTCCCTGTTGCAGTTATGCTGATGGATCCCTCGGAAAATAATATATCCTGCGATATTTGTAACCAAATATCCAAGATAAGCAGTTTCTTTCACCACTGAAAAGGAAAAGCTGCATTCAGGTCAAGTGAAAAATATTCCCTTGTACAAGTAAGTTATATAACTATATTTTACAGCACAGGGTATATTGTAAATAAAAAATCATAATTTTCAAAAGCTGATGCATTGTTTCCAAAGAATAGTATATATATTCAACATCTAACGTTTGTAAATAATTTTATTGTGAGAATGTAGTCAAAACTATTAGCAACTTATCACCAAATTGCAATTTTCAATGGTATCACACACTCTTGGTGTTTATCACTTATTTCTTTACCTTTATACAAAACATTTATCAAACAGGATGATTTACGAATCTTTTAAACTCTATTTGACCCTTGGTGAATCTGTCATACCCGAAACATGCTACCTGAGATCTAACAAAGACAACATGAAAATCTTTTTTCAGTTTCCAAGCGAATAATTGTAATTACCCTGGTTTATAAATATACTCCTTATCACAGTGGAAGGATCCACTTTCAAGCCATATCATAAGCTTCGGGATTACCGAAGTACATCTCCTCTGTGCAGATTACCATAAATCTATCAACACAGTTGAGGAAGTGTGGAATATTCCAGAGAAAATCTGAAAGGCAGTTACAGTGCAACTCCATAAAAAAGACAACATAACCTAGTCACCTACTGTATAACGGATGTTCGACCTTGTAACAAACAATTCAATGTGTTCCACTTTTCAGTTGCAATAAAGTGCTCTTATGCAACTCCATAATAGCTTTGCTACGTTACAGCAGAACTGTCAAACAACAAATTCAATTAAACGCAATCCATTGTGAAGTGCTGGAAATGTTGAATATAATTCCATTCATGATAAAAAATACAAGAAAATGTTTTTTAGACACGCATTAATGAACCCACCAACAACACTCCCCGAAACACACACAAGTGCCAGAACATAATTGCTTAAAAATGAGTCATGCCATGCTTATGTGATGTGGTATTATGCAAAATTGTTAGATAATGTCCAATTATTCATGTTCTCTACAAGTTGACATGTATAATAACATGTATATAACAAATAACGCACAGATTATACGTGTGTTAATTGTACACTCAATCAACCTCAGACCCTGGATCAAATTAGGTTTTCTCTATTTTCCACTTTATGGTTTTAAAAGTAAAACCTGAGTAATTGGACTAATCTAACATTTGGAGTTTGTGAATCAAGAGTCAAGGATGCTTAACTGTGATTCAACGTTGTATTTGTTACAGGGCATACTTGATAAAGGATTTACCTCTCTGTTGAGCCTTTGCATTTTGATTTAGATTTGTTATTTTTGGCTGATGCGATGAATCATACCTCACACTCCCTGGAGCCAGAAATTGTGCATGTGCAGGAACCAGTGCCATTGCTTAGCACCTCCAATGCCTCTGGAGTGGCAGCAGGGTTGTAGCTCATGTAATACTCTTGGAGCTGGGAGCTCAGGTTCTGCTCAGGCTCTGGACTCTTTTTACGACGCTTCCGCCCCACCATGGATCGCTGCGGCAGCAACCTGGTTGCAGCTGGATATCGCCGCCAAAACACATAGATAATTGTCAAGATTAGGGACATAGTGAAGAAGAGTGCCACGCTGCCCACCACCACTTTGTGAAGAGTCATGTGTTCCAGCTCTGGAGGTGGTATGAGCGTGGGTCGGGTGGGGGCAACTGAGTCTATTGGGTCTTTGCTCATATGCCCTGGAAAGGTAGGATGAGGAATAGGTCGAGGTCTGTAGGGTGGGACAGGACCAAAGGTGCTTGCTATTGGCATTGGTGGAGAGGCGCTAGTGGGGGCAAAGGTTGGTTCTCCTGTTGCTTCAGAAATGAGTTCTGACATTGGTGAGGGTGTTTCTGTCAGAACGTAATCAGTTTCCTCACAAATTCCATGGTTCCTTGTGGCTTCCATAATTTTTTCTCCCTGGAGATACTTAGGGCTGCTGCATATCATAGTGGTGTCTTTGCTACCCCGAAAACTTCTCAACCAAGCCACAAGCGGGCATATCCCAGTTCCACAATCCCACATGTTCCCGGCAAGGCTCATGGAGGTCAGGGATATCCATGCTGACACAGCCTCCTGAGACACATTGGACAGTTTGTTGGATTCCAGGTTGAGGACTTGAAGGTTGGGCAAGCAGTGAAACACAGCTGGGTCCAGGATCTGGATTTCATTTCCGGACAGATCGAGTTTCTGCAGTGTATACCAAGTCCATGGAAGGCCCTGGTTGACCACCTTAATGCGGTTCCACTGCAGGAAGAGTGATCTCAGATTGGCCAAGCGTGGAAACAGAAAAAAGTTGATCCGTGAGAACTGGTTGTGCTCCAGATGCAACTCCATTAGCTTCTGAAGCCCCAAAAATGTAGTGCGAGTAAGAGCCTTGATACGATTGTAACCCAAATCCAGAAACTCCAAACTTCGACACTCCAGGAATGCTCGAATTGGGATATTGGAGAGACCGTTTGAGCGCAGGTGTAGGTTTTGTAGTTTTCGTAAGCCATGGAACTGACCTGGCTGAAGGACTTCCAATTTGTTGTAAGACAAGTCCAAACTGCGAAGATTGGGAATTCCATGGAATGTTGAGTTGTGCAGCGATGTGATCCTATTGGAGCTCAGTATCAGCTCTTTAAGCCTGCGAACCCCCTGGAACGCACGACTGTCAACAGCTGAAATTTTATTATGGTCCAAGTATATCCAGAGAAGCTGGCCCAGATGAGCAAATTGATACGGCAGCAGGGTGTGTAGATCGTTGTAGCGCAGGGAGAGGCCTTGGCAGCCAACTGAGATGTTTTCAGGAACATCTAAGAAGCCAGCTGAATCACAATGTACCGTTTTCCCCTCGCATCGGCAGCTATTTGGACAGGTGCGCTCACCAAAGCTGAACAGTGGGGGAGCCCGCAAAAGGAGGAGGAGAGGGAGGAGGAGGTGTGTCAGGCGTCCATCACACATCAATGGACCTGAAAGAGAATAAGACAGAGAGAGAAGAGAGGATTTTAATGAAGTCCCATTTTCAGATGTTATATACAAAAAAGCCATGGACAAATACAAAATTCAGTATCCCCTGTGAAGCAGAAAGGGTTCAAAACGGATGTTAGAACTAATTTAAAGTTCTTTGTTGTATGTCAACAGATGCATATGAATGGCAAAACTATAACACGAGTATATGAACATACTGTTTTCCGAGTTAGTTTTGTCAAAGACAAGGAGGACCTTGACACTAGGGCTGTCCCGAATACCATTTTTCAGGCTCCGGATATTCGGTAGTAATCAGCAGCGAATATTCGGATATTCGACGCTGGCTTCAACACGTGTATTTCGGTTTATTCAAGGCATTAATTTTGTTATTCTACAGTATTGTTGTTTTATAGTTATGTGTTAATGTATACAACCCAATGTATGTTCTTTGAAATTGAAAAGGATATCGCATTGTGTTTGTTACTTTCGTTGCAGTTGTATATGTCATAAGTGTAACTTGGCTTGGCTTCCTATTTTGTATGGACATGCTTTTATTTTGAAGGAGAGTTAGCGCTGTTGACAGGAAGTTGTTGTTGCTATGTTGTTGCTATGAAAAAAAAACAAAAAACGAATAACGAAATCCGAATAGTACTCCAACGACCGAATATTCGGATATTCAGGTACAGCCCTACTTGACACAGATTTACTTATCTGATCATTCCACTTATAATGAAGACATATAAAAAGGTTTAAAGGTCCAACGCTCATTCACTCCAGATTCTGTCTGATATTTACTCAGTCTTGATTTTTATTTGTCATTATTGATGGAACCAAATTGAGCCAAACCAATAATATAAATATATTGTCCTATGGATCAATGGCATGACCTTAATCCTTTCAATCCATGCAAATGCAACGGCTGTCAAATTACAGGGTCTGCTTGAGGATGCTTATATCCATGCTGTATGATCAGTCTAGGACTTGTGGCCTGCTTTTAATGCAATACTACAATTAAAATGACAATGCGACTGGACAATCATTTTCAACAAACAAGCAAGGCAATCAAGGGTTTTTCTTTAAATAATGGTAGGTGCTTGAATGTCCTTGTCAGTAGCCTCATGTTTTAATTTAACATTCTCTTTTGATTTCTAATTCAACATCCTGCAGTACAGATCAAACATGTAAGAAGATGTGTCACTGCCCTAATACATTCAGACTGCACTATATGTCAAAGGACAAATCCCTGACCCAGGGCTCTTATCTGGTCTCACACTGAGTAACGCTTCGACAAAGGATATACATATGCTTTCAAATTTACTTTGACCTCCCCTCAGGCACATGTTTGTTCCCTGCTCTGTTTCTTAAAGTAGCCGCCTTGCCATTAACAGCTACAGATTTGACAATTAACAATGAGGAGCTTGTCTACTATAGCGTAAAGGGAGGAATGATGTTGTATGAACAGGCTGCAATGCCAATGGTATCAAAGTAGGAGGTATGTGAGGGTGGGAATTATAAACATTGTGGAAATGTATAAAACAGTAGTGTTTAATTATGCTATTAATATTATAGACGGTTTCAAGGTCTAGTGGATTTTAATGATACAGTACATGATACAACCTGCATGAAGTTTGTAAATTCTAGTAGGCAGCACTATTATTTGGTGAATTACTAAAATTATAAACGTGGGTGATTATTAAACTCTATATAGAGAATGATATAAATAATTTCTCTTGGTGGAGACTATTAGGGTAAAAATGCATTAAATAATAAGAACAACAGCAGGCCATTAGTTATGCTTGAAATTATTATACACAATATACATCTCGGTACTTTTTACGAAGTCAGATATATTTCGAGTTGCAGGTTAAAGCAACTTAGAAGATGTCTAAGGCACTTTTGATATAAATGTATATATCCTAAGACGGTTGAGGCAATAAAAATGGTTTGTTCTGGATGACTAATCTTAAGTGTTATTCGCCAGACCAGCTAGCATCCCACAGACATACCCACAGCGAATTTGGCTGAAACACTGTTTCTTCATATACAAACTGGAATTTGGATTTTGTGGTGGTATATTTACCACAATTTGACAACGTTATGCTAATACAGCTGAACTCCTGCTCTAAGTGCATCTGCCTTTCTTCGTATGTTGCAACGCCTCACAGCTACACCCACACGCTATCTTATTAACTATGCAGTCAACTGTGTCAACACCTCACAAACACAAGACTTGACTATGATTGAAACAAATTAACGGGAAAATACACATTGTATAGTCCTATAGAAAAAACTGAACCGTTTAAGTGAGGAAAAGGTTAGCTGATTGCGGAGGGGATGCTAGGAACTGAGAAACTGTTTTGCTGATTCATTTTGAAAGAGAAACAGCTGATGGAATAACGTGAGCACAGAAGCGACTTTTTCAATCTGTCAATGTCAGTGACAGTTCTTCACGTTTATAGTGCTGTCCCCTGCTTAGCTGTAGTGAAGCCAAAAAGGGGGCTGGCAGCGGGGGATTGTGAGCGGATGGCAGAAGAAACGGATCATGAATGACAACATCAAACAATATCCATATACACTGTCTTCCTATCTCGTTAGGAAAAACTAAAAATACCGATATCTTAACCTTAACCTGATACTAACCTCAGCCATTTACACAAATCTAAACTCCCATACTTTTGTAGAGGTAGGGTGTGGAAAAAGGTTCTCTATCAAGGTCTAACCCCCTAAATTTGAAGTACAAGAGCACACACATGAACTCCAAATATTGTGATTTGTTTGGTATATGCATGAGAAGTTACTGTTTGACTTTGGACAAGGTTTTTGAAATGACAGCAAGTGAATGACATGAATACAAAAACAAAAGTGCATTACATTACTGGCAGAATGTGCCACTCTGTATACTTAAGTTCTGGAGAGACATATTGCTTGTCCAGTACGGACAAACAGGCAATTTAAGGTTTACAGACAGAGGAAGACCATGATTGTGATGGAAAGATTGCAAGAATTGAAGATGCAAATTCAGAAATATGCATTTGAGTCACTTTGTATTCAAATCGACAAGTATTTTAGAAAGTTGGCTACTTAGAAAGGCTCCAGACTTATTTCAAAGTCGGATAATTACATCTTATCTGGGATACATTTATGTACTCGCCTTGTGGACCTCCATAGGACTATCGGCAAATAAGATGGTTGTTAATGGCAGTGGACGATGTTTATCTGTTCCAGCTCAATAACTTTGTTCTAGCTAAATGTTGTGTTGGTCACTAGCGTTCCACTATGAACAATTGCTGGCATATGCCCCCAATATGTCTGCCGAATTAAGAACAGAGCCACTTGCTAGAACAGCCAATCATCGAGCACATCTAGTTAAAGTACGAGAAGGTCTTGTGACTTGATGATGTTTTTCAAAAGTCAAGTTTAACTATGATCAGACACTTGGATTACAATTTTCCATTGAAGAAAAGTTATGAAAATGTGTGTTTCAAAGCAAAATAGTTATAAGAAAAACTGAAATTGGAATCAGCAGCAAACATTTAAAACAATTGGAATTGGCAAGGAATGTACAATCAGTGCAGCTAGTTTACTTATCATTTATATGTGTTGAGCTTCTGCTGTTAGCTGTAAACTAATTTTTTGAATCCTCCGTTGTCTAACTCATAGTATGCGGAACACATTATAATGCCATATTATACAAGACCTTAAGGGATGACCCACAACACAGTTTGTTGTGGGTCATCCAGATACAACTATTCAAAAGCTACTTCAGTGTTAGTATAATACTCAATACGGGCAGGTTTGTATTGAGCCATATAAAGACCAAATATGAAGAAACTATATCCCTTTTCAAAAACAATAATTTTTTGAAGTTGGAATTGATTCCATGCTGCAATGAGTTGGAATGAGGAACAGTACATTGGTTTGAGGCTGACATTTATTGCAATTGCATGAGTGGAAGTCGTACTTAGCAAAGTTGTTTCTAATTCCTAGCTTCTGCTCAACATCAGTTATGGTATGTACGTTAGTTCAGAAAATCGCACAATCTTAATGGATATGCCCAAATTCCATTTCCCATGTTACTACTAAAAAGCACATTATTGTGCATCTGGATTCGCATCGAAATATAAGAGAATGACAAACATGGGTTGAGTATTTATATTTTCATAGACATATCTTAAGATAAGAGTAGTATGGCAAAAGTAATAGCCATTTTCCACTGTGATTTCCTGCATACTAACAATAAGATAGGCAGTCCAACAATCTTTAAACTGCTTCTTTAATGAGTTTATAAATATTAACACATTGAATTGAAGAAGAGAATGAATGCGAACTATTGCTGGATTTATGTCAATAGGATTTGATTTGTTTTTGATCTGTATTTTTGAAAATGATGTAACTTTTTATCTTTTTTTAGCATATTGTTTATTATATTATAACTTAGTACTTTTTTTAACGCATGTAAGATATGCAACACTAAGCTGTCTGTGGCTCTTTCCTGCTGTAACGCTGCAAATGTCCCCTCTGTGGGACTACTAAAGGTATTCTGATTCTGATTCTGAATATGCAAGAATGCAAGCGAAAAAGAAGTAGGACGATAGAGGAGGTAAATGAGTCCTAGTGACACTGAGTATGATAATTCAGTGCGGATATCACACGTTGTGATAATGTGCGCTATAAATAAACCCCTAAAGTCCTCCAAGCAACAGATACAGTACACTGCCACTCTCATCACCTCCATTAGGTACCAAACTGACCAAGCATCCACGGCACTCTAGTCATTAGTCTTAAATGATGATTCCATTGGAGCTTTAAAAAGGGTCTGCCCTTAGGGGAAAAAAATACATTTGGGATCAAACAGAGTGTGTGACTCACACATATTTTACATGGTAGGAAAATGTTATAGAAAGCCACAACATTCAGCCACTGGCTCATTAACGTCTCCGCAAGACACCATCTTTAATTAGCACACATTGGTTCAGCATGGATTTCTGTGTAGACGGAGAAGTAATAAAAACCCACCGGACATGTGTACACCAAGCTTCCATAGGACGCAATACAGAGCAAAATGAATATAAGGCTTTCTCTTAAGCACAGGTTGATTATCTAACACTATCACATGTTGTATTCTGCACAGGCATCACTCAGGTTTTTTGTATTTTCTTCAATGCATCAGATGCTGGAAGAAGAAGAAACAAGGACTCCCACCAGACAAAATATATACCGGGCCTCCTACAGCTTTTCAAATGAATAATTTCAAACACTTGTCTCTTAGTCTGGCTAACAGCGGCAGTAGCCGACAGAAACTGCCATTATTTCTAATTGCAAGGATCTATATCCCTACATCTATGGGAAGAAACTAAATTGTAGTCCCTTTAATATTAATAAAATGCTACAACCATGGCTCTTGGCAGGCAATGCCATTTGTTCCCTTTTGGAAGAGATTTGATCTTTTGTGCTAAGCTTCACACATCTGTTTACCTGGCTCTCTCTTCTTAGTAGAGCATAACCAATCACAGCCAGAGGGTTTGGGAGATTTCATATCTTGTAGAACTTACATCTCGGGGTTTTGAACAACTTGCACTGCAGTAATACAGAAGTACACATTAGGGCGCTTTATCACGAAGATAAATCTGTTCCTAACTTTCAAGTCCAAAGTCATTTTTCCGCCCCTACTTGTTATAGCAGTGGATGGGGTTTGTGTGGTAAGCGGCAAGTCTTATAGATTAATAGATTCATTTATTTCTAAGCACTTTAATGGATTGCACCCTATTTTCTGCAGGGATGTCACCTTTAAAACTTAACCCTAACCATCAAGAACTTTTTTTGGGTGACCTGATTTAGCTTAAATCTGGAGTCACAACGGCAATGTTAAAGCTTAAATTAAAACGCTTTTCCTCCTTTAAAAGAATGTCAGACTCATCATAAAGTATTATAATCTATGAAAATGAATCCATGTTTCTCCTATGTCAAAAACCTGAAACCTTTATCACCTCATTGCAAGAGTACACGTTTCATATTAAGATGATTTAAGTTCTAAAGCTAAAGCACATTGCTTTTTCTTTTTTTTGCACGCAGCAAATTAAGCCTCAACACAATTTGTGTCTGATAAAGGTGCAATTGCGGCCAATGAATATCCATTACGGAACTAACTCTGTCCTCCAGCTTCCCTCTGGGCTCAACTACAGACCAACGGGGAGTAGTTTATGGAAGTTGGACTCAGATGTTCAGACTAAAAGTCAATGAAAATGAGCTTGGAAATGCACAACAGCAAAAGGTAAATCATTATATAATTCCATCAAATATATCTTATCCCCAATTACCTCCCCTATACATTTAACTTCCGACGTTTCTGGAATCCCATAAAAGTGAGACCACTCCCCACCCCTCCCTCTAGCTGGGGACAGAGTGGATTCTGGCAGGACTAACGGAGTCAGCTGTCGTATTCCTTGGCAGTGCGACAAGTTGATATTTCATTTGAAGACACCGAGCACTGATGCAAAGGCTATTACCCAGAGTGCCCAAGTGGGTTGGCCAGAGAGGCTAGGGCCGCACAGGGCACTTCAAAGAAATGAAAAGTGAGGAAGAAAACTAAATACTTCTTATTAAGTGGTCTACTTTAGAAGAGGCTATACACATTACAATGAAGAGTTCTTTGTGGCAGCTGTACAAGGTTATACACTGGTAGAAATGAATAAACCATTCTACCAGTATATTTTGCCAGATCTTTTTTTATAGAAAAATACAATTAATATGTAAGTATAGTGCCTTATTGGTAACCAGGAGGCTGTAGTTTATATACAATAGGTCTTTTTAAATCATTACAAACCTCAAATATGGATTTGATAATAATTCCAACACCGCCTCTGTCATTTCCTTCCCCCTTCTTAGACTGTTTTACTCTCTGACACTGGAGCCAAGGGTCTTAAAGTGTGGTTGAGCTTAGGCAAGCAGAATTCTAGGGCACGACAGCATGTGTGATAGATTACATTATTGAGTGTGTTCACCCAGATTTAAGGCAAATAAAATATAAAATGATTTCAGGGCAACCAAGTGTGTGACATATTACCAGTCACATGGCCCATCATGCAACAGTGATTAATTGGGACACACTTGCATTGGAATATTAAAATGAGGTACCTTTTACACACTTAAAACCCATTATTCCACGCACATTAATTTGAAAATTGGAGTCAGTCGTAATTTCAACTCACAGCAGATTTATGATAAAAGCTTATTTTACTACTGAAGCTGCAAAAACATGCCAGTCCGAAACACATACTTTACAGTTCAACAAGAACAAGACAAATGGAGAAATAGAGTAAAGCTGGCAAATATCACACCAGTAGTGGAAAACTACGGCTTAAATGGAGCAGCAAGCATTTACAATTCTAATTAAATGAACAGTCAATTATCTTAGCTCAGTTATTCGGCTTGGATTTGTAAGGGATGTAGTTACTAAGGTCCAATGAGTCCGTGACTTACTCTAGTGCAACAATAAAAGACGGGGAATGAAGACAGACATATTGCTTTGCTTGCTATAGCTTATCCTGCTGGCACTTTTATGTGGAAAAAGAGAGAAGCCTAAATTATTACCACTTAAAGACTTAATGCCATGACAAGGAGTATTGATTTGCTAAGTCCAAGCATTAACATTCCAGATCAATGGGACTAGCAACATACGGTGTGTATAGTTTTAATGTATCCACAAAACAAACTGCCTGTAATGTACAACTTCTCTCTGTAAGTGCAGTGCAGCATAGCTGGCCACCATGTCTATTGATTCACGTGTCTAACATTCCAATTTACACCGTTAACTTTGAGGTTAGGGTTATTCACCAATCCTATAAATTGAGTGTGTCCAAGTTTTTTTGGCAATCATCAGATTTGTTTCCCTCTTATGATGTTAATATGTGTCACAACTATTTACATCTTGTAGACACAGTATTGTTTTGACATTACAAGCAGCAGGAATTATTGCAAGGATGCTTGTTTGTATACTTTTAGATTGTATTACTTTGGTATTTATACAAGGTGAGATTCATACTTTAAGGATCTATATTTTATTATCTTATGAACAAAAAAGTTACTTGATTAAAAGTAATTTAAATTATAAATTGATTTTAAACAAATCTACTTAGTATAGGGAGGATAATACCTTCCAAGTTGCATTTTTTGAAATCTTTTGAATTTTCCTTGTAAATTAAGACAGTTTTTTCTTAGCATGCAAGTTTAACAGGGTGAATCACTAGCTATGTTAACTGATGACAGTCCTTCCCAGAGCAAAAGGTGTTTGTCTGCGTAACACTTCAAAGAATAAAGATATTAAATGTACATTGGTATAAGACAAACAGCAGTAAATCCGCACTTCTAAGTAACTGGGGCAGAACATGTTTTGAATAATAGTTGATCAATAATGCATTTCTCATAAAAAATGTGATGTTTTTGACGTCTTGATTGTGACTCTTTTGTGTTTAACTAGCTTTTATGTGGATTTACTCATTTAAAAACAACAAATGATAGAAGCCAGACAGTTGTTTCATAGAAATCATTATTGTTTTACCTTTTGACATTTTGTGGGTGAGGGTAAAAAATAACCAATTGGCCTAATTGGTTATTTTGAATGTCAAAATGTTCACACAACATGTCTTTGGGGCCATGAATGCTGTCTGCTGTGAAAGAAAGGCAGAATGGCTAAGGAAGAAAGTCTGTTTTTAAAGAAGGCTTTGAGCCTTTGGAAATCCACAATTAAGCCTCTGTATGACCATGTTGACCATGCAAGGGATATTTAAATGAAAACATGGATGAATCCTGTTTCATAGTAAACAACCTATGCACCGTGTGAATATTCAAAATGAAAAATATTGATGGTACTAAACAGAGGGCAAAAGTGATTATCAGCAGTGTTTTGATATGTCAGTACGTTCCTTCCTGATGAAGATCCGTCAAAGATAGATCATAATTACATTTATACAAATAATTAGTGTGGTGCATTCTGGTTGTTGTAGTTTTTTTAAATGTTGAGCTAAAGCGAATACCACAGCCCCTTTTCCCTTTTTCTTTAAAGTCCTGTAGCAATATCAAAAATATTATATTAGACAGTCCAGCTGTATCTAGTCTCATGTGACGAGAACATTTTTCTAGCTGTGAAATACTTCTTTAAGGATGTGTTCCCCTAAAAAGATTACAGCATGATGGACACTTTTTGATAAGAGGGAATTCAAAAGGTCATAACGCGGTGAGGTATGACTTTAAGTTGGCAAATGTTACTTTTAATATTAAACCTATTCATGTTGAACATAGTTTTCGATATAGAATATATGAATTTTCCAACATCATACAGTTTTTCTCGTACAGCAGCGCAAGGTGGACAGTTTGCCTCTCTAACAGCAGCATCAATCTTAAGCAGCGGTTTGAAATGTGACAGCTTAAACTATACACAAGCCTATATGTTCGGTACTTAAATGAGAGTGGCTTTCCAATGGACCTACTTACACACCCAAGTTATTAGAAATCTGTGCAGAGAGGCAGAAAGCTGCATTTATCGATATAAGTGCTGGTGTCAAAAGATCAGTACACATCGTTAAAGCTGGCCAGTGTGAGGAGGGCCTTATGTAAAGCCTGAGGAGTTCACACCATGGATGCTGAGTGTGTGTCGGGTATGCTGGGAGTCAGTCAAGGTCAGAAGCATACTTACTCTGAAGTGAAAAAACAAATACTTAAAATTAAAGTTACATTTTATATAGACTATATATCATTTACCGTTCTCCATTTGTCCTTAATTAGTCATTTGAACTTTAAACTACAAGAATGCTTAGTAAAGTTACAGGAAGCGACAAATTAAGATGAAAGGTAATAAAATATACATTTATTTGAATACTTTTGCTTAATCTTACCTGATTCCTTTAGAATATTTTTTTCTGCTGACCTCTTGTAGCCAAGAGAGTAACGACTATGGGTTGAAGGCATGTGGAGTACAATTATTATCATATTGTTAAGAAAACAAAAAATGGTCACAAAACAACACAAACTTTTTCCGGGGGACACTACAAGTGGTGCAAACAGTGGGAACAAGCTAGCTGTTGCTATAGTTTGTGG
This sequence comes from Gymnodraco acuticeps, assembly GCF_902827175.1. Taxonomy (NCBI): domain Eukaryota; kingdom Metazoa; phylum Chordata; class Actinopteri; order Perciformes; family Bathydraconidae; genus Gymnodraco; species Gymnodraco acuticeps. The sequence goes on along the minus strand of NW_022990652.1, from coordinate 32,888 downwards.
CTTATGAAGATATCGAAGTTGGCTAGCACGGTAATCACATTACACCGACTTTATGATAATAAAAAAGTCAGCCAGCATTCAGAGGTAGCTTTAAATTAAAAGAAAATGCCATAAAATGGATATGCTCACGCAGAAAAGTAGCCAAAGACGCTGAACACATTGTATATCTAAAGAATCGAAAACTACGTTATATATAAATATAAATTCAGATAACTCTTTCCCTGGGGGATATAGGCTTATTCAAGGAATAGATGAACTCTTTTGGCAAGGGCTGCAATGTTTGCAAATCCATTTAAATGTAAAAGCAATCAAGCTTTTTTTAGATATCAGGTCATTTTTCAACACCACTGAAGGATAGCAGACTTAAATAATTTGATAATACAGAAAAGTGCTTTGGTTCCGTTGTTAGCTCCTTGCAGGGGTTTTCTGCCTTTGTCATTACTTGCTGTGTTTGTGTTATGAAACTGGTGAAGGTGTTTCTTAATTTGCTTGTGTTGTGTCTATTTGCAAGCATTGTTAATTTTCAGAGCTCTCAGGGAGACCGTAAACATGTATAAAAAAACAACGTAGGCTGTAGTGGGCTTTGGGGACGTACACATATACACAACGCATTACCATGTGCTTGTAGTTTGTTTTTTGTTGTTATGCAAGCTCAGCTCCCACATTGCTCACTGCCAGACTTTGTTCTCAGTTCTGTGTCTCTGCCCGTATCACATTGCACTACTTCAATGAGCAGGACACACTGTTTGTCTTTCACACTTGAGAACACAAAACAGAAGTCCAAACTTTGAGATGCTAGAAAGTCCAGCACTCCGAAAGGTCGACCAGGACGAATGAAATGAAAGGAATGACCAAGAGTTGCAGTGAAGGAATTTCATATGCTGTGTTTTGGCGGTTTAAACGCGTGTGTGGGTAGTGGTGAAGTGAATATTACTAAACTGCTGCAGAAAGAGCCTGATGGGAGCTTTCAGTCAGCTCAGAATGAGGAAACATGCATCGTGCTGACACAGTAATCCTTATTGATGGCTTGAGCTTTTTTTTAAAGGAGCTGCTGGATCCATTTACAATGTTCAAGGTTACTTCTTCTATGTCGTTTAAAATGTGTGTGAAATGTGTCTTTATCATGCATAACATGGCTCCGGAAGAAGTACTGGTAACATTTTCTGCCACTGCCTTTAATCTGTTGCATAGAGAGAACTTGAATTTCAATGTTTATTTCATCTAATAAGGACTTGATAATTCATTGATAGAGCAAAGACATTTGATCCAATCATATTCTCAAATTCTGCATAATGGCGTTAAATCTGCAGGAGAAATGCGTTGTTCTCAGCCAGTGGCAAACCTCTGGATCTTATAATTATGTTTGGAATTGCAAAAAAATTGAACACAGGTTTGTTTTGTTTTCAAGCAGAAATGCAGCTTATGTTTCCAGACATGGCCCCATAGGCCAATTACTGTCTATGTGCTGTAGGAAACTGATGGATTATCATACAAATTGAAGGTTATTTCAACATAATTGCCCAGTTGCTCTTGCTAAGCAGTACTACAACATGAGTTGAGTACAGTCTGTCAGGCCTCTTGTTGTTCACAATGACTCCTGTTTTGCCCGCCCCAACTAAAGTTAGCCCTCTTTGCATCGTTTGCAGAGCTTTGTTGTTGTGGGTTGATGAGCTGAATATACATTTCACAGCTAAGGCCACACATGTGATTAGAATCAGTGTTGGCCTTGTCAGTAACCAGTATGTACCTCGTAGCTTGTTTTGGCTCGTATAAGCCTAAGCCTAACCATACGACATTACTTGATGCTTCATTAATCGATAAATTGTCAACTATTGATTTGCCAACAATTGATTCATTGTCTTAAGTAATGTATTAAGAACAATAAAGTGTCTGCTTTAGCTTCTCAAATGTGAATATTATCTGCTTTTCATTACTTCTCACTTGACTAATGGAACATTTAAGGACCTAATCTTGGGCTTCTGAGAAACACTGGACGCCATTTTACACAATTTTCTTACATTTTTCAGATAAAAAAGACATTATTTCAAACAACCCCTGTGTACTTTTTCGTTTTTATTTTTATTTTGACTAATTTTGTTTGCTATTTCATTTGTCACTTTTGGGTCTCTAAAAATATATGATTTGAAAAACTGTACTTGTATTATAAAATAATGTGACCCCAAATAAATAAAGAATTAAAAAAAAAAAAAAAAAAGACATTATCAAGGGATTATTCTGCAAATATTCGTAAATTGCAGGCCTATACATTAATAGATTAATAATAATAGATTTAATTTGTTAGCGCTTTTACAGGTGCTCAAAGACGCTTTACAGATATAGTGAAGAGAAAATAAAAGAAAGGAACAACAAATAAATATATAGTTAAAGTTAAAGTCAAATAATACAAAAACAATCACACATTAAAAGCCAGATTGAAGAGGTGAGTTTTTTGAAGGTGGTGAGGTCAGTGCAGTCTCTGATGGGTTATGGGAGTGAGTTCCAGAGGGAGGGGGACATTGACTTTAGTCAATTATAGAAGATAACGCGCCGGCGCGTCCAAGTGCGCATAATTTACGTAAATTAATCATATATTTTCGATTATAAGGAGTAGAAATATGATTCAGATATCCGCGGAATCGCTGAAAGTGTAGCTTTCCAGCCAGCGACGTGCAGTCAGGGGAGGCAGGGGAGGCAGAGCCTCACCTGTCATACTCCAATGTAACGGAAAAACAACTAAAGAAAAACTAAATAGTAATAATAATAAAATGTCTCCACTGATCTGTGTTGTAAGTGTGATTTCTGTATGATTCCAATCGCTTTTTATAGTCAAACTCAGCAAATTGGCCGAGCTCCGCTACAACTACATGGGAGCGAAGAGGAGTGAGGCAGGGACGAGCTCTGCCTCACGTAAGCCCACAGTAACTGGCTGGAGCGCGGGCAGTAATTTAACGCGGGCACTTATTTTGTGAGCGCGCTCAAGCCAGTTACTGTGGGGTGAGGTGAGGCACAGATGAGCTCTGCCTCACCTCAGAATGCGTCACCCCACAGAAACTGTCTGGAAAGCGGGCCCTAAGCGCATGCCTGTTACCATCTCACTGTATGTCACCAATGTAATGTTTGTAGATCCCTTTATTACATTTATCCTCACCATCCATAGTCTCTAAATAACTTATTTCACATATATTTGATATTTAGGCCCGCTGGTCTCATCATACAACGGCAATGAAAAAAGCACCTGGAGAGGCAGCCATAACCTCTGCCGCACTGAAGGGGGCGCACGTGAGCCCACATGTTCTTGTTGCTACTATTATTCTACGCAGAGACGGTAGACGCGAACAACAAACTAGACTTTTGTTTTGAAACTAGAGGAAGATAAGGAGGACTTTTACAAAAATGTAATGGAGATTGTTGTCCAGAAGGATAGCATGGACTTCATCTTCAAGTCAAGGTAAGACCACAATTGTAATGAACATGGGATCTTACTAAGAAAGTTCCACACATGTGTGTGTGTCTGAGAGAGAGAGAGAGAGAGAGAGAGAGAGAGAGAGAGAGAGAGAGACTCCTGTCCAACCTCCCAAACTTTCTTTTTATGTGTGCATTGTTATTTGTGCTTGAGCAACATTTGACTTATTATTTCAATGAAATTAGTTGTAATTATTGTCCTACATTTTAATTTGTTTTACAACTAACATTTTAAATTTGTTTTACAGAGAGGTTTCACATCTGTCTGGGCCTAGTGGCCCACAGGCGGCGTTTATCCAGCAGCCAGAACATCCATCTGTGCCGGCCCCCAGGTCAAGATCTACTGTGGCTCAAGGGCCTTCACCAGAGCCATCACCACCAAGGACCAGCAGACCAGCATCACTACAGCTGCCTCCACCTCCATCTGCAGCGGCCAGGTCAAGATACACCTCAGCACAAAGGCTCCACCACAGCCATCACCTTCAACCCAGCCAGCAAGGAGGTCTCGTGGAGGTCTCGTATAGCACTTGTACACCCCACCTACACAGAAGCCCATGCACCATCACCCCCACCTACACAGCAGCCAGACCCACTCTCTTGGAAGACAGACAAAGACCTTGACACTGTCTTGACATTTATAATGAAGAGTTGGTTGAAAGTTCTGATGTTCAATATTGTAAATAGTGAGATTTTCCAGTTTCTTATATTTATAATAAATAGTTGGTTGAATACAAAGTTTGAATGCTCAATTTGTATTTGTACACATCACATGAACCTTGGTATGTAATATGAAGTCATTATTTAGTCCTAATGTATCTCAGTCCCTGCTGTGGTGAAAGTAGAGTGATAAACACCTGTTTTACTCAAAATTCGAATTAATTAATTTTCATTTTAGACATGAATAACACATTTATATACAGTGTAATTCAAATATTTCACTGCTTTTGTGATCCTAAGACTTTGGTAACCAAATCTAAAACACCAAAATAATTCGATCACATGAGTAAATTTGTGTTTTCACAAGAGTTTTGAAGATTTTCCGAAAATCGGATGTCAAATTTTAAGCTTTTGAGCTACTTATCTCATCAAACAGTGCTCTAAGGTGAGTAATTTGCATATATAGCAATACCAGAGATTGTCCTGAACATTTTGATATTTAACACATGGGGTGCCATGTTAGAAGAAATACATTTAAAAGGTGATTTAAGAAAACATCTAAAAATCGAGAAAATACCCTTAGACTCCAGAGGGTTAAACAAAAATTCAAAATATGCTGTAGTTCTGCATTTCAAATGTGAGAAAATGTTGCTCTTTTTGGTTTTATATCACTGTAAATTGCAAATGATGGTGTTGTGGCCAGGAAATTCAAGCATTTCAGGGAAATTGGGATGGGAGTTAATCAAATGTAGTCAAATCATGCTTTAGATAAGTGTTTGCTGCAACTCTAGTTGCTGTTCTGAGTAGTTCTTACTACGCTGGTATTCTCAAATACAGCAACAAGTGTCTGTGCAGTCATAATCAGGGCCCTGTCAGGGTTGCAAACAAGGATTATTTTCATTATTGATTAATCTGCCTGACATTCTAGATTCATTGATTTATTAGAATGAAACATTTGTGAGACATGAGACAATTGTAAAATGTGTGATATTGGTCTATTTAAATAAACTTTGATTCATTGATTGTTTGATTGATAACAAATATCAGAAAATGGAGAATGATGGCCTTACTAGTTTCTCAAAATCCAAGTTGATCTTTTAAAATTGTATTTGTCACTTAAAAAGCTGAACATATTTTAGTGTAATATGACCAGAAAATCCCCATATTTGAGAAGCTACAAACAGCATTTTAGGATAATTTGCATGGAAGATTACCACGATTACAGTACCTAGACTACAAGCATTACGCCACATCATGTTGATGTCATGTTTAATTGTCCTAAGGAAGAAAAGGTCATATAGAGACAGTGTTAATATTGCCCTCTTACGTAATTTGTGAAAAACAAGACACTGCGAGAGAGCAATTCAGTCACAAGTGTTGATATCCTAAGCAATGCAGCCACTTATGTTGGCTGAGAGTAACTGTGATGACATAATTAAAACTGTAAAAGCATGTGCTCATTAGTCGAGCTAAGCTGCTCATTACTTGGATAAGTGCCACCATTCTGCACAGATGTGCGGGGCCGCGCGCATCTCTGCAGCCTGTGCCAGATTTCCGGTTCATTTAAAAATAAAAAACGAAACAAAAGAAGAGGCATAACTAAAGCGAGACAGACAAAAATCCATCACAGTGGGGCTGCAGTTTCAAAACGCCTCTCTCTGCACCTAACCGCCAATCAAACAAGTGTGCACGAGTGTGCCTCTGCTTAATAATAGTCCTTCACTGAGATTTTCAACAAAAGTTGCACTTAAAAGAAAAAAGGGAGATGAGGCTTTCCATCATAACACCTGCAGAGGGCTTGCATTTCAACCTCGTTTCACGCATTTTCAGTGACATTCGGAACACCCACCGTTCTCTTTGAGCACCTAAAAAATATGCAAAAAAATGAGCTGGGAAAACCGAAGAGAAGTGTGGGTTTGTGAGGCTTGGAGCACCCACAGACAGTAAAATGGAGGAGGCTGATAGGCAGTGTGGGATGAGATTGTAGGTGCCCAGAGCTGTCAGGAGAAGAGGGGAGGTGGATGGAGTCAAAACATGCCAGAGCTCTGATTGGAAAATAAGGAGAAGAGGGAGAGGGGGGGGGGGTATGCAACTTCAATACGGGGGATGTCATATATGACACTTAAATGTTGTCAGGGACTACAGATGGAAATTAGCTCAAAGCTAAAATCCGGCATATTTACACTTGAAGCATTATTTATTTAAAGTGTTCATCAATGTGCATTGTCCCTGTTCAAATAAACGATTAAATGAAATGAAAATAAATGACACATAGTTGTCTATTATTAGCTCATTGTGCACCTGCACGTCGCACATTTTGGCTTCACTTCCACATCATAAAGGTGTGAGCATGATTGTCTCCATCCTCCTCTTGAGGCACCAGCACTCTCTCCTGCAGTGTTTGTGTTTTTACATTTAATAGAGCAGGAAAACCTCTCAGTGGTGATGATGCAACGAAAATAATCTCAAGAAATATTGGCAGTTGGAAAAAAAGTAGTGATCTGGAGCGAATAAACCGCAAGAAAGATGGAATTATCCAAACATCCACACTATCATATGCGTCATATCAACCCTCATTGTTATAATAAGGACCACATATACGCTCAACTAATAATAGTGATGATTCAGACTGATGATGCCTGCTCGTACTTACCCATGATGGCTCATCGGTCCGTTCCCCCCCGGTCCTCCGTGGCGCAATCCGCCGCACAGATCACGACTTCCTCCGTGTCTCCTTTTCCTTTCCCAGCACCTGGAGAGCCCCCGGATCTCCACGCGCCACTCACGCTTCGGGTGACTCGCCTGCCTTCATTCCAAAAAACTGCCTTGTATTATAAAAAAGCTTCTAAAGTTTGCGCCCATGCTCATTGACGCAGGGGGAACTTTCTAAACATGTCGCAAATATCCATCCAAGTTGGAAGTCAAACGCCAGGGTATATAGGTTTTGTTTTCAACCGATAGTCTTGGAACAGGTGAAAAAAACGTCACACGGTGCAAAAGTTAACGACGAGGTGGGATTCGGTGCGGTGATCGGCGGAGGCAGGTGTCCTCTGCTGCGCAAACATCCAGCGAAGCGAGCAGTGATCGCAGGCAGCAGGCGCGGGCACTGTCAGGGGCTCCTGTGTGCAGCGCATCGGAGAGCGGGGTCCGCGTGTGCGCGCCCGGCTGCGTGGGGGACGTGTGTTTGCGCGTGTGCACGTGGGAGAAAACGAAACGGGAGAGAGGATTCAATGCAGTGTTTAACAGCTGCAGGCAGATATGGTCAAATGTGAGATTTTGTAGGTTTTTTTCGTGGATGGGATTTTCTCCATATCCACCGACACAAACAAACCAATGAAGTCTCTTGCTTTACCATGTCCATTATGCAGGTGTATATGCTGAGGGCTAAGTGGTCATCATTATAGCATGAGTGGGTAAGTACTGCCTGATCCCACCTCTTGTTGCATAATTATTGTGGATAGCAAGGATGTATTGCCTGGGTTTGCAACAGCAATACTTTCCCCGAGACATTTTAAAACAGTGAAGCATGTATACCATTAGGGAGCAATGTCTGAATTAGAGAGAACATGGTTATTTCCAGCCATTATAATCCTTTTTTATCCCAATAAAAGTCCTACTGCAATGCGAATTCTCTTTAACATGAAATACTCAGGTTGAAGTATTACGAAGTTATCCCCACAGTTCATAACACCTTCAAATATTTGATTTAGTCTCCCCCCCCTCTTCCTTTCTTATTCCTAGGATGGTATTTGGTCTCCAAATTGGTACTTTCCTTTCAGATGTTTCAGACACTAGGACAAAAAATCAATTATACAACTGTTGCCATTAGGAGAAATAGCTCCAGCCTGGCGTGACTTCTGGGATAGTCTTGGCACACCATTTAGTGACTTAGTGAACGTTTATGACGGTGTGACATTGAAAGTACAGTAGGACGTTCAACGTGAGCAAATACAGACGATTAACTGTCTTCAGTCAGGCTTTGGGTTTTGCATTGAGAGAAACTGCAGGCTGGTATAGCAGAATATTAGAGGGAATATTTTTGGATTAACTTGTTAAGTGATCACAGACGGAATGGGGAGTAAGGCAATATATGTAACCGGAATACGTAATCAAGATACAACATTTTTTTACTTTATTCTCGTACAAAGGGGAAGTCAAAAAAATATGTAATCCTTTTTTAAAGCGGCCCTATTATACTTATGTTTTGGTTTATTTGTTCAAATGTGATATGTTTTCATGCTTTAATGTTGAAAAGGTGCTTTATTTTTCTAATACTGCCTGTGCTGCTGCACCTCTTTTAAGCAAGAGCCAAGTCTGCTCTGATTGGTTAGAAGGCCGGCTCTGTTGTGAATGTTCAACTATTTAGGAATGTCCCACTCTTAGCATAGCCAATAGAAGCACAAGTATTACGAGTGATGTCACAATGTCCCGAAAGTAAACAAAGGAAACCAATGGAGGTGGGGGGGGGGGAGTGTGTGGGAGAGAATCTCACTCTGGAGGGAACTCTGGGATTGTAACCTTTGTAGACCATGTACATGCACTAAATCCTATATAACGCGCTGCAGGGAAGGGTAAACTCAACAAAGCATAATAAGGCCAACTACAAAAGCATTTGTTGAACAGCATTAGTCATCGGCAGGCTTTTTCTATAATGTATCTGAAATCCTGAGGCGTGTGTTTCGCTGTGTTTTTTCTTCTGACAGTTCAGTAGGTGGACACCTGATTTGTTTAAAATACTGTGGGTGCTCTTATGCTCCATATACTATAGTTTATAGTAGCATATAGAGCATGTTCTGTTGATAAGGAAGGAATGATACAAAATAACTTGGTTTCTTATTTTCTAAGGTTGTCTAATACTGTATAGTACAGTTCAGTAAAAACCATCTTCATGATATTTAATTTTATATTTAATTAAGTTGCATTGCATCTGATATTGAGGTTATAAAAAGTAGTAAGGAAAGTAATCAGGTTACATTCTTTTATAATTTGATAATTGGATTAGGTAATTAATTAGATTTTGTTTTACAGGTAATGTGAACCATGTACCAGTGTCTTGGCCAGTGGCTTCCAAAATCTGCTTCAAGACACTGGTACTGGCCGACCCAGCTATAAAGGGATCAGCCCCTTCCGGCCCTGGTTAAACCATAATCCATCACGTGCACTTCGCTCGACCAGTCAGCCAATCGGCTTGCCTCTTCATCTCTGCGAGTGGGACCCAGGTACCCCTCAAAAACACGCCGGTTTGCTATCCTCCTAAATGGTGGAACGAGCTCCCCACTGTGATCACGACAGCAGAAACTCTGCATGTCTTCAGTCGCAAACTGATTTCAAATGATTAGTTTGGTGTGCATGTGTCACAGTAATCTTTATAACAAGAAGAAATGGAAGAATGTAAATGCAAACTGAGCAACAGGGGTACAAAACCTACCATTACCTAGTCGTTTGATTCTGTTGTGGGCAAATCAGCTGAAGTATCCGGCTTTCTGTGGTCAGACCAAGAGCATCAAAAATAATTATGTGTTCTTTGACTGTCAGACTTGTTCTGCTTCTTTGAGCCGGTCACATAGCAACCCCACTTCTTTATTTGTGTGTGGATTTCTGAAACCTCAAAGACAAGATTTTTCGGAGAAACAGGATTAAATCCTTTAGCTCTCGTCTAAAATGAGGTGCTGTTATTTAATCCAGTTCCTGCAGTGCTTTCTGGAAATGTGTCCATGTTTTTAAATAGAGTCCGCCCCGGTGATAACATGTAGTTCCTGAGATAACATTTAGTCCAGTGCAGCTCAGTCAGGAATGACATTTGAGACAAGCAGTGACAAGAGCCGTGAAATTAATGTAACAAGCGCAGGGAGCTGGCCCATGGAGGTCTGATGTTGGCCCCGTCCCCTGGAGCCGCATGTCACAAGGAGGCAGGGCTGTAAATTAGCAGCTCTATGGGTACCCCCCCCCCCAAACCACTTCCACTAACCTCCTCCTTCTCCTCGTTGACCTCAGACGGGGCCTTGGTGCTGCTTGTGAAGAGGACGAATGGCAAACAGCAACGAAATGTAGTGTCAGCAGAGAGGTGTCAGGTAAATGCAAGAGGAGAGGAGGAGACAAGAGGAGGAGGAGGAGGAGGAGGAGGAGGAGGAGGAGGAGGAGGAGGAGGAGGAGGAGGAGGAGGAGGAGGAGGAGGAGGAGGAGGAGGAGGAGGAGGAGGAGGAAGGCCCCCCATGACAGAGGGTGAACAGTGATAACAAAGGGGACAGGACAGGTGATGCCACTCGGGTGAGCTGTGAAAAGCATGTCTGTCTCTTGGGGTCTCTAAGACATCTTTATGTGAAAAAGGCCTCCTGCTGCCAAAGGGAAAATGGCTCTTGTTTGGAAAATAATGAAATACTCAAATGGTGTTTTAAAATGTGGGTTAGGTTTGGATCTAAAAAAGACTTTGTTTGGAAACATAATTATTTTGGTTCAAAATGGGGACAAAGCGGAGGTCAATAGCATTTTCGACCTCAGCAACAGAGAGGGTAAAAGTCAACAGGTAGGATTAAATACACATCTGAAAGACAAAATAAAAAACAACAAATTCCCCCAAAACAAAGTTGATTAAAAAGACAAGATGGAGTGTAGAAAGAGACAACAGGGATCTGAAAAGGGAAGACAAATACAGAAAAAGCTATATAAGCTGATGTTACTAAATGTGCCAAACTCAGCATTTGTTTTGCAAATAAAAATGGCTTGCAGCTTGAAATTGAAAGTACATAACAAGAAGTCATAACCTGACTCGCCAGATTGTTTATTGCAGACAACTATCTGACAAAACATCATTGGAAAGGTTAGGAAGATACTTGGCAGGCGATTGGGATTAACCATGTCTCTTTTACGTTTGTTCGTTTCCATGGTTTCAATAATAACCGTGCGGTGAGGGATAAGGAACAGGTGCATGGATAAAAGGAAAACATCAACGTCATGCTATTTATTGCTCTGCTTCTATAGAGCCAGAGGTAGGATTCCTAAAACCATAGAGAGCGTTTACATTGCAACTAAAGACGTCAGCGTTTAGTTGAATGCATGTTTTTCTGCGGATGACAGCATCAGGGTTGATTACTCAGAGTTCCCATAAAGAAGGTTTAGTTTTTTGTGTGAAAAAAACTAAATCATTGTTTTTAGCCCTGAAAAAGCAAGATTAAAATATCTACTACACTAAAATCTACAAAACATTCCAGAATGTTAGTGACTGGGCACTAAGTTTCAACAGTCCCATTTAAGCCCAGTCTGCTCTGATTGGTTAGCTACCCACTCCTGACTCCTGTTGTGATTGGTCAACTGCTCAACTGCCCCTTATCACGTACAATGTGTTGGAGCACTATCCTATAGAAGCTTGAGTGTTACATAGTGATGTCACTATGTCGTGGAAGTAAACAAAGGACTACAATCAAGGCGTTACAGGAACTTTGGGATGTTTGTATTCGCAAACCATTTACATTCACTTAAACCAGTATAATACACTACAGGAAAGGGATAACCCCATAAAGCATAACAGGGCCCAGTTAAGACAATTACAAAATCTTTAAACATAGCAGGAATTCATGTCTTCCGTCGAAAACAAGTTACAGAAAAACGTATTCATGCAATTCCTCAGTTGGATAGACTACTCAAATGTAAAAAAAATCTTGTCTTGAATTGTGCTGGCATGTGTTTCAATGAAACCGAGAAAGTGGAGCACATCACACTGGTCCTTGAATCTCTGCATTGGCCTCCTTATTGTCAACGGATAGCTTTTAAAATCCTGTTACAAGTCTATAAAGATCTAAATGGTCTCAGGCCTCGATACATCTCTGAGTTACTTTTACGTTAGGAAACACCTGGACCCCCCCAAGACATTTGGGATAAGTACACAGGGCGTATCAAGAATCTAAACAACAGGAGGGGAAGCTGTGTGTTTCTAAGATCTCCACCAATGGAACAAGCTTCATTACGGAGCCCCCGAGGGGACATGGAGACAAAAAAATATTTGAAAAAAAAAAAAAATTAAATGTTTTGCGAGATCTCGCAAAACCCCTTTGCGAGATCTCCCAAAACCCCGTTGCAGTTTGTAGACGGTCCCTAAGCACTCCTCTCCCTCCTCCAGCTGCAGATTGTGACCAATTCTTGATGTTTAGCTCGGATGACGGCGCGTATCGAACTGTTCTGATAAAAACGACTCTGTAGCTCGTTGTCTACCTTGCTATGATTGTAGTCATGTTGTTTGTATTTTTACAACGTTATGTTCATGAGTTATTGATCCGCAAAATTCGAATCTGTCAATAACTCAGCTCAGAGGGACGTGCATGTCCCCTCGCTCTGAGTGTTCTCTTGAGGTGTCTTCACTTATGTGAAACCCTTTATAGATACAGTCTATGTGTGAAACCCGTGCCTATTGCCAAGCACTGATGTTATATCTTTATATTTAAGGCCAAGCTCAAAGTAATATCGATGAACCACTCCATTGTTGTGGTTTCTGTGTTGCCGTAGCAGCCGAACTGACCAGGAAGTACTAAATGAAAAGTATTGCAAGATCTCGCAAAACATTTTTTTATTTTTTTTTATTTTTTAAATGTATTCTCCATGTCCCCTAAGGGGCTCCGTACTTCATGAATATCTGAGGTCTCGAAAAACTGTTATAATCCGTCAATGTAATCAAAGCTAATCTAATCATTAACCCTTTTTTTCTAAATTGCATTTTGTTTAATGCAATTTGTTTAATCTTTAGCCATTTACCCAAGAGTTTTCTTTCTTTCTCTTTCTATTCAAAATTTGATTTAAAATATATATGTTTTGTTTGTGATATAAACCCAGTTTGGATAAGGTTTTCATTTAGGCAAATCAAAAATAGTTATTGAAAATAATTACTGTTCAGTCCTTCTTGTTACTTTTGACATCTGCTTGTATCCATATACTGTAGCTATCATAATAATTGGGACAATATTATGCAAAAAATGGAAGGAAATATATTGTTTTGTGTCTGAACATGCAGTAATACAATTCGTAACATTTTATCTTCAAGTTAAAAATACTTAAGTGAATATATACATTATTGAGATAGTGGATTTGGCTCACTGTTCAATTTTATTCTGGTTTAGATTACCTTCAATGTCGCCCCCTTGCAGATGTGTATGATGAAATCATGTTGCAAATTGTGTTGCATGCATTTGTGCATGTTACAGATCCTAACAGTTCATAAATGCTTATTGGCTGCAAGTAAAAGGGCAAAAAACAGAGCTTCCTCTCACAAAATACGTTTTGCTTCCAGCATCAAGCTCCTCTGCGTGTTCCAATGCTCTGAAGTAGTGATGTGATTAGAGTAAGGGTCTGCTCCTGATTTCGTTGTTGAATCTGTTGCAAGTCAGGGGTACAAACTTTTTGTCATATCTAGGACAACAAAAGCTTGTGCTGTGAAAAACGACTGTTCAATGTCTCAACTAGGGAACCATCACATCACCCCTGCTGATGCCATAGCCAGTCGAGAGTCTCCGCTTTGAAGAAGAGAAGAGTGAGACATTTTCATTTTTAATGCAGAGTCCAGACTTTTGAACATATGTTCCATTGTTAAATGTGTTATTGCTGATGTAAAGTGTATTTCTAAGCCATGGTTGGTTGTTTCTTTTTCAATAATGCAACAAAAATGCAGTTCTAGTGTCTTAAACTCAGCTAAGGTTTTTCAATGTCTCTTAATCACTCATCTCTTTCGACTCCACCTCGAGCGATATAATTATTAACAAAGCACTGCTAACAAAGCACTTATATACTAATAAAGGACTGGCTTATCTATAGCCAGTTGAGTAGCACTTGAAATGTTTGGCTCTATGAAACCTGATGTACTTATATGATTGTGTTTTCTTCAAGGTTGTGTCTTCCTGGTCGAATGTACTTATTGTGAGTCGTTTGGATAAAAGCGTCAGCTAAATGCAATGTAATGTAATGTAATGTAATCAGCAGTTGTGTTTCAGTCTATTCACCAACATTCAACAGGGAGAGCTTGCAGAGGCAGTGATAAGAGCATATCTTCTAGTAGGTCACTGGTGGTGCGATCACTGACATGGTGTTCTTGACTTGCTACATGTAATAATATCCCAACCCTCCCACCTATTGATTGATCACTGCAAGTCATTTCAGTTTCCTGCAACAATGTACGAAGTGAATGCCTGAAATAGTAGTGGAAGGGATGAAATGAAAAAGAAAATCAGCCCCTTAAACTTCAATAAGACACAGTTATTGGCTCTGAGAAGCTGCGACAGGCTTGGTTTTTGAAACTCGATTAAAGATGTTTCAAACTAAATAACCTATTCTAGTCATTGGTAAAAACCATGCTAGCTTGTTGTAAAGAATGCTAAACAATGCTCCTAAATTACACTACATTCTTGGAAAGGGAAAACAAGCAAATCAAAAATATTGGGGTTCTCAAGACTCCTCTTTACAGACATGCCCACTTTTTGCTTATCCCATGCAGATTGTGTCAAAAAAATGTCGATTTTTCTAATAATCATGAGTTTTAAGATTTCTGCATAATGGTGTCCCAAAGGAGTCTTTCAAAATCGTAAATTGGTTATAACTGGAAAGCTGAGAGCCTTCAATTAGCCCATTTGTATCCGAGGGTGATGATGTGATTCCCCATAATATGCCTTTTTATTGTAAAGGAAGCACTTTTTTAATAAACTGAATGTATAAAATGAACCTCTTGGTACCTGAGTTTCAAAACATGTAAAACCACATACTATAGACGGAGGGCATTCAGAGGATCAAGAAATTTCCAAGGTAAGGGGTGATGAGATATTTCCAAGTGCTCACAATTTAATTGCTAAAAAAAGGACGTGTTCAATAACCAGGTGTCAAAACACAGCATGTTTTTTCAATGGTGTTCCTCCAGGTTTGGTTTCTGAATGTCAGGATTTGGAAGCATCTGTAACCATTTATTTTAATACTTGAATGGACTAAAATGGTTCAAATGTGGCACGAAATCGGTGAAGAAAATGCTATCCACCCAAAAATTGCTTCAACAACATATAGGACATATCATGTGAATATCCATCATATACTTCTATCACTATGTTTAAAAATCCTATATGCTAAAAAAATCTTGAAACTTCACAAATACATTTCCCCAGGTTAAGAAGATGTACAGCTAGGCCTGTCACGATAATTAATTTTGTTGGACGATAAATGTTCCCGGAAATGATTGCGATAAACCATAATATTGTCGGCACCGTTGTAAGACCATTTTAGACCACTGACATAATGATAATACATAATAATAACTAAAGTACATCCTTTCAAACAGAACCTTTTATTGAACATCCAACATTGCAAATTAAATGTGAAATAATATTCAAATATATCAATTATATATAATAAATAAAACAAATTAAATGATAAAAAAAAGTATTAAATCACACACAACCAAAACAATCAATTAAATAGACTCAGGCTGGAAAACAGAGCTCTCTCTCTCATATATATATATATATATATAAATAAATATGAGCACACATTGTCTCACAAGCAAAAAAACCTTCCTTAAAACAACAGTCAAGTGTACAGTCCACTGTCCATAATATTTCGAGCAAGGAACACCAACATGTTTGCATTGTCGGGCAAATGCATCTTTGATTGTAAACTGTCGGGGAGGGTAGGGTGTTACCGTTTAACTGGTGGCGCCGGGGAACTCATGATATTCTATAACGGTAGGAAGATGTGTCAGAAAACCCCTACAATCATTATAGGGACTCTTTAAATAAATGTGACTTTGATATAAATGGTTGAAAAGACAACGAAAACTGAGGTTGCGTAATCTAAGCTGATGCAAATCCAAGGAGGGCTGGTGTCATATTTTGTAAATCAGTTTAGAAATACAAGCGGAAGCTTCAGGCCTAATCTTTCTCCTAACTAGACCAAACGGTGCATGTAAGCTTCTATATGAATTGGCAGGAAGCGTATCAATTATTCAACATTATAAACAGAGGTCAGTCAGGCGGATAAGGTCACATTATCATAATAAACCAGCGCTCATCCTGTCTGGTGAAGTTTCATCAATACACAACACTGACAGCCAGAAATATTTTTGGTGCGTGACTGCGATCTTGTGTGTAATGTAATTGTAGGGGAAAACATATGGATACGCATCATGGTGATCACTTGCCGCAAGCCCATCTATTAATGACCCAAACACCTAGGTAATATTTCTTTTGGCAGCCATGAATCAGCACCAGCACCGGCTCCAACAGTATGTTCCTAATGTTGCAGGGTACTTACATACTGAGCTATGACACCGTTCTAGCCGATGCCAGGGGTCTGAAGGGATCAATACCAAGGCGAGGGAGAGCGACATCTGCCAGGGACATCTTTAGGTGGAAGACAGGAAAGGCCAACAGAGCACACTATAGGCAAACAATGCTGCGAGAAAATGAAAAGTAAACCGGTCTGCATTAGCTATGATATCTCTTCAAACTCACTGTTTGGATAGCATTAGATTTACTGTTATTTTTCAACACGCAATTAAATGTGCAAGCTTCAAACCATACTCCAGCTGACTGCAAATGTCATTTAAAGGGGACCTATCATGCAAAATGCACTTACTTACTTACAAGATATTAATGCAAAAAAAAGGTTTACCTCAAAGACAGCTAAAAAACAGATTGCCCATTGACTGCTTCAGCATTGCGATACAAAAGCCACATTCAACAATAATTGAGGTACTGTGACTATAAGAACAGCAGGCAACAGACCCATGCTCACCAATATCACCAATATGAATTGTCAGACAACTTAAATTATAACAATTAATTGGTAAAGTCAATTAATAGTATCCGTAGCATAGGTGGCTTGAGAACAAAAGCATAACGGACTTCAATTCTAAAAAATAAGCTATGTTTTTGTTGCTTTTTGTGAAATGTATTGTATTTTCTCATTAACCATGCTTTGTGGATGTGCTTTAGGAGCATTCATACACCACATGTCTTCCTGGTTAAATTGTTAATAGGAGAACAAGATTGCCTATCATCTTTATCCAGCCATTGAATTGTGACGTTAAAGTGTAATACTTTAGTTCATTTAAGTTTGAAATGCACAAAAGGTCTTCTTTTTATATATTTATATACATATTGAAGGAATGTATAATATTACAATGTCTGTTTTGTCTAATATGGTGCAGCCTAACATGTTTCATTAGCGGAGTCGTAGCACAACATGGATTTTGAAAGCAGTGCTCTTGCAATTTAAATATGTGCAATAAAGATATATTGTCACTTACACCTATGAATAATTCTGATAAAAAATATCTCAATATCAGATCAAAGTAATAGTGATTATCTCATTTGCTATAATTATGCAGGATCATTTGTATCCTGCCAGTTCACATTTAGTTTATTTGTACCCTCTTTGAGGAAATAGTACTTGAAAACGGTACTTGTGAAGGAATTGTAACCATTACAACCCCAAATGCACACCAATGTCAACACAGAAACCCCCAATATAACACATCCCAATTAAACCCCTGACTGCTATATGAGATGCATCACATACAGAAAATGCAGGGAAAGGTATCTGACTGGTATCTGATTGTAGTCATGGTATATCTCAGATAAAAACAGTGTCAGATCTAATATATTAGATATAAAAATGTTTCATTAAGGTGGTGGACAGAGGCAGCAATGGAGTGGCTCAAAAAGCACTTTTTCCAATAGCAACTATCCTGCTAGCGTCTGCTTGACAGCCCATGTAATGTGAACAGATCGCCCCGCTACGGTTTTGAAAACACTTTTCAACGATCAAACTGTACTTTTGTTTGTTTGTTGGGATTGGTTGGATGCTTTTCTAACTCTTCCTTTTCATCCTGTGGTTAGAAATGATTGAAGGCTATCCCTGGACGATCCCTGCCTTGTACTGTATGTCTGTTCTGGTGTTAGCATTTGGGGCAATAGTTATCTATTCTTCATTATCCCAAATAAATAATAAAACGAGACAATGTTCTTAAATGTAGCCATTGTAATGTAAAAATGGCCTTGAATCCCAAACACAATTTACTCATTCCTGTCACGTCACATAATAAATATATTATTACCTTTCTCTCCAATTTAATATAGGTTCAATTGAACACATTCACCATAAGGTACAGTGATATACTGTTTCATAGGATCTTCCTGAGAAAAGGAAGATGAGTTACCGATGACATGACAGACACATTTCCATTTTAAAAATAGACAGGAGATTTATAGGGACTACTAACATGTTCTCTAAAAAAAGAACATGACCATGTGGAGTTTGGATAACAACACAGCTCATGTGCATAGCTTCTCTTCCGGTAGTCATGGTGTGGAACAAACAGTTCATGCAATTATAGATACTCAGGGTAATCTGTGACAATTTGCAATCAGTAATGATATTAATATTCAGTGCAGGAGGGAGTTTGATGTGTCGCAGAGTAAGTGTCATAGAGTTAAATGACTAAATCAATAAAATATAGGCTACAGTTAACAAGAAATGTTTTTGTTGAATTACATTTACTAATGAAAGTATCGGGGATTTCAAAAAATGTACGTACCAATGTGAAGTTTTCTGTAGAGAGCTTATATTGAATTAAATGTGTTGCTCTTGTTTAATCTAAATTCAATTGATATCAAGAGTTTATAATAATAAAAGGTTTGGTGATTAGTTCTGCAGGTCACCCTTGAAAAAGAGATCTTTTGATCTCAAGGGGCTTTCACCTGGTTAAATAAAGGCTACAAGTGTTGAGAATTGTTTACACCCTGGTTTATTTTATGTTTTAAAATATTTAATGTTGTATCATGCAGTGCATACTATGTTAGAAAATAGGCAAAAAGTATTTAAATGTAAAATATCAAATCATTTCGATGGTGACATTACCATTTTAAATAATAACTTACTGTAAAATACTATATTTCTAAAATAACATTTTAACTTGTATTTTACAGGCTTTTATATACAACCTCTGGAACCTTGTAAAGCACCACTGGCATTGAAGAGAGAATGCAACAGAAAGCATGATAGCATTGAGCGTAGAGAAAAGCTAATATCCTGCACTCAGATGGTAACATCGCCTGATCAAAGAAGACATTTGAGTGTTCAATGTGTCTTCTCTGACCTTGAAAGTTTAAATTAAGGCAACGGTTGTGTTCGTCTAAAGCTGAGGTTTCAGGGAGGATCACTTGTTCTTTCACTGTGAACATAAAGAAAGACTCACTTTCCTATATTCTATACACTATATACTTATGAATCAGATCAACTGAAGCCTAGTAAGCAGGTTCACCTCGTGCAATCTTCTTGTCACGGAGACAAGGAAGAGTGAGGCAAGTGTTGCTACTTTTGGTTAGTGTAAGCAGCTGTACTGAAACTACAGGGTCGTGTTCCGGTTTTTTGTCACTGTAGGCTTAAGAGCGGATTCTCCTACAGTTTGTTGAGGCGATAAAAGTGTCGACCTGCCTCTTTGACTCCACACTTTCAAAGAACTATCAAAGAGTGTTATCTGTCTTGAGCACTTCCGAAGTTGCATTTGGGGCAGCAATTGATGGATGCTTTGCCAGGCTTGCAAGTTACAGCGCTGAAGTACGCACAACAGTTAGCACCTAAAGATTAGGATGGATATTAGTTTGTTTCCAATGGGGGGCAGGGAGTTATGGCTGTTCGGTCTGTTTTGGCGTCTGGCTTTAAGTGTGTTGTAGGGATTTTATTCTATAAAACTACAATAAGTGCTAAGTGAAACATTCGTGTATGCCCTACCAGACTCCAAATGACACATTCATATCATTAATCCATTGAAAATGTGAGGGTTATAGGATACTGGTCATTCTTTATCAATACAACTCCAGTGGAATCTACATTGAGAGATTGCTGAGTGGATTTTTGGGTTTTTAATCTATGGAGGATAAAGAATCAAGGACTTCCTTTCACTGATAAAAAGGAGAGCCTCTCGCTTAGTGTACTTTATTTGGAGCTGAAGATGAAGTTTCAGTTTTTCAATTTGTACCATTCCATACAGGATAATCTTAATAGAATCTTCAGAGTGTGTGCGTGTGAGGGTCTTTGTGTGTGTTTGAAAGAGTCGAGACAGAGAGAAACACAGGGAAAGACAAAGAGAAAAGGAGCTACTCCTCATCAATCTAGCAGACGGTCATCAATGTTCGTTTGTACTGCTCTCTTGAGGCAAACAGTCTAAGTGTGGTTCAGCTATAAAGTAAATGGAATGGCTTCTTCTGCTCTTTGTATGAAGGTCATCTAGAGAACTATTTAGTTTGCATGGTATAAAACATATTTGCAGCTTGTATTGAGAAATAATAGGCGTGAACATCATTGATTCGTAAATGTTTAAGTTGTTTAATGATAGCATTTAGACTGATGTCTCTACATCACAGTGAATCAATCAATCAATGTTTATTTATATAGCCCAATATCACAAATGTTACATTTGTCTCAGTGGACTTCACAGTTTGTACAGGAATATCAGTATGACAATACGACACCCTCTGTCCTTAGACCCTCACATCGTACAAGGAAAACTTCCGGAGAAAACCCACAGTTTAAAGGGGAAAATGGGAGAAACCTCAGGGAGAGCAACAGAGGAGGGATCCCTCTCCCAGGACGGACAGACGTGCAATAGATGCCGTGTGTAAATTGAAAAGATAATACATTTGCAACATAGGTAGTCCAAATGTTTGGAAATGCATGTGTGTGAATGCATTCACATGGGAGTCTAACTGTGGGCCATCTCTCATTTTGCTTAATTTAGCTTCTGTTTGAGTGGGTCTCCCACTCATGATGTAAAGACATAAGCGGCAAATTCAGTTGCTAGGTTGCAGAAAAGTGAACAGTGTTACACATAAAAGGGGACCCAGCAACAGAGAAGCTGCAGCAGCAAATAATACCAGTGTTGTTTTCCTTCGTACATACACAAACTATTTCCACATTTAGTAAAGCTCCTTCCTTACAGTACATTGAATAATGTCAAGGATTTTTTTTAATTGTGTTACATCCTACCAACTGAGCAGGGAGCACTTCACCGGGAGAGGATCGTGCTATCAGTTAGCGGCTGTGGTGACTTGGTTGTAAAGTGACTGGTTACACACCAGCACCAAGAGCCACAGTGGGATGGGGAGTACTTGGTCAAAGGAAGCAACAGATGTGTGTGGATGTGTGTGGATCCAGCAGGATCAGCCTCTTCTTCTTGGAGTTTGCACAGATTGAAATTGAGCTAACTGCTAACAAAGGCCTGTCTCCTGGAGCTGCCGCATGTCTGTACCATCCTTGTAATGCAATATGCACTTGGACTCAAGGATGATCTGATAAGATTATTGTAGTCAACGGTCAAGGTAACAGAGATTTCACTGAACAAGCTTTGGCTATACTGTAACTCAGGAGTACTCAAACTTTTTTGTTAAAGGTCCACTTGTGAATTTTATACAAGGTCAATGCGCTGTGAGCTGAGCTGTGTGATTTTATATTTATGTATCTCAGCACTTTGGTCTGGAGGTTTTAAAGTGCTATATAAATAAAGTTGGATTGGATTGGATTAATCTACCTTATTTGGGGGCCCCCTTCTGGTCCAAGCACTTGCCTGTCGGTAAACGGCACCCCTGTATACACACACATTCAAAACATACATACAGTATGATGGCTTGAACTAGTGGGAGAAATTGCACTGTTTGTCTGTAACCAATGCCTTGAACCTCAGCAAAAATGGCATTAGAAGCATTAGAAAGTCAAGATAAACTTGCGGTTAATTTGCGGTCTGCAATGCGTGTCACGCTCGCGCAGTAAGTAAATATATATGCACGTTCATTCTCACAACGCGTCAGACACAAGGACATATACATTAAAGGGGACCTATCATGCAAATGCACTTTGTGATGTCTTTTACACATAAATATGTGTCCCCGGTGTGTCAGGGAACTCACGCAGTGTCAGAAAATAAAACCCTCTCTCTTTTCATCCGTAACCAAATCTTTTAAAAACAGGGGTACAACGAGCGGATACAGATTTGCTTGCCGATCTGACGTCAAATCAGAAACAATGCCTGACGTGTTTTGGACGTAATCTCGTCTTTGTTTACATTAGCAAGCCTCGCTAACACTCAGAGCTAACCTGTACTGGAGAGCACATGTGTTTAAAAAGAAGAAGAAAAAAAAGAACTCACCTTGTGATAAACCCGCAAGAGAAAAAGCATTTGAGCTCCATACTGTTTCAGAAATAATCTTTGATGTGGTTTAGAAACAGGATGGCGTTTTATCACAGCAGAATTTAACTTTATCACCGGTAGAATTCTGATCAGGCATTAGCTCCGCTCCTCTTCTTTTTTATTCAAGCTAAGGACCCAAAATCCGCGTTTCTCTAACAGGGCTGCAAAAGAGGGGTATGAGCAGTATGAGGCATGGCTACAATGGGTGAACGGTTTGGTATTTTAAGCAAAAAACTTCACAGACATGTTTTGTATAGGTATGGCCCTACAATATATATTTTTCCAATATAGAGCATGATAGGTCGACTTTTTTTTTTTTATAATATTTCATTTTTTTTTATATAATTGGACACAGGGTTCGGTCCGGATTAATTTGGAGTTCGGTCCCGATCCGGACCTTGGTCCGGAGTTTGAGAAGCCCTGTAACTCAATAGGGAATCCAGTATGATAATAGGATTTTGAATGTATTACGTTCTGGCCATATCTTACATTGCATGATTAAGCATATTGACAGGAACCAGAAGATACATTCATCTTATACTGGTAACATACTGCATTACTTGGGTGGTTTTAGCAGCAATATTTGCTAACATAAGACGTGTTTATGACCTCTGGTGTCTACAGGCAGAATCCACCGTGTCCTCCTTGCTACAAGTCAGCATCACAGCTTTGTCAGAGTTGAGCAAAATACCAGGTAAGTTTACATGGTGAGAAGTGCAGAGAAAATCCTACTCTACGGTTCAGTTCCTATTTCCTTCCAATTTGTCCACGTCAGCCAAGGCCTTAACATGCATCTTTTTAACAGTTTCTGTAAATACGCAAACAGAAAATGCCTAGATAAACAGGTAGATGGAAATGTTCTTACAGACTGTTTAGACCTGTCTAGACTGTCATTTGTGTCCGCTAGAATAGTTCTTCAAACATTACAGAAAGGGACGATTTTTCCCCATTGAAAAAATGCAGTCCGTTTTTTTATCAAGGTTAGACTGAAATTACTAATCAGGTAATTTGTATGCATTTCCACTTCCTAATTTGGGCAATTGATCAAATTGGCTACACAGGTACAGTTTATGATACATCAGGGTATATGCAGGAATCCTGAAGTCAAATGTAAGACCTTTGTTAAGACCCTTTCCATACATTTTAAGACCTCATCGCCACCTTGAGTTTTAACCGGTTACATTGGCGACACACTTTACCTCACACATTTACTATATACAGTATTGATTGTCCTTCCTCCTTATCTTCCAACCATTTGGACGCAAACTTGCATTTCCCCATAACGATGTTGTTTAACAACCGGCGTAAACGGACCTTCGCGCGCTATCAAGCAGTGAGTGTGCGATGTCCTGTTCAGATTACGTCAAACCCAACGGGATGCCATAAATAAACTACACAGAATCACACTACACACCTACGCAATGATTACATTCAGGCAGACTGTAGAATACAACCTCTTTGGACAATTTATATACTTATTGAAAACAAGCTACAAACGTAATACCTTGGAAATGCCGTTTAATACTTTTTAATAACTTTTTAATAGCCTTAATTTTCGCTAAATTGATTTATCAACTTTTAATACTTTTTAAGACCCCCACGGACACCCTGTACATAGGACTGAATGTAGTAGTATTCGTTTATTTGTCCCCGTGGGGAAAATGGGTTGCAGCAAATCACAAGGCATTTAAAAAGATAAAACATACGTCACTGACAACAACATAGACACAGATTAAAAAGAACAGGCATAAAAAAACAGATATCGGCAGATATGAAAAGGGGCCGAGGCCCTCATTTGCGAGGAGGGTGGGGGGGCAGTGCCAGACCAGCCGGGTAAACAGTGTGTCCTAGCCATCATTGATTAAGGAGTTGATGGGCTTGTGGGACGAAAGACAGCCTAGTCTATGTATATGTATATGTACATGGAATGTGGTGTCTTGTTGGACTTTTCCTGTTAGGCAAGGCAAGGCAAGGCAAGGCAAGGCAAGGCAAGGCAAGGCAAGGCAAGGCAAGGCAAGGCAAGGCAAGGCAAGGCAAGGCAAGGCAAGGCAAGGCAAGGCAAGGCAAAGGCAAGGCAAGGCAAGGCAAGGCAAGGCAAGGCAAGGCAAGGCAAGCAAGGCAAGGCAAGCAAGGCAAGGCAAGGCAAGGCAAGGCAAGGCAGGCAAGCAGGCAAGGCAAGGCAAGCAAGGCAAGGCAAGTTTATATAGCACTTTTCAACACAAGGCAATTCAAAGTGCTTTACAAAAAATGAAAGACATTAAGAAAGGGCATTTAAAATCAGTCAATAAAAATAAAAGCTAATAAAATAAACATTAAAAGAAAAAATACATGGATAAAAGTTACAGTGCAGTCTAAGATATAAATAGTTTAATTAAAAGCAGCAACAAAAAGAAAAGTCTTCAGCCTGGATTTAAAAGTAGTCAGAGTTGCAGCGGACCTGCAGGTTTCTGGGAGTTTGTTCCAGATATTTGGAGCATAATAACTGAACGCTGCTTTATTGATTGATTGATTGATTGAAAAGTTTATTAACAGCTTGTATATTGGGTACAGTACAGTACAGCTCAAAACATACAATTGTTAAGGGGATGCAGACCAGAGAAAGACTTTCGTCTTGTTTACATCAGGGTCCCCCATTTCCAATTCATCATATCATTTAAGACATAAGACATATTTGACATACAGATGGCTTATTTACAATTTACATACAGGTGGTTTTTTACATACAGATTGCTTATTTACAATTTTCATTTTAGATTTTGTTCTAATACATCCTAACCGGACATTTAAGACATACCAAGTCTACAGATATACAGTTAGTAACAGAGTCTAAAATGCGAGTATATACATAGATGGGGGGGGGGGAAGCTGTCCATTGAACGACAGGTTGAGATTTGTACCATTACCGGGGCCAGTTTTTGCAATGCTCTCCCCCGAAGGTGCTCTTTAAGAGAGGTTTTGAAGGTAAGTATAGTTTTACTTTCTTTACAGTTGTGGGAAGAGCGTTCCACCTTGATGTGGCATAATTGCGAAACGTGTATTCCCCCTTTTTTGTGCCAAATCTGGGTTTCACATGATTTGTGGAGCTCCCTCTGGTGTTATGATCATGGTATTCCTTGACCTTTGGGAAGAATTTTGACATGTACATGGGTACCATAGAGGTGTAGTGGATCTTGTAGACCAGGCCCATTGCAAGTAGCTGTACTCTGTCGTCTACTCTAAGCCATCCTAGGTTGTCAAAGTGGGCAGAGGTGAGGTGGGTTCTAGATGAAAGGTCAAGCAGTAGTCTGACCAGTTTATTTTGCGATGTTTGAAGTTTTATTTTTTAGCGCCTTGGAGGTGCTATGGTACCATGACGTGCAAGCATAGTCTAGTACCCTTGAATGAGTGCTCCTGCCAGAGTTTTCAGGGTGTTTTTGTTTACCAGAGAGGAGATCCGGTATAGGAATCTAGTTCTTTGATTGACTTTTTTTATTACATTGGATGCCATT
Source organism: Gymnodraco acuticeps (assembly GCF_902827175.1). NCBI lineage: Eukaryota > Metazoa > Chordata > Actinopteri > Perciformes > Bathydraconidae > Gymnodraco > Gymnodraco acuticeps. The sequence continues at coordinate 7,076 of NW_022990652.1, read as the reverse complement.
TTGTCACAGGAGAGGTTTGCCTCAAGATAGATCCTAGGTATGTAATTTCCTTCTTACTTGTGACAATAATGTCCGCCCACTGCAACTGAGAAGTCGTCGGATTTGCTGAGATTATGTTTCGAACCGAAGAGAATGGACTCTGTTTTACCCAGGTGTAATGATAATTTATTATCGGCGAGCCAGGTGCAGATTCTGCCGAGCTCGGAGCTGAGGGTTTTTTCAACCTGCAACCTGTTCCTGTCAGAGACAGCAGGGCTGAGTCGTCCGCGACAGGAACAAGTTGCAGTCACATGCTGATGACATGTCATTTACATACATTAGGAACAGTAACGGACCTAATATGCTTCCTTGTGGAACCACCACAGCTCACTGGAGGGGGGGGGGACAGAGTACCGTTTACCTCCACCATCCTGTTCTCTCCCCTCCAGGTAGGATTGCATCCAGCTCACCGATAGTTTATCAAAACCAATTGCTTTTAGCTTGTCAATCAGAATGGGGTGATTGACAGTGTCGAAAGCCTTTTGTAGGTCCAGCATCACCATGCCGCTAGTACTTGCCCTCGTCCACCTCTTGTTTGATGTGGTCGCTCAAATAAAGAAGGCATGTGTCAGTGGAGTGGGATGTTTCTAAAGCCAGATTGAAATTCATAGATTAGTTTCTTTTCCGCGAGGGTACTTTTCGACCTGTTCATATACTATTTTTTCCATGACTTTCGAGGAATGGAGGTAAGTATAGAAACAGAGCGGTAGTTGCCTGGGTCCAATTTGCTGCCCTTTTTGTGCAGGAGGGTTACTCTTTGCAATTTTGAAGTCTTTGGGTACTTTTCCCTGTTTTATGGAGAGGTTAATTATGTGAGCTATGACTGGTGAGATGGCGGTTGCTGTGTCTCTGAGGAATTTGGAGGGGATATTGTCGTGGCCAGTTGGCCTTGTTAGGTTGGAGGGCGCTCAGTTTAATGAGTACCTCTGCTGTTGTTACCCTTGCTAGACTGAAATCATCTTTGCGTACCCCTAGGTTTTTGTAGTAGGTCATGATGTGATCTACTCCAAAAAGCCCTGAGTGGGAGGGTAATTTATTTACAAGAGTTGTGGCTATGTTTGTGAAATAAACATGTTCAAGTACTTGGCCACATCCAGTTTGTCTGTGATGAGCCTGTTATCTGTCTTTATGTTTAAGTTAGAAAATCTCGTTTTGAGTTTTTTACTGCAGCCAAGCTGGTTATTGAGTAATTTCCAAAGTTCACGGGGTTTATTTTTGTTTTCCTCAGTTTTTGACATTTGATGAAATTCTTTTTGGCAGTTTTGATCATGGAGCTTACGTCATTTCTAGTATGTTTCTTTCAATTTTGAGTTCAGTCACGTGGGCCTGGAGTTCACTGCTCGTGCTTTTGGAAAGCATTGACTGACTTTTATGAAACTCAGAGCATTTTTTGTCTCTGGTTTTCATGGCGGTCAGTATGCCGGAGTGCATCGACGGCTCAGCGCGATTTTTTACCCTGGTAGTTCTTAGGGGGCCAAATCATTGAGTATTGCAGAGGAATTTGTTTTTGAAACCAAGCCATGTTTCTTCAACTTGTGTACCACTGAGCTCATCTGACCAGTCCAGGCTCTCCAGTTCTAGGTTAAAGGCCTCGCTAGAGTAGTTTTTGAGGTCTCTAGATATGACTGTTTTGTGACAGCCGGCCCTTTGTTTTAGCTTTTTGCGGGTACAGAATATCATATAATGATCACTTAACCCGCATGCTATAACCCCTTTACTGGAGATCCTGGACTTGTCAGAGGTCAGAATGAGATCAATGGTAGTTTGTGTTGTTTCACATACCCGGGTGGGTTGGGGTGATTAGCTGGCTGAAGCCGTGCAGATCACAAATCCTACTGAAGGACTTGAAGACGGACGTGTCTTTACGTTGCATATCTGTGTTCCAGTCTCCAATAATAATTGTCTCTACATCCCCCACATCAGCCAAACACCCATCTAATGTATCATAAAAGTCACTTTTCCGGTGGTCTATAGATTGTCCTGACTATTACAGATTTAGCATTGTCAAAAAGAATTTCAACCCACACAGATTCAATATTTTCATGATACAGGTCAGTACGGTTTTTGAAATTGGTGTCTTTATGTATGTACATGCAGACACCACCTCCATTCACGTTCCTGTCCCTTCTCCCTACAAGATAATCTTCAATTTCAATCTCTGAATCTGTAATGGAATTGTCCAATTTGGTCTCAGAAAAGCATAATATGCTTGCCTTACCGTTCATGAATAGCTGCCTGAGTTCAGCCAGTTTGTGTCTCAGGCTGTTAGTGTTCAGATTAAAAATATGTAGTCCATTTTTGTTGCTTAAATGCACAATGTCGTAAGCTTGCAGATATTTGTCTTTGTCCGTTACAGCAACCGGCTTGTCGTGGTGGGGTGGTGGTGGTGGGGGGAGGGAGGCTCCTTTGTAGCTTTAGCCGTTGATCATGTTTAGTTCTGACTCTGGGGACAGAAAGCTGACCAGTCCCTGAAGACCTGAGAGATCTGGATGGTTCATAATTTAGCAGGAGGTCAGTAATGTATTTTGGGCCTAAACCATTCAGTGCTTTATAAACCAGTAGCAATATTTTGAAATCTATTCTTTGACACACAGGAAGCCAGTGTAAAGACTTCAGAACAGGAGTGATGTGATCCACTTTCTTAGTGTTAGTGGGGACTCGAGCAGCGGCGTTCTGAATCAGCTGCAGCTTTCTAATAGATGTTTTAGTGAGACCTGTGAAGACACCATTACAGTAGTCGAGTCTACTGAAGATAAAAGCATGGACAAGTTTTTCCAAATCCTGCTGTGACATTAGTCTTTTAATCCTAGATATATTCTTTAGGTGATAGTTGGCTGATTTAGTAACTGTTTTAATGTGACTGTTGAAACTCAGGTCAGAGTCCATGACTACACCTAGATTTCTGGCTTCATCTGTTGTTTTGAACATTGCAGACTGAAGCTCAGCGCTAACTTTTATACGTTCTGACTTGGCTCCAAAAACCATTACCTCAGTTTTATCTTTGTTTAATTGGAGAAAGTTCTGCACACATCCAGTCATTGATTTGTTCAATGCACTTACTCAGTGTTTGAATTGGAGCATAGTCTCCTGGTGAAATTGTTACGTAAATGTGTGTGTCATCTACATAGCCATGGTAACTTATTTTGTTGTTTTTTCATTATCTGAGCCAGTGGTAGCATGTAGATGTTAAAGAGAAAGATGTTTGTTGGTGGTACTTTGTTGCCATCTCTCTAACCTGTGGTCAAAGTGTTTACATTTCAAATATATGTTGACCTTAACCACAAATAATTACTCTGATCAAACATTCCCTTTGCTGCCTTTGTTGTTGTTTTGTCTTTTCATCAGAGCCATTGTTGTTGCAACCTCTCCCCAGTTCCCCAGGTTACAGTAGTCTTAATCCCTGTGTGTGCTCCACTGGCATGATGTTTTAATATACAAAAAACTGCAGTGAATATGAACACATTAGTATGCTGTGCTGTTCCTGGCTGTGTTTTAACACAACTTTGGCTTTATGCGGAAGGCCCCCAAAGGATGACGGCTGCGCCCAAACATGGCATTCTTAGAATATCAACTAAAAATGGAAACAAATATGACTGGAAGAAAATGTAAAATATTCTTGTTTTCTTATTGTTTTGCAAGCAGGCCAGCAAACAGCACTTCAGGTGACATTTACGTCACAACCTTTTTCTTATTAAGTGCATGGGGACCTGTTTTAGGAGCACTCGGACACAAATTTCTCTTTATTATTGGCTAAATTGTTCTCTCGGCATTGCCAACATGGGACCAAATGATGGGCCAAAATACTGTGCATAAAGCAGGGGCTTGATTCATGTCAATGTTCTTTGCTGTCAAACAAACACAATAACAGTCTCTCATGTCTTACAAACACAATTCGGCTCCCTCCATCTCATGCCGGTATCCATTAACGCACTGTCAATGGTAACCTTTGAAGTAGAACTCGCAGGTTCTCTTCATCTTTTTTTTAGCACTACTGCACAGTTTCCAGACAAACAGAGAAATCCACTTTAGAGGTGAAAACATCTGAACTGTCACTGTCTTAGACAATAAGGTTCATCTCCCTGCTGGCTTCCCTGAATCTCCATCTTGCCTGGACTTAGCTGAATTGTTTGCAAACTCATACTGACTTTTTACACTGTCTAATCAACGTAACTGTCGATTAAGATACATTTCCTTAGAAAAAGTTAAATCCTTCCTTATTTGAAAGGTAGGAATGGATAGAGTAAGGCTGTGGAGACTCCATGGGGTACTGGGGCTCAGTGATTGTGATACTGCTGTAGTTTTGGTATAACGTGCAACAATATCTAACCCTGGTAAAGACAATCTTTACGTAACAAGTATTTGAGTTAAATTTAACCAGTTTATTAGCCTTAACCACAATCGTTCCCAATCTGCCAAATGACAAGGAAAAGGGGATGTTTTCAGGTCCCTCACATAGAAGATTAAATCGCTTTAAAGAAGTGACATTTTGTGGTCATTACGAAGAGAAGCAAAACATTATAGCAGTACTTTTTAAAAACAGCCCCCCGGATTAAGAATTTCAAAATGTATTTCAATGACCTTGGAAAGTATAATCAATGTTTGTGAACTTGAGTCACAATCCTGTCGCCACTACATACAGTAGAGACCGAATGGAACAATGTTTTTCTTTATCTTATATCCAAATTGTCTTTATTCTATTGTAGTCTTTAAATTGTGGAACAGAAATTGACCCAATATGCTTTTCACTGTTTAACTTTTTTACTAACAAGTTGTTCATGTTTACTAATATGTCTTGACTGTGAGATAGGAAATACCAATTGGGCACAGTTCCCCTAAATGTAGATATAAGAATGTGAGGATTGTTTACTCTATACTTTAAAAAAGGTTTGCCTATTACTCAAACCACAGATGCCACTGGCAGGTATTATGGAAAAAATATTATTAATTTTTTAACACGGAACATCCAAAATGACAACTTGTCCTGGCGAGAGGGTTCGTTTCCAAGGAAGTATAAGTAGCCATCACTTTTCACATCTTATTCTACTTTATTGATGGAAGCTTCATGATGGATTTACTCTATCAGGTCTCCTGTTCAGTAGGTCATGTACATGTGACCGTTGCAGACCTCATGAACCTTTCCCAAGCATGACCCTCTCCATTTCAAAGGTCAGTCCAGTTGAGTAATTTAGCATAGCCATGTCAGGCAATCCTTGCTTGAACCCATCAATACCACTGAGCATCCACAATGCACTAGAGCCCATTGATTGCATGAGCCATGGTGGAGTTTATTTCAGCAGGGAGTAGGATTCCTGCTTTCTTCGTGTGATTTGGCCGCACAGTGGAGTCCATTTCAGGTTTGTTGTAGTGAGCAGAGGACCCCGCGCAAGAACCTATAAACACACTTCAGTCTGCCCACTGGACAAGTTTCTTCAACCCCTTGTTGAAGTCACAAGTCACATGTCACACTGCTGAAACTGTAGTCAGTGTGCAACTGAATAGCAAAACAGTTGCACAAAAACGTCTCATATATAGATAGGGTTTCCCACACATAGACTATACTTGGGTGGGCGCCCAGGTATATTAACGGCCACCCAAGTACATTTCACGACCCATTTAGTTTTTTTGTTTTTTTTAATAATTTTTTTTTTTTATTCGTCCGTGACCACGACGCCATCTGCGATCGATTAGCTTGTGGACAATGATCCCTCGCTCTACGCCTCCTGTACCCAGTCAAGGGACTGGCCATCGGGAGGACCGAGGGATTTCCCGATGGCCTGGCCTGTTAAGTGGCCTGCCTCACACAGGGTTAACTTAGTCTAAGTTTTCAGTGGGTCTCAAACGGTTTGGTCACCATTTATTGAAAAACACATATTTCCATTTGAGAGGGTAGTGATTAGTAAAATATGCATGAATAAATAAATAAAAAGTTAACTAGGTGAAAAAAGGTAAGATACACGTTTAAAACTTGTTGAGAGCTAAAACTAGTCTTTGCTGCTGCCTCAAAGAGGAGAGGAGGGAGGACAGGAGAGGCTGATTTAGGAGCACAGACACACTCACAAAAAAAATAAATAAACAAGTTTCAGTGTTTATTTCATATTGGAAATGGTATGTTATTGGTTATAGCCATGATTTTATGATTATTAAAATGTATACAGTTCTGTTTCAGGTGTTTCCATAGATCTAGTCTCTTTATTTCACCCTCAAAGTGCACCAGATTGATGCATTTAACTCCAACATTTAAAAACAATCTTACCGGGGGAGCAGGCCCACGGACCCCCCTAGAGGATTTGAGGTCCACCCCCACTTAAAATCACATGGATAGGTTCCTAAATACATTTACCATTTTTGTTAAATAGTAACCCATGTCCATATGTTTATTTGTGGGTAGTAGATTTAAACTATAGGTCTATCGCTATGGGCCCTGCCTGTACCTGTTCGCTCTGCCATCGCGTGAAGGGCAGTGTTGTGTAACTAGTAATGGTAACTAGTTACTGGTTTTCAGTAACTATACTGAAAACCAGTAACTAGTTACCATTACTAGTTACTTCATTTAAAAAGTAACTCAGTTACTTTACTAGTTACTATCTTTGACCCGCCAAGACACAACTTACATTTAACAGAAACTCTCTTTTCTTTGTGCTCGACAAAAGTGAAATAGTGAGAATATCTCCAGGTGGAGAAACTAGACTTGAGCTCCGCCGCCGCCATGATAGTCTTGTTAGTAAACAACACAAACACGCCCACAGCCCGTCTCCGCATGTGACACAGGAAGTATCTAAGTACATTTACTCAAGTCCTGTACTTAAGTACAGTTCTCATCTCTGTTTGCCTGGCTGTTGACTATATAAAAAAACTAACGCAGTAACGGAGTAACGCACCATGTAGGCTAGTAACGGTAACTGAGTTACTGAATTTAAAAAGTAATGCGTTAGAGTACTAGTTACTGCCAAAAATAACGGCGTTACAGTAACGCGTAACTTTGTAACGCGTCAGTCCCAACACTGGTGAAGGGTCTGCTAACAAGCGACCAACAGAAG